>NC_142110.1:30184376-30497293 GCF_056152115.1 Neolamprologus brichardi
CAGAACAATAAATATTTTAATTTTGATTATATAAGTAAGTACAAAACAAAGTTGTGGTTGGCCTAAACTTTTTTTCAGAATAATTAAATCTGAGACTTTGTTTCATTGTAAGACTATAACAGTGATGGCAATATAATTGTTTGTTGTTCAGCAGAACAGTGTCCAGTATGTTGGCTGTTATACTTTGTTGTGTTTGAAAATAAAAGTTGGGCTGATTTTAACATCATTACAAAAAGTGTTGTTAATTATTTTTAATCATATTCAGGTTACCACAAATTGTTTTTTCATTTAGTTGAACTTGAAATGTTTGTCAGTAAGTAAACAATTAGTATAGTACAGTCAGAAATATCAAGTTATTCTTTATACTGCAGACTTGCAATTAATAAGTTGTCCTAACAGTTATCTTAAGTAAGCTTTACTTAGTTTCTTTGAGGCAACGAGTTTGCATATTTTTTTTGAGTTCTGGAAACTAATGAGGCTGTACAGTGTACTCAAAATGGGTAAGTTGCCCTGGCTTAATCATCTTAAGTAAAACTTTACTCAATTTTTTTTGAGGCAACGAGTTTACATAGTTTTTTTGAGTTCTGTGAACTAATTAGATTTTACAGTGTATG
Organism: Neolamprologus brichardi; assembly: GCF_056152115.1. Lineage (NCBI taxonomy): Eukaryota > Metazoa > Chordata > Actinopteri > Cichliformes > Cichlidae > Neolamprologus > Neolamprologus brichardi. The sequence goes on from NC_142110.1 coordinate 30,184,991, forward strand.
TTTGTAAGTTTTCTTCCCAACAAACACAACAATCCAGACGAAACGTTTTGCACTGTCGCAGGCACCTGCGGCAGCACCATGCAGAAAAAGTGGGACTTCTGGACATATTAAAGGAAGGTAGAAGTTACCGGGTTTTTTTTTAATCCACACACTGGATTATGAGGTGCTTTAAGCTTAAATTAAGCAATTAAGCTTAAAGTTGAATTCATTAGTTCTAAAATCTGTCATTATTATTTTTTTTTATAGAAAATTTATGGAAAAACAAATATGCTGTAGGTTTATTTCTCAAATAAATGTTTGGGACTGAAAACAGGGTTTGATCTTTGGTTTTGTTGTATAATAGACTTCTTTTTTTTTTTTTCTTTTTTTTTTTTTTTACAAAGGTTTGAACTTTGAGAGTGTTTAAACAAGAGAGGGAAGTGTGAAACTGTTCATGCCTATCGGAGAAAAGTGTATAGTGTAGTGACGAGTTTTACAGCCTTAAAATATTTTTAAAAGTTAAAGCTGGCTACTTCGCAGATTTCATTTCGCTGGTTCAACCCTTTCTCTCTTTTGCTCTGAGGCGCGAGGGAAAAACATCGACAAGTCAATGAACATCATCTACAGATATATTTGGTAAATGCCCAAGACATCTTGAGAAATGTAAATCACCGCTTGATTTGTCAATTTGGTTGACTTTTTTTGGCCGACCATAAACAAGACGCGTATATCACACTGGAAACAAAGTGCCCTACAGGAGTTTCCCCACCGGAAGTAGCATATGCTAAGGTGCACATAGTCTATACTTGGGCATTATAGGCTGTATCCCAATTCAGGTTCTGCAGCCTTAAAGTACGCAGCCTTAACGGTCCACAAGGGTCACGTACTCGAACACAGCAGTACTACTAATCCAAACCACTAAGGCCGGAAGTGCGAGGCTTGTAGGCTTGTGAAATGGGACAGTCTAGCCTCCGTCGCGCTGCCCAGGTTGCCTAGCAACCATGATACTAACCGCTGGAAACGTGTCATACAGCTTTGTTTGACAGAAATTGTTCATTTGTTTGTTTGTTTCTACATGAGCTTTGTGTGATTTGATAAGTATCTGAGGCTAAGACCACGGGACTGTAAAACATGATTGTTGGGCTTCATTTCTGTACTGAACAGTCATTTAAGATTAACTAATTGTTATTTACTAGCTAATGTTGTTATTATTGTAGAGGGACACAGGTAGGACTCCACACGCGCACACACATTTATTAAAAAACCCCAGAAAAGGAAACTTGGGGCTGGTGCTCAAGCCCCTACTGCCCCCCCAGCACGTGCCTGTAGATGATAGCATCCTGTTTGTATGTGTTGCTCAAACATCATATTCAGACAAATAGGATCTGAGATCCTGGCTCTGTCAGCAATTGTGCCAGGCAACCCTAAAACCAGACCAAAAATTCAGTCCAATGAAAACCTAAGTTTGTTTAAAAAAATAAATCGAGTTTCATCACTGACCGTTGCCGTCGATGTTGCATCCATTTGCTGAATGAATGCTGTGGTCATTTCACCACTAGCGGCTAATTATATGAAAGATGCTGAAGTCAGTGGATCCATCAGAGTTACAGTTGTTGCCTTTGTGTTATAGTTTGACTGGTCAGGCTAATCCTTGCAGACTGAAAAGAAGAGATGGACGTGCAGATCCCTGAAAGCTAAATTTTAAGTGTCAACCCACACATCCTCAACCAGTGTTGAGGAGTAACGGAATACATGTACCGCCGTTACGTATTTAAAATACAAAATATGAGTAACTGTATTCCGTTACAGTTACCATTTAAAAAGGTGGTATTTAGAATACAGTTACTTTGCTGAAATAAATGGATTACACGGCGGTATTTTCCTGTTTCATATTGTCACGGGTCAGGACTGTTTGGGTTTTGTTTGACAGCTATTTTCTGTTGTTCCAGGTGGCAGCGTTACGGTTGCCATGGTTACAAGATGACGCGGTCTCTCTGCGACTGTGCTTCCTGGGTGAGAGAGCGCCTTTTTGTTGTTGTTGTTGTGCTAAGCTAATAGGCAGAATGCTACAGGCTCTAAAGAATGTAGCCTCATGGGCAGTGTAGTCCTGCTGCAGGGAGAATGGACTGCCATACCCGTTATGTGTCTGTGAGCGCGAGGACGGAGAAAAAGGAGGGTGGAAAAGTACGAGCTGTCACCGAGCAGAAACGGGAGCTGGAAGCATGTAAATATAATAATAACCACTGCAGCCAAGAAGAGTGCCTGACAAGCTCAGTTGTAAGTAAGCTATTAAGACTCGACTGTACACTGTGTTCGTGTTTCCTCTGAAACAATAATTTCCGTTGGAGCAGCCTTTCAATGCCTCTCTCTGTCTCTTGCTAGCAAAGTTGACCCAGACAACAAAGTAAAGCTGACGTATTAGCCAGAGGTCCCTTTACTACGGTTAGGAGCCGCAGACCTTCAGTAATAGTAATAAATCACACAGCAATAGTACAATCATGTAGTTGTAAAAAGCATGATAATATATTAAGTAATCCAAAGTATTCAGAATACGTTACTCTCATTGAGTAACGTAACGGAATATGTTACAAAATACATTTTGGGGCATGTATTCTGTAATCTGTATTGGAATACATTTTAAAAGTAACCTTCCCAACACTGCTCACTAACTAACCACTTTTCACATACTGACACTTAGTTAGGGTCCCTTCTTGTCATATTTTAACCCTCTGATTTCTTTTTTTTTCATCTGTGAATAACCCTAAGCATAGACAATCAGAGTATGTAACATTTGTTTTAAACATATTCTTAGCTGACATACATCAAAAACTATTCATTGTTCCAAAATAAAGGGTCAGGGTCACCATCTCAGATCACACAGATGCCAAAAGCAAGAACCAGCCACCCCAACTCACGTACTCTGTCTCTCTCTCTCACACACACTCCTAGCGTTGTATAGCATACAGGAAAAAAAGAGCAATTTGTGCATTTATGTACGTGACACAGTTACTATGAAAGTTCAGTATGTGGATGGCTCTGGATTTGACCTTTACTGTGTATTCTTCTGCACGCCATACAGGTCAGCTGTAACACAGACTGCAAGTTTACAGAGTGGAGTAATGTGTAATGAAGCAACCTTCCTCTGTATGAATCCTGCCTCTACCTGAGCTCTGATATATATCTATAACTCTGATGTTAACTCTGTGAAAAGCAGTAGAATAGAAATTCACCTGAGAATAAAAAAAAGGAAAGAGCTGGCATCAAAGTTAATGGTTAAGAGTGTCATGGTCCCTGTGCCTCACCAGCTGATCCTGTATCAGGCAACATGTTTTCTCTCTCTCTCTCTCTCTCTCTCTCTCTCACACCCACCTGCCGGGGCGGTGCTCATTATGGGCTCCCGCCCCTGGCCCACGCACCTGCTGCCTATCGGGATGATTGCAAGGCCGATTTAAGACGGCGGCACTGTGTCACTTGTCGCTGGATCGTTGAGCTATCAGCGTCAGTCTCTCAACCATTTGTGAGTTAAACTCCGTAAAGTTGTTTCCGTCTGTTCGTCATTAACCCCCGTCTCTGTGTGCAGATCTACGCCGGACCTTTCCCTGCCTGCCTGTTTCCGTGTGGACGAGTGAGTGGATTTGTGTTTCCCCATTGTGGGGAGTGAAGAGAGAGAGCCTTTGGAGTGCGTCTGATTCCCGTCTTTCCCCTCACATACCCCGGAACCCTGGACCCCCCTCCCCTCTCTCCAGCACGTTGTAAATAGTATCACCAGGTGTTGTTGTGTAAATAAACTGATTGTTAACTCTGCAAAGATTCCCGGTCTGCGCCTGAGTCCATTAACTAAAACGTGACAAAGAGAGGAGAAAGCTGTGAGAAACATGTAAGGATTGATGAAGCATTTAATCTAAATAAGCAAACTTGGATTGCAAAAGTGAGACATTTCTCTTTAGGGTCTTATCAGAAACTTAGAAATAGTTGCTGTTGTATTTTCTTTCAAGCTGACTTCATGACAACCAGCACCACAGATGACATGAACTGTGATCTTACTGGTGCCAGAGAACCACTCCGGGATAGACCTATGGTTGCATTTTACCCACCTAAACAAGCATAGTTTCAAAAACAAAAAGGATTTTTGCTTTTAAACCAGCTCTCTTACATGGTTGGCCTTATAATCTCCAATTACTTGTGCCAAATACCCATATAAATGGGTAGATATGAACCATACATTAGCCATACCATTCCACTGGTAGAAAGGACTCTACCATATGGGTCACTGGTGACTTAGACATTAAGCGTCATGTCATCTTGCTTGTTCTTAAATTAAAAGGCTGGTACTAACAGTCAGCCAGGCTGACACCACGATAGCCGTCCATCCTGCTTGCCTTCAGCTTATGGGCCCAGTCACAGCGCTCAAAGATTTAACGCTGGCCACATTAAAAGCAAGAAAACAAACACACTCCTCATGATGATGTCTGTGGTGGTCTAAAATTTTCACAGTTGCTGCTGAATCTCCTTCTTATTGTTGAAAAAGCTCAGCTGAAAATGCTGTGACTCTCCAGGTTCAAATATGAAGATCCAAATGTGCAACAAATAATGGGTTACATAAAACAAAAGGCTGGGTTCATGGTTACACAATCCAGAGAGTCTGAAGTTCAACAATAACTGGATATAGAGAATGTTTGCCTTCAAAATAATAGTTATGTCTTTTAAAATGGGTTGGGTGCAGCAGTAAGAAAACTTTGACTTTGAAGGTGATTAGTTTTAGTTTCCATTGTCACAATTTTTCAAGGTTTACTGCTGCCCAGCTAATAGTTAACAAGTATTTGCAGACATCTTCCATATAAACTAGGGACAACCATGCCAATCGGCTAGCAATCAGAGCAATTGCAAAGATTTCTGTGGTTTGCCACCCCTTTGCAATTGATTTAACCTGGTGACACAGCAAACCTCCAGCACTAGCCAAATGGTTGGGAAAGACATTTTTCTCCTGGCAGTTGATAACCTGCAAGTGGCTTGTGAAGGCCCATGCCACTGAGGCCTAAGTTGAAGTACAACACACGTGACATATGAGTCATGACAGGCTCATACATACAGTCTCACTTTTAGGATCTGGGCCAGCAGGAACACTAACTATGAGCAAGTACTACACCTAAACACGAAAACCTTTAATATGTCTAATTCGTCATCACAATTGCACTTGCATCAATTTCTCTTTATTGTGTATTTTTCATGAGTGGCGTTGCTCTTTCTCCCGAGTGTCTAATGCCATTAACACTACTCAAAGAGACCCTGTGTTACTGAAAGAACAGCAGCTGCCTGTCTCTCTGATAGCTCTATTCTGATGCATTTTATCATACAGAGCTGTAATCACAGTCATAATGGAGTTCCTGAACTCCATTTATCGCACCAACTTTCTCAATTCTCTCGCTGCACTTAGTGTTTTCAGGCTGTTCTTCATCAAAACACCCTCGCTTGCTCCCCTCTCTCAATGTCTCATCTCAAACCTGAAACATGGGTAAAGAGTGCAATTAATCAACAGGCCAAGTGACGGCAGTTGGATCAATTAATCTGCACATGGAGAGAATGGATCCGTCAGTAAGAGAGAAAGAGAGGGAGAGAGCTAGAGAGAGGCCCAGGAGCAGCTGGAAAAGGTGTAAACAACAATGTTAGAGGGATCTTAACACAGCTGTCAAGTTCTACAATTTTTCCCAGCACTGCACTGAAGAAAACACTTCTCCTGTTAAGCTGTTGATGTATTACATTTCTTTCTAATTTAATTAATCTCATCATATTTTTTGCCTGTACACACAACACCAGGTATAGTCAGTTAAAAACACAGTATGCATGCATAATTTAGAGGTAATCATCCCAAATACCCCAATGTGGAAGGAGGTAAGGGGAAAAAGTTAGATTGCTGTTCACTGCAATAATGATCTCTCTTAAGATCTAGCAAGTCTCCGATGACCTGACTAAAGTTATGAATCCAGTTCTTTTTATAGTTTTTGGCAGTAATCCCAAAATTAATATATAAGACTTAATTTGGACTGATAAGGGAAGGAAAAGGAATGGATGGATGGAAAGATGGATAATAATAAAGAGACTCAAGCACTTATTATTTAACTGGGTCATCAGTTTGCTGTTAATTTTCTGTACTCTGCTTTTTGTGGTTCAATTAGAGTATTACGATGATATGATGCCGTCCATCCTGTTTCACAAGGTCAAAGAGATGAAGCTTTTTTTAATGTGAAATATATTGAAAACCACTCTATCATTAGGTCCTCAATATCCCTGGATCAATTGGAGCACTCACTCAATAGCACATCCAGACAATCCTCATCAACTCTTAACGTCACATGTAATGAGGTTGCTGTTGAAAGGTGTGTAGCCCGGATGGGAATTTGGGAGTAGATACTCATAATTCCCATGGACTTAAACGCCACAGTAACATAAGGTGTTCACAGTTAAGTTTATGTGATGTAATTGTACTCTGAATGTAATTTGCCCTGTAATATGTCACAAGGTAAATACAGGTAATTAGAACAATGAAACTGTTATGTTAATCATAAAGTATTATTTTATGGTATGTAATTCTGAAGAGAGTTAAAGTATTGTTCAGAATTCTAATTTTCTGGAGGCCCGTGAAGGTAGCAGAGAACGGGACCTGTGATCGGGTGCAATGGAGGAGGAGAGGAGAACGGCATGGAGAGATGCACGAGGTTAGCTGAACAGATGTGAGAGACTCGGCTAGTTTACTGAGGTTAACTAGCACAAGAGAGTGCGTGTTGCAACAGAGTGCGGGCGAAGTGACTTTTTGTTTCAACGGTCGCACCACCGTGAAAAGAACTGTGTTTCTAGCTACGTACAGCCGAGGCTAAAGGCTAGCCCGGACTGCTTGGCTGCGCCACGGAGGCAGCCGCTATGGACTGTCGGAGAGCTGGACAGTGACTGGCTAACGCGCTGTAGCAGAGACTGCATCGGGTCCGCAGGGAGAGCGGACAGTGGATTTATTTTGGACTGGTGAACAGCAACCTACCGAGCAACTGAACTGTAAGTTGGAGTTTTGTGCTCTTACTGGGGAGAAGAGGATTTTTCTCCATCGTCCGCTGTGAGCAGCGAACAGGCCTGCAACAAGTGTGAATGTGAGTGCGTGTGGGGCCCATGTGTGAATATTGCATATCTAGTGGATTTATATAGCATATTTTGACTGTATATTAGTGAGTCACTTACCAAGAGGTGATAACATAATTTGTGTTGTTTAACATAATGTCAAATGTTTCATTTGTTTATGAAGCTGGATATCATTTGAATTGAGTTAAGAAAAGGGTGTGTTGTACATTACTTTCGCCAGCCCTTACATTCAGTAAACATTTGGTTTGTGTTAAAGAGTTGTCTGGGGTTGATTCTTTTACTACTGGTTAAGTCTAACTTGCAGGCAAAGGTTTACTGATAGTTTCCCTGATTCCTGTTTATACCAGAACCATTTGTGGTATCTAGGCTGTAACGAACCTAACACCCCGCCTAGGGGGTCCAAACTGAGGTAAGTGGATTTAGACTCAGTATCATGGGTGGGGTGCTACATAAAATGGAGGCACCGCTGGGATAAAGACTGGTAGTAATTAGTATTAATTTGTGACCCAGACAACCCTTAAAGAGAGAGTGATTTGAAGTTATAGTAATTTACAGCAGAGCAAAATCAGTTTGTGTTTGGTATTGTGTTACACTATACACATACAGTAATCACACGCACCCAGCACCAAGAAATGGCTCAGTTACGGCACTGGTGTAAAGGAGAAGGCCTTAACCCTTCGCATGCCATACTACTTAGAGATGTTCCCGAGGACACAGAGATTGAAGTAATAGAAAGAACTCTGCAATCCATTAAAGTTCTTGGACGTGTGAAGGTTAGAGGACGTATGTATGATCCTCAGAGCAAGTGTTTGACCGTACTGTGTGAATGCAGAGAAAAGGTAAACACTAAAGCCATTCCTCTGGACATTCTAGCTGATGGCAGCAATTCACCCTGGAGAATCATCGGCCACTTAGAGGAGGAGGATGGTTCAGATGACCAGCTGGGTGCAGATGACTGGCAGGCATCTCAAACTGATTTGGGACCTGCCGCCACACTGCAGGCCTCCACTCCTGACGCAATCATCAGAGCTGTTGGAGACCTTCTGCAAAATACCTCTAAGCCTGCCAGTGACAATAGCAGCTACAGGAGGTTGCGCACCTTCTCAGGGGTTGTTCCCACACCCCCAGGAGAGGAGCAGTTGGAGAACTGGATACTACAGGCTCGACTGATGATAGAGGAATATGATCGGCCTGACAGAGAGAAGAAAATCAGGATAATGGAAAGTGTAAAGGGTCCTGCGTTGGAGATTTTACAGGCTGTACGATTTAATAACCCTGAAGCAACACCTCAAGAATACATTGATGTGATTGAGAATACTTTTGACACACCAGAAACAGGAGAGGAACTCTATTTTGCCTTCCGAATGCTATGTCAACACAGAGGGGAGAAACTTTCTGAGTTTCTGAGAAGAATGGAGAGATCTCTGAGCAAGGTGGTCAAAAAGGGAGGTCTGTCTCCTGCCCTCATTGACAAAGCACGTCTTGATCAGCTCATTAAAGGTGCAACAGGGTCTGACCTGATGCTGTTAAGTTTGCGTTTAAGGGAACGAAAAGATAATCCCCCTACCTTTCTGCAGCTGTTAAATGAGGTCCGCATTGAAGAGGAGCATGAAGCTTCTCGGCGTAGACTTAACCTCAACAAAGTCGTGCATGTCAAAAGCGCTACTGTACCCACAGGGGCACACGTGGCAAATCTCAGACTTGAGATACAAGGTCTGAAAACCCAAGTCAATGAGCTCACCACTGCTGCAGGGGTGCCAGGTGTCCATTCACCTGGGGCAGCATCCACAGAGTATGCTGAAGCAGACGGCTTGGGAGAAGACAAAAACCTCCAAGCGTTAAAGAAAGAAGTGGTGAAGCTAAGAAAACAGATCTCTGTCATGTCAGTCAACCCCAGCACAGGGGTTGCGGTGCCCTCGCCCAGGCACCATGGTTCTCCCACGCACCTTCAGCGGGGAGCAAGAACACTCAGAGATCCCAGTCACTTTTTCTGTTATCGCTGCGGGGAGGATGGGCACATCTCTACCAAGTGTAAGGCTCCAGAAAACTACCCTAAAGTGATACAGAAATTCATTCAGGCTCAACGGAAGCAGGGAGAAAGTAATAAAACTCCCAGTTCTGCAAAAGAACCGAACACCACCAATGTAGGTGTTAACCGGAGTGTTGTCAATGTCAGGACGCCTAGTTTCCCTGAAGGTCTGGTAGGGCCACCCTCCACAGCCGGTGTGAAGGTAGATGGTGTACCTTGCACTGCTCTCTTAGACAGTGGCTCTCAGGTGACCATCATTTTTGACAGCTGGTATTCAAAACACTTGTCTCATGTGCCTTTACGCTCTGTTACGGGCCTAGATATTTGGGGCCTAAGTGAATCAGAGACCAGCTATCCTTACAGGGGGTACATTCAAATTGAATTGGAATTCCCTGAAGAAACACGAGAGAAAGTTGAGACTATCCCAGTCCTCGCTTTGGTGTGCTCAGATACCATACCTGTCTTGGTGGGCACCAATGTTCATAAAATCAGACCCATTTCTGCAACTGGAAAGAAAGTGAGAGTGGAGAGTGTTTGCTCTGCCAAAGTGAATGTTCAGCAGCCTCAGAACCTACCTACCATTATGTCTGAGTCTGCCAAGGATGATGACAGTGCAGTAGCTAACGTTAAGTGGACTGGTCCTGGACCACTGGTCATTCCAGCTGGGAAAGAACATATAGCTGTCTGTAAAGTCAAAGACATCCACACTATTGGAGACAGCATCCTCATCACAGAACGGGCAGCTTCACATGCCCTTCCCCCAAGTGTGCTTGTGCAGCCAACCGTATTGTTCTCAAAGATGCTTGATAGAGACAAGTTTCTGGTGCTCATGCGCAACCAGTCACTAAAAGACACTGCCATTCCCATGGGCACTGTGGTTGCACACCTGCATGTAGCTGATATAGTGACTGATGTCCCAGGCCCAAACACAAAAGCTTCTACTAAGCTTGACCCATCTCTGTTTAATTTTGGGGACTCTCCTATACCAGCTGAATGGAAACAGAGGCTTAGTCAGAAACTTGCAGAGAGAGGCAAAGTTTTCTCGACAGAGGAATGGGATGTGGGTTTGGCTAAAGGAGTGCAACATCACATCCGTCTAGCTGACCATACCCCCTTCCGAGAGCGGTCCCGCCGTGTTGCCCCAGCTGATCTGGATGATTTACGCCGCCACCTGCAAGGACTTTTGGCAGCGGGGATAATAAAAGAATCAAGGAGTCCCTATGCTTCCCCCATTGTCTTGGCACGAAAGAAAACAGGGCGGTTGCGCATGTGTGTGGACTATCGGACCCTGAATCGCAGAACTGTCCCTGACCAATACACAGTTCCTCGCATTGACGAGGCGTTGGACTGTTTGTCTGGCAGCAGGTGGTTCTCTGTCTTGGATTTGCGTAGTGGATACTACCAAATTCCCATGGCAGAAGAGGACAAGGAGAAGACCGCTTTCATATGTCCTTTGGGATTCTTTCAATTTGAGAGGATGCCCCAGGGGATAACAGGAGCTCCCGCGACCTTTCAAAGAGTAATGGAGAAAGCAGTGGGAGACATGCACATGATTGAGGTCATAGTGTACCTTGACGATTTGATTGTTTTCGGAAGAACTTTGGAAGAACATGAGCAGAGACTAATCAAAGTTCTTGACAGACTGGAAGAGACTGGCCTTAAATTGTCCATTGACAAATGTCAGTTCTGCAGGCCACAGGTGACATATGTTGGACACATAGTGTCAGAGAAAGGGATTGCCACTGACCCAAGCAAAGTTGAGGCGGTAGCTCGCTGGAAGCAACCCACCGATCTCCCATCACTGCAGTCTTTCCTCGGGTTCTGTGGGTATTACCGTCGCTTCATAAAGGACTACTCCATCATTGTCAAGCCGTTAACCGAACTATGTAAAGGTTACCCACCAACTCAGAAAGGAAAGAGAGCTGTCAGAGTCCCAGAAAAGACCTACCATCGGGTAAATGAACCGTTTGGGGACAGGTGGGATGCTGCATGTACAGAGGCGTTCCAGAACATTATACATTCTCTTACAAATGCACCTGTTCTGGCATTCGCAGACCCAACCAAGCCTTATGTGTTGCACATTGATGCTAGCCTTCAGGGGTTGGGTGCTGTGCTTAACCAAGAACACCCAGAAGGGCTGCGACCTGTTGCATTTGCTAGCCGAAAGCTTAGCTCATCAGAGAAAAACTACCCCGTGCACCAGCTTGAGTTTTTGGCGTTGAAGTGGGCTGTAGTTGACAAGTTTCACGACTACCTGTACGGAGCACAGTTCACGGTGAGGACGGATAACAATCCCCTCACATATATCCTCACCACTGCCAAGCTCAATGCCACTGGGCATCGGTGGTTAGCTGCTCTTGCCACTTACGATTTCACTCTCCAGTACCGACCTGGAAGCAGCACCATTGATGCTGACGCGTTATCGCGCAACCCCTTACCAACAGACGACACTGATTGGCAAACTCTGCCCTTGGACAGTGTCAAAGCTCTGTGTAAGCAGATCTCCTGTAGAAAGTCAGCAGGAGGAGGGACAGTCAGCTTTGCTGAATCTTTAGGGGTTTCCCCTGAGGCACTCCCAGAGTGTTTTGTTTTCCCCACTCATCTTGACTACGGGTGTTTGACCCAGATAAGCAGAGCCGAGCTTATCAAAGCACAAGACAATGATCCAGTGATCGCTCCTGTAAAGAAATCCATGAATGGAGCGATTCCCTTTACTTTCAATAAGGACTCCAATGCAGAAGCCATGTTGCTTCAAAGAGAGGCAAACAAGTTGGCAATCACTGATGGAGTACTCTACCGGAAAGTACAGAGACAACCTAGAAAGGAAATACATCAGCTTGTACTACCCCGAGAGCATGTTGCCATGGTGCTTAGATCACTTCATGATGAGTCAGGTCACCTGGGGGTGGACAAGACTGTGGAGCTCATACGAGACCGATTCTACTGGCCTAGGATGAGTGCAGAAGTTGAGCAATACATAAGGAACTGTGGGAGATGTGTTGCACGTAAAGCACCTACACAACGAGCTGGACCATTGAACCAGATCACCAGTAGTGGGCCACTAGATCTCGTGTGTATTGATTTTCTATCCCTAGAGCCAGACTCTCAGGGATATGCTAACGTTCTGGTAGTGACTGATCACTTTACCAGATATGCACAAGCTTTTCCAGCTAAAGACCAAAAAGCCTCCACAGTAGCCAAGATTCTCTGTGAGCGGTACTTTGTGCATTATGGACTTCCGGCCCGGATACATTCCGATCAGGGACGTGATTTCGAGAGTAAGCTGATCCACGACCTTCTGAGAGTGTTGGGAATCCGGAAATCCCGGACCACGCCTTATCATCCCCAGGGAGATCCACAGCCAGAGAGATTTAACCGGACGTTACTTTCCATGCTGGGAACCTTGGATCTCAAGAAGAAACAGGCGTGGAATCAGTCCATTAGTCATTTGGTACATGCGTACAATTGTACGCAGAACGAAGCAACTGGGTACTCACCCTACCTGCTTATGTTTGGCAGGGAGGCACGGCTGCCTGTGGACATCTGTTTCGGAACCAACAACCAGACACACAGCAGTCTGACACATCACCAGTACATAGCTAAGCTGAAAGCTGATTTGCAACAAGCTTACCGCCTAGCGACAGAGGCTGCTGACAAAAGTCATCAAAGAAACAAGAAAGCACATGACAAGCATGTGAAAGAACAGACCTTGGCACCAGGAGACCGGGTGTTGCTAAAGAATTTTGGTGTCACTGGAAAGCACAAGTTGAAGAATAAGTGGAGAACTGCACCCTATGTTGTGCTTGACAAAATGCCCCGCCTACCAGTATACAGAGTGAAACCTGAGAAGGGACTGGGTGTGGAGAAAACAGTGCATCGTAACCACTTACTACCCATAGGGTATCTAGTGAGACTTCCAAATGATAGTGAACCAGAGGTGTTTGATAGACCTGTCACTCGATCCCAAAGGGGACTCGCCAAGGCTAAACCAGTTGACAATCAGGGAGATGCAATATCTTCGTCAGAGTCTGAATCTGAAGATGCATGCCTGACACAATTCCCATGCATGGATTGTGAAAACCTTCCGTCACTGTCAGAACAGCTTCTGAGGGGCCGAGGTCAAAAGCCAAATGTGTTGGATCTTGAGAGTTCAACCACTGATTTGGCAGATATTGAAAGAAATTCAGATGATCATAACCCTCCAGATCTCCATCTAGACCCAGAGGCAGTTACAGTGACTGGCCCTGAGGAGGGAACCGAAGAGAGTGGGATGTCACTGGAAGGAGAGGAGCATCCAGTGGGCCGCCCACAGAGACTAAAGAGGCCTGTGGTGAGACTGAGTTATGATGAACTCGGGCAATCATCAGATCACCCTGTAGTGGTTTTGAGCCATGGGGTTTTGGTGGGAAGTGGCACTTATAGACATTCACGAGATCACACTTGCCAGACTTCATGGTGTCACCCACTAGCCCTATGCCCTTCCTGTGTTAAATTACAGCTGGACTAACAAAGCACAGATTTTTGTGTTTATAAATCTGTGGGGTTTGATAGGGGCATCAAACACATTTAGAAGGGGGAGGGTGTAGCCCGGATGGGAATTTGGGAGTAGATACTCATAATTCCCATGGACTTAAACGCCACAGTAACATAAGGTGTTCACAGTTAAGTTTATGTGATGTAATTGTACTCTGAATGTAATTTGCCCTGTAATATGTCACAAGGTAAATACAGGTAATTAGAACAATGAAACTGTTATGTTAATCATAAAGTATTATTTTATGGTATGTAATTCTGAAGAGAGTTAAAGTATTGTTCAGAATTCTAATTTTCTGGAGGCCCGTGAAGGTAGCAGAGAACGGGACCTGTGATCGGGTGCAATGGAGGAGGAGAGGAGAACGGCATGGAGAGATGCACGAGGTTAGCTGAACAGATGTGAGAGACTCGGCTAGTTTACTGAGGTTAACTAGCACAAGAGAGTGCGTGTTGCAACAGAGTGCGGGCGAAGTGACTTTTTGTTTCAACGGTCGCACCACCGTGAAAAGAACTGTGTTTCTAGCTACGTACAGCCGAGGCTAAAGGCTAGCCCGGACTGCTTGGCTGCGCCACGGAGGCAGCCGCTATGGACTGTCGGAGAGCTGGACAGTGACTGGCTAACGCGCTGTAGCAGAGACTGCATCGGGTCCGCAGGGAGAGCGGACAGTGGATTTATTTTGGACTGGTGAACAGCAACCTACCGAGCAACTGAACTGTAAGTTGGAGTTTTGTGCTCTTACTGGGGAGAAGAGGATTTTTCTCCATCGTCCGCTGTGAGCAGCGAACAGGCCTGCAACAAGTGTGAATGTGAGTGCGTGTGGGGCCCATGTGTGAATATTGCATATCTAGTGGATTTATATAGCATATTTTGACTGTATATTAGTGAGTCACTTACCAAGAGGTGATAACATAATTTGTGTTGTTTAACATAATGTCAAAGGGAATTATTTCATGTACACAGCATGTTTCATTTGTTTATGAAGCTGGATATCATTTGAATTGAGTTAAGAAAAGGGTGTGTTGTACATTACTTTCGCCAGCCCTTACATTCAGTAAACATTTGGTTTGTGTTAAAGAGTTGTCTGGGGTTGATTCTTTTACTACTGGTTAAGTCTAACTTGCAGGCAAAGGTTTACTGATAGTTTCCCTGATTCCTGTTTATACCAGAACCATTTGTGGTATCTAGGCTGTAACGAACCTAACACCCCGCCTAGGGGGTCCAAACTGAGGTAAGTGGATTTAGACTCAGTATCATGGGTGGGGTGCTACAGGTGTATAAGGTGTATATTTTTAGCCTTGCTAGCAGATTGCTCTATGAATGGGGGTGTAAGCCTGTTGACAGTTCAGTCTGCCACTTTGATCTAATTAAAATGATCAACCAGTGGTGGCAAAACATCTGGTCTTGTTTTATAATTTCCAAAAGAGTCCGATAAAATCTTGAGAACAGCTTCTTTTAACAGTCCAGTTACTACCTACCCCTTTCTTATGACTTTAACAAGACTGTTCCATTTAATTAATACCGGGGGCACACCAGACAATGGTTATTTCCATGTACTGCTTAGCACTCTAGCTTGGAAGTAAAAATCCATCCATTTTGTTTATCAAGGTCCAGATTCAAAGTCAAAACACCTCACCTTGGAGGCACCCAGGAAGTATACTAGTCAGATGT
The DNA here is from genome assembly GCF_056152115.1 of Neolamprologus brichardi. NCBI lineage: Eukaryota > Metazoa > Chordata > Actinopteri > Cichliformes > Cichlidae > Neolamprologus > Neolamprologus brichardi. The sequence goes on from NC_142110.1 coordinate 30,200,326, forward strand.
CTGAAGCACCTCAACTGGCTCCTTTTGTTGTGCGATTCTTCTTGAAACCCGTCCTGAATGGAAACGTGGATGGCATTCGAAGACAGTTTAATCTCCAGTTAACTTTTTGTGTGGATTTGGGCACATTAACTAAAAGAAATGTAAAAAAAACCCAGATGTCCTATGGTAATTTCTGAGCTTGGTTAAAGACAGCGATAAATCACGCTGAGATATCGCGTTACAGAGAATAATGGAACTGATTTACCTTCATCCATTATCTTCCTGAATTAGGAGATTTCCAACAATCACTTCAGGCTGGACTACGATTGGTTACTGAGCCAACAGTCCTGTTAATCATAGATGAAGCAAACACTGAAAGTTTCTAAAACAAATACTGGTTACGACTAAAACCTGTCCATGTGTTTGTATTTAATCCTCATCCAGAGAGAGATTTAGTGTGTGGGAGTCTCTGCTGAACATCTGAGCCATTCTTTAAACTGATCGATTGTTTTGTTTGTCTTGGTTTCATAAGACCTGAGAGTAATCAGACTCACAAACTATTTGAAAATATTCTCACACCTTAATGCTTCTAACTGATTGAAGCATTGCCCGTCCTGTGTTACGACATTTCTAAAGGCACCCACACACAAATGTAGTCAGTAGTCTCCCGTTGCGTTGCCTAATGTAACCAATTAGAAGTGTGTAGGGGTCCATAGACTGGCTCCTTATGTTTTTTTTCTCCTAACTTTGGCCAGAAATAGGGTGGGTCTTTTCTTTTAGTTCCTGACGTCTCTGCACATGCTCACTCTGCTTTAAACTGAGGGCAGACTTAATTATCCAGAATAGATGGAAACACCTGTGTGGGACTCTGGGGTGCCAAATATTGGTGGTTTATGAAATACAGTTACCATGGATTCAAGTTAACATCAAAGTCATGCTACTTTTTTTCATAGTAAGAGAAACAAAGCAGTAACTGCTCTTAAATTTTAAGTATCGAATTATAGTGAAAATGTAAAGAAAATAGAAGAATGAGGCACCAGGTGGCAGTTACAGATATACTGGATTATAATGCTGGGCATTCTGTATTATGATTATCAAGCAGACTGTGTGAACACATGGACATGGCCATAATTATATGAGAAATTTGAGGTGAGCTAATGTTAATGCTACAGAACTAGTTTGATTAGCATCTGTATTTCATAGGGTTGCTAATTTCATGTCAGGTTTGCTGTCAGGAGCAATCACAGGACTTCAAGGCCTGGGAAAGCATAATGATTTGGTCCGGACCAGTTTGAGATGGGAGACATGAAAGAGAAAATAGACAGACGAGACAGAAAGAACAACAAAACACACAGATACAAGGCTGCCTACAAAGGAAACAATGATGGCAAGACACAGACATGAGACTAGGAATAACAGAAAAACAGAAACTAGAAATAACCTCAGATGCACCAGGGAAAATCTAAACAATACTGAGCTAGCACTTTCTTTCAATTCAAGTCCAGAAGAAGAAGAGTCCACAACAAACTCCAAACGTTGGACCATGACATTCTGACTAACAACAAACAGGCTCAAAGCTAAACATACCTACTGGTTAAACTAAACTCCTAACTTTTCATGTTTGATAAATATCATTTGCTTATTTATTGTTGTTTTGTAATCAGACGAGCACCCGCTGTTGACCATTTCAAGGAGTTATAGGTTCACTTTTCAGACCACCCCAAAAATGAATGATGAATTTAATCAAGGATATGCAGTAAATATCTTTAAACTGATTTCTATAAATCCACTGGGCAGTAGAGGAGACATTAGGTCTAAAACATGGATTCTGATATTAACATGGGGCCTGTACAGTTTAATATAAATATCAGACAACTTTGGATTCTTATTTTAACACTCGGTCTTGAAGAAAAGTAAAAGCATGATGAACTCACAATATAGCAGTAAATCTGCTAAAGCTGGATTTGAGTGTAGGTCCACATTTAGCTTCAGGTCATGCGTTGTGACTTTTCTACAGAAAGGTAAGCATCACCCTGAGCAAGAGAGCAATGAAGGTCCTTGCATAAAAAAGAACAAACTAATAAGATATATTTATGAGAATCCACAAAAGATTAGACCCTCTGTGATTAAATGAGTTTTGGTGAAAAAATAGTTTAAAAATAATGAAAAAAGTGAAAAAATGAGAGTCTAACTAAAGAGAAAGCAGAAGTAGAAACACAGTGAGGTAGGACATCAGCAACAAGCAGGATTTATAACAGTGAAATATCTTCTGAATCGATAAATGAGTCAATTATTTATTAAAGACTGACACAGAAAGTGTGAGGGGACACCTCTGAACTCTAACCTGGACACATGTGATTCATTTTCAGATGCGTGAGGAAATTCAGACTTCAGTTCAGATCTAACAGTTTAAATAATGACTCTGGCTTTTTGGCACACACACATGCACACACACACGCACATGCACACAGACGGTGACCTCCGTCTCTGTGTCACTGATTGGTTGGAGTAGAACGGATGGAGAGGGAGGTGGAGAGCCAGAGAGCGAGCGAGGCCAGACGGGAATGATGTCAGGGATGATGAGTTTTGTTCCACTAGGCTGACCTGAAAAAAGTGCAATTCAACTCCCACAGCTTCTCTGTGGGTATTAGAGGTGTTGGGGGCAGCGCCTGTCATCTGAAACTGTCATAATGCAGAGAAAATGCAAAACCTGTCAATGCAAATCATTTGATTTTAGGGGATTTAGACTGGGTTTAGGATTAATTTAGAGGTTAGAGTCAGGTTTGTGTCAGTTTGGTCACTAAGGTAAGTCATGTAAAGACCCCTGAAGTGATAAGATCTTTTGAATCTTCACTCCCTTCTTTTTCACTCCCCACACATTATGTCACTACTAAATACAAACTGCTTTAGTTACTGGCTCCTGTGGTTTGTTTTGTTCTGCTTGTTGCTAATGGTCTCCTCTTTTCTGCCTTCCTTCTCCTTACCCCATCTGGTTGGGTTGGTTGGACTAGAGGACTAACTGTGGTTGGACTAGAGGAGTAACTGTGGATTTGAAACAGGTTTGGGATGAGATAGAGATGGAAACAATCAGACACAAGACAACTCTTACTGGTAATGACACAGAGACAGAGGAACAGAGGCAGAAACACAGAAATGAGACAAAAGGAAGCAGTGACAGGGAAACACCGAGGAGACTAGAACAAAATAAAAACACAATAAAGCAAAACCACTGTCACTAAACGTGGAAGTCATCACTACAGTAACAATAAAAGACTCAATAAAACACGATATTTCCAAAAGTACGTTCATCTGCATTTCTGCACAAATGAATTCGAGTGACATAACATTTTCAACCCACAGACTTTAATATGATGTCAGCACACCCTTTGCCGCTGTAACAGTTTCAATTCCTCTGGGAAGGAATGTGTTTATAGGAATATGTGACCATTCTTCCAGAAGCATGTTTGTGAGGTCAGACACTGATGTTGGACGAGCAGGTCTGTCTCGCAGTCTCCTGTCTGATTCATTGTTTGTAGAAGCAGTCTGCATGTTTAGGTGCTTGATTTTATACACATGTGGCCATGGAGCTGAATTCAGTGATTTGGATAGTTGAGTGAATACTTTTGGCATTATAGTATACTAAACAAAAAAACAACACAAAACCAAGACATCATGACAAAAAGAGAATGAGCGGGGGCCTCCAGGCTGATAAATGGGCACCTCTACTCTTCTGACCTCTTAAGGTGGTCTTTGTAGGGTTTCTATAACAGGACTGATAACGTTTGTCAGCTGATATTGCTGTGTCCAATACAGCAATGAACTCAAGCAAAAGCATGGGTCTGCTTTTTGTTTTTGTGATGTAAACTGGCGAGGCTAAGATGGTTTGGATATGTGCAGAGGAGGGAGAGTGGATATATTAGACAGAGGATGTTGTAGATGAAGCTGCCAGGCTGGAGATTCATGGATGTAGTGAAGGAGGATATGCAGAGGGTTGGTGTGACAGAAAGGATGGGGTGATGTAGGTGTAGGAGATCTGCTGTGCCCGAGACAGACTTTTGAAACTTCTTCAAGTTCACGTGAGAGAAACCTGAAACCAAAATCTATAGGTAAACATTTTTTTGTGTTCGTTATACTGTGAACAGCAGAGAATCAGAAACACTGCATTCCTTGGTGTACACATCACTAACAAGCTCGCCTGATCCACCAACTCAAGCTCTGTTGCGAAGGAGTCATAATCGTGGCTCCACTTCCTGTAAAGACTAAAGAAAACTAGACCTCTGTCACTAATCCTCACCACCTTCTCCAGTGGAACTCTGGAAGTGGAAGCCTTCTGAGCACCTACGTCACTCTATGCCTGTGCACAGACACGCTGCCACCATGCAGTACCACACCCTTCCTGCACACAGATTGTTTGCAATGCCACTATGGAATACTGTGAAGTATGTGCATGATGGCATAAATGTGCATGATGCATTGCAATGCCAACTGCACTCTGAGATTCTGCAAAAACTTCTTCAACCAAGCTATCAGGCAAACTCACAGCCTTTTCCCAGCACCTGATACCTGATATGAGTGAGGCCTGAAATCCTGGTGGAACTACAGTGGAGACAGAGACAGTGGAGTTTTAGAGGTGGAGCTAAGTGGAGGAAATCTAAACTCTCATCATGGGGAATGTGAGGTGTTTGGACAATAAGATACGAGCTCTGTGAGCTTATTAAATCCCAGAGAGTGAGTGCAATTTGATTTCTCTAATGGAGACTGGACTGCAGCACGACTGTACTAGGCTTCGGACTATTTGGGTGGATTGCACTGTGACTGAGAGGTGGTGTATTCCCAGACATGTTAATATGAAGCAATGTTTCTGTGGCCTGAATATTGAGTTAATCTGGAATGCATCCATGTGGATTTGTATGGGGAACTCTGTGCATGCTGTTGCTGCTTGTATCCAGTTCGAATGATAAACACCCCGTTTGGCTTTCTCCATTTGGCTGTAGTGACTGGCTACAAATTATTAATGGCTGTTGACCACCCTCTGCTTCTCTTACTGGACATGCAGCTGCAGAATTTCTCTTACATTTGTTTCAGCACATCCCCATAATGAAACTCACACCACAATATCTGCAGTGATGTTTAAGTTTTATTATTATTATTTTATCATTTTTATTTTACTTTCAATAATTAAAAAAAATACATTTAATTTTATTTTTTGTTCATTTTTTGTTAGTTTTACCTTACAGAAATATTTAAATTTATTTTTTTGAGCAATTTGACTTTATTTAGGCTCTTTTTGTATTTTGGTTGATTTGACACATTAATTTCCAAATGTTTGGGACTAAAGTACATCTTAGCATATCTTATCTTAAGTCTGTATTTGTGAAAGCTTCTGGGTTCCAGCTCTCTGAATAGAATAGAATAGAATAGAATTCAACTTTATTGTCATTGCACATGCACAGGTACAGGGCAACGAAATGCAGTTTGCATCCATCCAGAAGTGCTTTAGTGATATAGATATATTACAATATATATTAGCAATAATATAGATATGTAAGTATGTTACAGAAATGGGTCTATTATGGTATGTTATAATGTACACGGTATGAAGTATGTTATGAATATTCTATAACTATAAGTATGTACAGGCTGTAGTGAGTACAAGCTATGTACAGGCTATGAACAGGATATAAATATGAAATAAAAAAACTATACAGAAATCTGAGATATACAGTTATACAGAAATGTGAACTATGCAAGTTATAAACAGTTGTAGGATTAAAAATTATCGTATGTAAAGAATGATTATTTACACAGAGCTATACAGTAGTGCAGTTAAGATAAGTGAGATATGTGGATAATTTCTACAGAGGTATATAAAGTGCTAGTGGTTGTGAGTGGTGGTTCAGTCCATGTTATTATTGTGTGTTTGAGGGTACAGTTGTCCATTGTGTGTGTGTGTAGGTGGTTGTGGGTGTGTTATGTCCAGTCCATGAGTTTAACGTGGGTCAGATGTCAGGAGGCAGAGTTCAGGAGTCTGACAGCTGTGGGGAAGAAGCTGTTCCGGTACCTGGTGGTCTTAGTCCGGAGGCTCCTGTAGCGCCTCCCAGAGGGAGGGTGAAGAGTCTATGTGATGGGTGACTGGGGTCTTTGATGATTTTCCCAGCCCTTTTCAGACACCGCTTCCTGTATATGTCTTTTATGGCAGGAAGTGGTGCTCCAGCGATGCGCTGGGCAGTTTTCACGACCCTCTGCAACGCCTTCCGGTCCGAGGCAGAGCAATTCCCATACCAGACTGTTATACAGTTGGTCAGGATGCTCTCGATGGTGCAGCAATAGAAGTTAACCAGGATGTCTGAGGACAGGTGGTTCTTCAAGAAGAAGAGGCGCTGGTGAGCCTTCTTGACCAGCTTGGAGCAGTTGGTCGTCCAGATGAGATCCTTGGAGATGTGGACTGCCAGGAACTTGAAGCTGCTCACACGCTCCACAGCTGTCCCCTTAATGTGGATGGGTGGATGTGGGTCAGCATTCCTCCTGTAGTCCACGATGAGCTCCTTGGTCTTCTCTGTGTTAAGCAGCAGGTTGTTTCTGTCGCACCACTCAGCCAGACGATCCACCTCCTCCCTGTAGGCGGCCTCATCGTTGTCACTGATGAGGCCAATCACCGTGGTGTCATCTGCAAACTTAATGATGGTGTTGGAACCATCAGCAGGTCTGCAGTCGTGGGTGAAGAGGGAGTAGAGGAAGGGGCTCATCACACAGCCTTGTGGTACACCGGTGTTCATTGTGATTGTAGATGAGCAGCGGTTATCCAGCCGGACATGTTGGGTGCGGTTGGTCAGGAAGTCCAGTAACTATTTGCAGATGAGGGAACTGATGCCCAGGTCTGTCAGTTTCCTGATGAGTTGTGAGTTGTGGATTGTATTGAATGCTGAACTGAAGTCTATAAACAGCATTCTGGCGTATGTGTTGTTGTTGTCCAGGTGTGAGAGGACAGAGTGCAGTGCGATGGAGACTGCATCCTCTGTGCTCCTGTTCTGGCTGTATGCGAATTGGTGGGGGTCCAGGGTGGGGCGGGGGGGGGGGGGGGGGGGGGGGGAGACAGGATTTGAAGTGTGCTAGGACCAGCTGCTCTAAGCACTTAGTGATGATGGGGGTGAGTGCTACTGGGCGGTAGTCGTTGAGGCTTGATGGGTTGGAGTTTTTGGGTATCGGGACGATGGAGGTGGATTTGAAGCAGGCCAGTACCACAGCGTGGGCCAAGGACAGGTTGAATATGTCTGTCAGCATTCCTGCAAGCTCCCCAGAACACGCTCTGAGAACACGCCCGGGGATGCCATCAGGACCTGCAGCCTTGTGGACATTGATCCTGCTCAGCACCGCTCCTACATCGGTGGTGGAGAGAGTCAGAGGTTGGTGGTCTGGCGTCATGTCTGTTTTGGTTGTGGTTGTTGGATTCCCTCGCTCAAAACGAGCATAAAAGTTGTTGAGCTCTGGCCACACTTTAATTGTCCTCACAGCAGGTTTCACACGTTGGATGAGTGGTGAATACCGAGGTGTGAGGAGGAGAGAGGAGGAGAGGAGGAGAGATGGTCCGATTGTCCAATGTCGGGGAGGGGTGTGGCTTTGTAGGCTCCAGCCAGGTTGGAATACACATGGTCTAAAGTCTTGTCTCCTCTGGTGTGGCAGGAGACATGTTGGTGGAATCTGGGGAGGACTGTCTTTAAGTTGGTGTGGTTGAAGTCGCCAGCAACAATGAAAGCAGCCTCGGGGTGTTGATTCTGGTGTTTGTTAATGGCTGCAGAAAGTTCTTTCATGGCCAACCTAGCATTAGCGTCAGGGAGGATATACACGGCAGTGAGTATGATCGAAGTGAGTTCTCTGGGGAGATAATAAGGTCTGCATTTGACCATTAAAAACTCCGCATTAGGTGAGCAGTGACTCTCAGTAGTAGTGGAGTTCATGCACCAAGCATTGTTAATATAAATGCACAAACCTCCATGTGTATGTATGTAGAAGTGCTGCATGTTTCTTCCAGATAATTCAGCCTTAACTTCATTAATCCATGAAGTATTTTCCCAGCAGTGTAGTAAAGTGTCAGGCTGCTCTTTGGCAAACTTCGGCCTGGGCTGGCAGTTGCTTCCCCTGTGGTGTCCTGCCATGAACATCATGATCAGCGTTTGACATGCTTGCCAACACTTAGGTTTGCCTTGGTGCTGAGAGCCAAGAGTGAAAAAAAAAATCCCTCCTTATATTACCATCAACACTACAGAGGTTCCAGAAAAGCACGGCTGTGATCCTGATGACTTGCACATTAAAAACAGAAACTCTTCACTTTATCTCAAGCTAAATTTGCAGTTGCAGACAACAAACAGCTCCGTGTTTAAAGAGACTCAATTGTGTTTTTGCTTAAGGATGAATCATCTGCAGGGGCAAAGGAGAACAAAAGCCAGGAGGTCGATGAGAAAAAGCGATGAAGGACGAAAAAAGAGGGAGTGAGAAGGTTTGGACAAGACAGAGGAAAAGAAATATAATAATAAAGAGAATTAGAAGGAGAAGGAAGTGGAGGAGGAAGAACAATGAGCAAGAACAGAAAGAAGGAGTGATTAAAAGCAAGTGTGAGGGGTGGGAGAGGAGGAGGGGAGGAAGGAAGATGAGGGGAGGGCAGGTTGTTAATTTCAGGGTTGGTATCTCTGAGGCAGCAGAACCTCCAGGGTCAGCAGGCCACCAACAGGACTTTCATACTGAAATAGACAGCCTGACCCTGGGACACATACAGAAGGAGGAGGAAGTGGAGGTTAGTGGGGGCTTAAGCTGTTGTCTTCAGCCAGTCAAACTGACTGCTTTGGCATGAATTTAATGTCATATTTGCATTCATAAAATGTGAAGTATTCCATAGCGCCATAAATGTGCATGATGCATTGTGACAGAAAACACCAGGAACTTAATACCAAATCACAGCTTAATTATGTAAAAATATATATATGAATAAAAATAATTAGATATAATCTGTCCTCTCATCTCAGTGAGTGAAGTTCCAGGATTTTATTAGTCAGTTACTAAGCAGTTATTAGCATACACATCTGTATGTTTGCACCCATTAGATTTATGGATGCAGCTCGCTAACTACCCTCGTGTCTTATCGGAATATGGTTTCTCTCCAACAAACAACACAATGGTGGGCAAAATGCCAGTGACGATGATTCAGAACCATCCTCCTCTTCCTTCAGCTGCTCCATGTCACTTCGTCCCTAGCATCCTCTTCTGTCACACTGACCCTCTGCATGCCCTCCTTCACCACATTGATGAATCCTCTCTGCGGTCTTCCTCATTTCCCAATCTGTCATTGGGAAATATAGTTCTTTGAGCTGGTGTTTCCTGTGTCCTCTGTCACCCCTGCACCACCTACAGTTGATTTACACCTAAAGCTGGGTCCTCTTTCCTCTTTCTAAATCACACTTAGCACTTTAAAAAAATGTGGCATAAGAGATGTGCATTAATGTCATGTAAGATGAGTTAAAGCATAGGTGTCAAACTCTGGCCCGTGGGCCAAATTTGGCCTGCAGCCTAATTACATTTGGCCCGCGACACCAATACTAAATTACTATTAGAGCTGGCCTACTGGTATTATACAACTAATATATATATTGTTTAGTATTAAGCTTTGCTTGTTCCATATTCAGTTTTTCAGCAAAACTTGTTTGAGTCCATAAGAAGAGATTCATTCTTAAATCTGGAGGAAGATTTTTTTTTCAGTAAATATTAATGTTAGCCTGCGACCTTGTTCCAGTTTTTGAATTTTGGCCCACTGTCTATTTGAGTTTGACACCCCTGACTTAAAGGAACTCGGTTAACCTGCGTTTGGTTCAGTGAAACAGATGATTAAAGCTTTCCGAGAAGAAATACAGCTCCTAAAGACAGCAGACGGCAGACACCGCAACCTTTAAAACAAGCCTGAAAATAACGAGAAAACATCAAAACCAAGAAACAAACTGAATACATAAAGAAGACACACAGGAGAGTGTAGTGCTGCTGCGTAATGACATGACCAGCTGAGTACACAAATAATTATCATATGATCAGTGTCACTGCGATCAAACAGTGACGAGTTCACTTTTGGTTTCTGATAGCCGCTCTCTGGGAGAAGGCAGTGCACAGACAGTAGATAAAAGGCTGTCTGCAGACGTCTGGAAATGTTAGCAATTATATAGTAACTTTTCTTGTGATTACAGCATCTTTCAAAACACTCTGATGGAAAGCATTTGTTGGAAAATTGTGTGTAGCCTTGTGTTCTTGTGTCATTTTTTTGGTAAACATTTCAAAAACGGTCAACATCAGAATATACACGTAGGACCTGAATGTGTTTAATATGAATGTCGTAGGTGAGATCAAAGAGCAACCTCAAGAGCCGAAAACCAAAAATCTGCAGTTCCTCTGACGCCCACTTGAGGCAGTGAATCAGTCCCCATAGACGTCCATGTTGAAAAGTCCAACTTTACAGCAAAATAAACAAGTTTAGAGCCTGATACAAAAACTGGTGTTGGTCTTCATAACAGCTGTATGGGGGATGTTTTTTTATATTCACCCATTTGGATTTTTGTCAGTGCACAAAGTCTGGTGTGTAGCCTCTGTGACTGACACGGCTGTAGCTGTCTTCTAGGCTTCACCTCAACTAATTGGAGTCCCTGAACTGGACCTCTGGATGGAGTTTGTGCCGCTGGTGCCTTCTGGAGCATTTTTAATGAATTTATCTGACAAATACTCTGGCTTGCTGTGTGCTACAGCATGTTCAAGGAGTTTCTGCTCTGCTAGAATTTTATTAGTCAGCTGCATGGAGACCACAGGCTGCCCTGCAGCACTCTAACATCGCCCATCACTGCAAACTCTACCACAAAACTGCAGCTACCCAGTTTAGCTTGCATGCATTGTTCAGTATTAGGATAAAATTTGGATAAAACTTTATAAAAAAACAAACAAACATGAAATAACTAGATAATTTTTACCACTGTGCTGCTCTTTTGTGGAGATTTAACAGATCTACCAAGAATTTAGACAACACACGTCAGCTTTAAATGAGCACTGCTTACCTTTAAAAATTATTTCATTCATTTCATTCAGGCCTCTCCTTCTTACTGCTTTCTCACTTCTAAGAGTGAATCTGTAACACATTTTTACATTTTGTGTGCTTTCTGATGTTTGTTTAGCTGTCTAAAATGTTAACCGATAACTCTTCCTTAGCTGAACTGTGCAGCAGATGAGTTAACATTACAAGTAAGTCTCTCAGAAGTGGATACAACTACCAAAGGTGGTGCATAAGATTTATTTTTTAACTCATTCTGTTGCAAATTTTGGCACTTGTATCCACTTTTTGAAAGATTTTTTTTCAGTTATCTGCTGCACTGTTATTGATGTCTGAATGCATGATTGCACAATCAGGATGTGAATGATAAAACACGAGACCTTCTAATGCAGGGTCTCTCTGGTGAATTAACCAAAAATATTTCCTTATATGTCCCAGGATAATCTTATATCAGGTGAGCTTCCTGTTGGATTTAGTCTACATTTTACACCTTTATTGATTCTTAATACATTGTTGTTGTTTAATGTTATAATAAAAGTGCCAAGTGGTGCCACTGTAACACTGGGGACTCCACATATTGTTTATTTCTTTAAACTGTTATAATTTCAGTTGAAATATTTACACCTGGTGACCGTAGTATAACCCTGTCACAGGCCTGTGTTTTTGTCTTGAGTAGAATTGATGGCATAATCAAAGGAAACCCCTGAAAGTGGAATTTATAGTTCCAGACACCAAATCCTCCCAGTGGGAATGTCAGAGCTCAAAGTGTCTGATATTGCTGCAGGTGGTTTAATGTCGGGGTTGATTGCAAACCCAGTGCGCTGCTATAGAGATGCCAAAGGGGACCCTGTGGGTGAGACAGCAGAGTCTGATGCTTCAGGAATGAAAATGTGGTGAAAAGACACAAATCTACTTAAGTAACGGGGTTATCACTCAATTATTCATACCTAATCAGTTTCTTAACAGTAGTGGTGAGCTGAGGCAGGTAGTCCTGCTCAGTGTGTGGTTTCTAGGAACAGAGTCACCTTCACATTAATCATCTTTATAAAAAAAATAAATTGATTTCAGAGGTCTTATTTCTATAAACGGATATACAGCAACCTGTGTGACTTCCCCATCTCATACTTTCCGTGGAACATTTTTCCTTTCCTATTTTTCTCTCTGTGGCACAAAAATTGCTCATTCTTACAAACCTCTGATTGGGTCCGTTGTGTTTTCACAGCCATCAAAGAGCACAACTCTGGGCCCTTCTGGTTTGGGTCACTGAACAGGCAATTTCAGGGTGTGGAAGAAGGCAATAAGGATATCTGAACTTAATACCCTGTCCTTAAGGCTGACCCCAGCACTCTGCGGAACAAACTCTTTTAGCTTCCTGCATCCACCGGCTCACTCTTATTGCCAAAAAGTATATTTTAATGAAGTCAAGAGAAGCTCTCATGAACATTTCCTACCATCTGAGCACAGCCATGGATGCTTTAACCTTCTGAGCTCAGGTCATCATATGCAATCACTGTAGCCCTAAATTCTGGAGGTAGAGAAAAGGACATTTTTGGAAATGATGATGGTTGAATATCTTCACCTATGTCTTATTACCTTCTTGCATCCAATTTCCTGATTTACCCATCGGTGTATAAATAGCACTGTTTTCCCCTCGGTCTTTATCTCAATATCTATTGTTGTTCATCTGTATTCTCTGCTGATGTGTTGGCTATTATCAATTTAATTTGTCACTTCATTTCATGCACTTTGAATTTCTGGGACCTATTTCAAGAAGCAGGTTTAGCTAACAGTTCAGATTTTGTTAAGCCAGAGATGAAGGAAACATGGATTTTCTGTTCCAGAAATAGAGTTAACTAATCTATATAAAGCTATATAAAGCTTTAGACAACAACACACTATTACTAATCAGTCATTTGTTGTGTTGCGTTGTAGTCAGTCACACTGATGGAAAATATTTGTCACAGCTGGATCTTGGAGATGATGAGATGATGAGGCTGAAATAACTTAAAGACATGTGTCTCTCGTACATTTGGATCAATTTAAAAGTCACTTTCTTAAAAGCAGCTGCTGCAAGTCTTCCTTATTCAAAACAATTCATTCTTCCAGATAAAATTAAGCTAAATATATATAAGCTAGCTCTATAAATCCCGAGTCCTTTCTTTTAATACATTTACCATTACTGATAAAACATCACATTTATTAAAGACTCAGAAGACTGCTGTGTATTTCAGCTGAATGTGAAACAGCTGAAATACAAATTCTTGAGCTCTTCTCTGAGCCGTTGGTATTTTTTGTGTTCCTTCTTCCTGATGTTGCTGTTATTCGGAACCGCCACATCTATCACTATGGCCGTATTCTTCTGCTTGTCTACCACCAATATGTCTGGTTGGTTGGCCACCACCATTTTGTCCGGCTGTATCTGGAAGTCCCACAGGATCTTAGCTCGGTCATTCTCCACCACCCTTGGGGGCATCTCCCATTTTGACCTCGGAACTTCCGGCCATATTCGGCACAGATGTTTCTGTATACTATGCCGGCAACTTGGTTATAGCGTTCCATGTATGCCCTGCCTGCTAGCATCTTGCACCCTGCTGTTATGTGCTGGATTGTCTCAGGGGCATCTTTACACAGCCTGCACCTGAGGTCTTACTCCAGACCCCAGCCTCTATGGATCTTGTGCTCAGAGCTTGTTCCTGTGCTGCCATGATTAGTGCCTCTGTGCTGTCTTTCAGTCCAACTTTGTCCAGCCACTGGTAGGATTTCTGGATGTCAGCCACCTCCTCTATCTGCCGGTGGTACATACCGTGCAGGGGCCTGTCCTTCCATGATGGTTCCTCCTCTTTCTTGGGTTTCTTGACTTCTCGTTTGGCTCTCAGCGAAGGTGGTCGCACTTTTCTCCTCTCCTCCTTACCCTTATCTTCCCTGCTTAGCTCTGTGTCCTTGTCTGTCTCATGTGCATTACTTTCCCTGGAACAGTCTCTCACTGTCGTTCTCTAAAACCTAAAAGAGAATTATGGATTTGATCAACTGGTCTCTGAATGCTATTGACACCCTTTTCTCAACGAGAAGTCTGGGCTCGGGAGAGCCCGAGTGCCCTGGAGGGACTTTCCCTGCCGGATACACGATGGACGGGTGGCAGAACTGGAGGGTCATGTGCCTGGCGGGACTGTCGATTGAGGACGCTGAAGATATCTACCTATTCGGAACCATGATAACAGGGTTCTTGCTGATCGGAGCTGGCATGGCCCTGGCTTATCGGAGAATTGAGAGAGCGGAACCGGCTGTTCAAACCCCCCCAAGGCTGCCCGCTGGAATCAAAGTGACGGGACGAGGCGCGACCTCTCACAACGAACGCAGCATGGTTAATACCTTGGAGATGCTTACAGCTGCTGTGAAGGCTGAAAACAACACCATTGAGCGTATGGTGGGATACATCAGAGAGGGCCCTGCTCAAAATGAGACCCTTGAGCGAAAGTTGGATCACATCACAGAACGGATCACTGCAGTTGTGAGGTCTCAGAATCAAAAGAATGACAACACCACGGATCAGAGGTTTGATACCATCATGGGGAGGCTCGCGGCTCTCCAACGGGAGATCGAGAGACCAGCATCAGAGTGTTAAAGATCAGCTTTGAAAATTCTCGTGAGCTGCTCGTATGAAAAGAAAATCAACAAATTCGGGATCAAAATGCAGACACCACCACGGCGCCAGCTGCAGGCCCAAGGCTGAAGCCGGACAAACACTCCCTGATAACGACTGTGTGATGACTATTCTCCCATCCCATGCAAGGCCACCTGGATTGGCTGGAGGACTGTTTACTTAGCCTGATAGGGCGAAGTACACTGTCTCAGCTGAACTATGGACACGCACACACACACACTTACACTGATAAGCACTCACTCATCTCCCCTTCCCTTTCCAACGCCTTCGACGCTTGTTGCCTCCTTGGAACACGAGGCGGGTCTGGGCCTGCGCTGGCGAGTCGGCGCAGTGGCAGGATGGCTGCTGTGTTGCCTGGGATTACTCCTCATCCCCCTACCCAACCCTGTAGCTTGTTATGTCTTC
This sequence comes from Neolamprologus brichardi, assembly GCF_056152115.1. NCBI lineage: Eukaryota > Metazoa > Chordata > Actinopteri > Cichliformes > Cichlidae > Neolamprologus > Neolamprologus brichardi. The sequence continues at coordinate 30,215,442 of NC_142110.1, forward strand.
ACAATGTTGTGCTGTGAACATTCATGTGCTTTTTTTGTGCAGAGGAGTTTTTTTGTTTCCTGTTCTCGTGCTGTCCTACCATGGAAGCACAGCATGAGTAGAGGTCTCTTTTTTTCCTCTTGTACCTTCCCATTGTGTGCACATTTCAGTGTTTTTTTCCATAACTCTGCCGATCTCCGACTTGTAACCCCCATGTAATGTCTGTGTTATGTGTGTAAGGTCGGGGGGGGGGGGGGGGGGGGGGGGGGTGTGTCTCATTTTACTGCGGGCCAACCTGCATGTGACAAATAAATTCTGATTCTGATTCTGCTGCCTGAGGTATTTACTGAGCATGCAGTCAGTTGGGGCCATCTTCCTGATGCATTTGTGGATGTCTGTTGTCTCATCCTTGACTGTGGTGCTGACACTCACCAGTCCTTCCTTCTACTTAGCATACAGCCTCAGGGTGCTGTATGGATGAAACCCTTCATGCATGGTCAGGAGCTTCCTGGTCTTGATGTCAGTGGCTTTTATCTCCCCTTTGGCCAGTTTATTATCCCGGGCAGGGCGTAGGTGTTGATAGCCCGGATCTTGTTCTTACTGTTCAGCTGACTCCTCAGGACTTGCCTGACTCTCTGCAGGTACTTAGTGGTTGTAGCTTTCCTAGCGGCTTCTTTGTGGTTTCCATTTGCCTGTGGGATCCCCAGGTACTTGTAGCTGTCCTCTATGTCTGCAATGTTGCTTTCTGGTAGTTCAATCCCCTCAGGTCCGACTTTCTGCCCGATCTTTGTTATCATCTGACTACACTTCTCCAGTCCGAACGACATTCTGATGTCATTGCTGTATATCCTGGTGGTGTGGGGATTTGACGCACTTGATGGTGACTTGTGCTATGGGCTTGAAGTTCGCCTCTAGTGTTGTACGCCACATCCCCATTGAGTTCCTGATGAAGGCTCTTAATGTCCTGTTGATCTTGTACAGTTCTAGGCATTCCAGGATCCAGGTGTAGGGCATAAGTCATAAGTCATAGGCCTTATTGTAATCAATCCAGGCAGTGCACAGGCTGGTCAGCCTAGTCTTGCAGTCTCGGGCGACTGCTTGGTCTACCAGTAGCTGATGTTTTGCGCCTCTGGTATTCTTCCCAATCCCTTTCTGTGCCCCACTCATGACCCATGTGTGGGTTCATTTTAGCTGCTATAATGCCTGACAGGAGCTTCCATGTGGTACTGAGGCAGGTTATTGGTCGGTAGTTGGAGGGGACCGGACCCTTCTGGGGATCCTTGAGGATCAGGACTGTCCAGCTTTCAGTTAGCCATTCCGGGTGTCTCTCGTCAACTAGCAGCTGGTTCATTTGTGCTGCCAGGTACTCATGGAGTGCAGTCAGCTTCTTCAGCCAGTAGGCATGAACCATGTCGGGGCCTAGAGCTGTCCAACTCTTCATACTGGAGACCCTTTCTTGGATGTCTGCCACTGTGATGGTTACTGGACCATGTTCAGGGAGGTTGCTGTGGTCTGCCCTCAGATCCACTAGCCACTGAGCATTGCCATTATGGGTTCTGTCCTTCTCCCATATGCTCTTCCAGTATTCCGTGTATATATATATATATATATATATATATATATATATATTAGGGGTGCAACGATACACAAAATTCACGGTTCGGTTTGGTTCGATACTTTGGTGTCACGGTTCGATATTTTTTCGATACAAAAAAAATGTTCATGCCTTTTTAATTTGTCATTTATGAAAATTATTAATATATATTTTAACTCAAAAGTACAGTTTTTAAATTTAATGTTGCTGAAACAACAAAGTAATAAAAAATATATATATATATCTGATTGAGGAATTACTCATCTTTGGAAAAGAGAGTTTATTACAGAGAAATGGCTCTTTCCAAAATAAAAGCTATACTATACGCTTCTTCTGGGCTATATTCTCAGCAGCATATTAAACATATCAGGTCCCCATAAGGAGAATCATGTGCTAACGGCTGTCTAAATGACTCGGGTAAAGTTTGTAGCATGCGTGCTTGTTGTTTTTGTCTGCTTCCACTTGTCTTTGCACTAGGATGATGTCGGAGTAAATATGCAGTCATATTCGTTGTGTTCCCACTAGTGCTGTCAGCGTTAATCTCGTTGAAATGACGTTAACGCCATAAACGGCAAATCTCCATTAACGAGCTACCGCAGATCGCCCCGTGCTTGCGGCTGGACGGCGTCAACACGTTAACGAGCTAACTGCGCTAATGCACTAGTTCCCACCAATGTAATTGAGCATTGCGTGGCACATCCAACATACTGTTTTACTTTTGTCCATGACGCGCTTACCTTCAGGGTCATACGTCACATGAAAACCAAAATAGTTCCAAACGCCAGATCTGAATGAGGGTGGGGGAGGTTCAATTTGCCATGTTGCAACGAGAGCTTAACTTCTGTCTAGCTAGCTTGCCCTGCGCTCAGTGAATCTGCGTTCGACTACTCCGCCTAGGCTGCACTGTCGAGCGCAGATCCACTGAGCGCTCAACACAGACAGCATCGTCAGAACGAAAGTTGATAAAATAAATAAAAAATTTTGTATCGTTCGATACATATGCGTACCGAACCGAAAGCACTGTATCGAACGGTTCAATATCGATGCAAGTATCGTTGCACCCCTGATATAAATATATAAAGTGGTTGCTATGCATTATTTGCATTTGTGGTATTGGCTTCCATTGATGATGACTTTCTTTTGCTACTCACACATGTTATCAAGAGGAACATACTCAGAGTTGATTAAACTTACTCTGATCACCTGTTCCAGAACTGAAAACTCAGAGCTGCCAAACCAAAGTCAATAAACTCAGAGTTAATTAAACATCTTTTAAACATCACCTTCCCTTTTATATGAACATGCACAGAGCCAGAAAGCCCAGCTTAACAGAGAAAGCTGATACCACTGTTGTGATCACCTCAAACCCATGTTTTAGGCTTTTATTATGTGTCACATTGGTTTATTACTACTACTTATTGATTAACTGTTTAAAAAACAAATCAAAACAGTGATTTAGCATGTACTGGAGATATATCATTCCTGAACCTGCACTGGACTGACAGTTTTTGAATGAATGAGACTATCGTGTGTGTAGTAGAAGTTTATCTTTTTGATGACTTTTTAGGGCCGAGTTGATTGTTCTAACTTTGAATCTACATATCCACTCATTTTATCCCATTATGTGACCACTGAATTTGATCACAAGGATAAGCCCCTTAGGCACAAACTGTAGTCTCAGAAATCCAACAAGCAGTTGCCATTAACCATCGCAACCTGCTGAAGTAGCATGTTTCACAATTTCTGTTTTAAACTAACAGAAATTATTAGTTTGTTTTTTAATTGTTAATTTTGCTTCTTAATTATTGTTTTATTAGTATTCAGAAATGGCTAACATTTAGCAGAAACAAGCAAAATGCTATTATGTCATCAACCACATCAGCTTCACTGTAAGTAAAACCAGAGGTCATAGCTGTTGGCTGTTTTACTTCATTCACAACTATTCATTAAAGACTATCTCATGAGCGCTTGCTAGATAAACTGCAGTCATTTTCATTGCGATGGCATCATTTGGCTCTCTGTAGAGCTGCTCCAATCTTCCCTGGGCCAGCAGAGCTGATTGGATGATGGATTCTGCAACATTCAAACACTGATGTGGTGCTGGTGCCTGAGAAATGGGACGGATGTCACTGATGGAGCGTGAGCATGTGAATGATAATGAAATTGTGCACACACAGGCTTCACGTGTGTGTGTGTGTGTAGGTGTGTGTGTGTGTGTGTGTGTGTGTGTGCGCGCGCACGCGCTACCACTCTCTAGGGTTTTGGATGAGGTAATATAGGTTGTTATGGCAACGGGTTCAATGGGTGAAGTTTTTGCTTGAGGTCTTTTAGTAATATCTAGATCATCCTGAATGTCAGTGCTATTTTCTTTCAAAAATCACTTTCAGTGAGTTGATAAAAATGTTTTTTCAAAGAGCTCTGTGGTGTCCTTACATTGGGAAAAGATAGACAAGACTTCCCACTCACTCTGATTTTAAACACTTATGGTTTATATAGCAAGCTTAACGGACAACATCAAACATTCAAGGTAATTTATTATCATGCAACACAAGCTTGACCAACAGTGCTGCAGCTATAGTTCCCTCCATGCTGCTAAATAAGAATGTATAATTTAGTCATGAAAAACAAGTATTTTTCCATGAAGTGTGGAGGATTAGATATGCAGCCCTGCAACCTGGGGCAAACCTGACTGTTCCAAAGTGTGTTGGTACAGCAGTTAGATACGTGCCACTTGCCAGACGGCATCAGGGTGAGCACGGTGTTGCTGGGGTGGATATTTTTTGTTTACACGGGTGCTAGGGACCACTAGATGGTTAAACGTTGCTGCCCAGAAATGCTACTGGTTTGAATGATTAATTGGCCTTTTTTAATGTGATGCCAGTTATGCAGTAACCTACCACAGGTGAGGGAGAGATTTATGGGAAACAACTTGATGAAGGAAATACTCATTCCTTGAAGAATCGTAATGACTTTGAATCCATCAGTGTCCCACTTACGGTTAGGATTGCATTTCAGGCAAATGCTAAACAAGAATGGCAACTATCATTACATTAGATTTTGGAGACTGCATTTTGATATTCCCAAATATAAGAAATGACATAGAAATGGGGTAGATGCTAATCTAACCTACCCTCACCCCTACTCCTAAACAGTTTTGTGACCTGATGGCTGTTCAGAGGCTAATCAGGCCAAACTTGAACCTTTCCCTAAAACCAAACCACGTTGAACACAGATTGTCTTTGGGGTTCTTTTAATCTGAATTATAAAGTAAGCGTTCAGAAGAAAATAAAAAGGTTATAAAAATAAGGAAATAAAAGTTTTACAGACAGTTCTCATCCAGTAACAGCTTTGTGCACTGCTAACCCACTAGTGATAGGTCGTTCGCGAACGAAATGGCTCTTAGAGCCGACTCTTTGAAGTGAACGACGCGAGCCGGCTCCTTATTGGGAGCCGTGAGGTTTTTTTTTTCTTTCTCTCACCCTCTCTCTCGCCCTTTTTTCCGCTAAACTCCGCACGCGCGGCCTGTACTTTGCGCTGGGCAGAGGGGGGAGGGGCATTAGTTACATTCGCAGTAGCACAGGAACAGAGCCAGAGAGAAAGAGAGCGAGGGACAACAACGTCACATTAGAAAGGTATAGTAATCATCCACTATTTTCAGTTGCAGATGATAAAGGATTCAGAAAACATGCAGGCCCATATGACAGAGAATGTGCATCTTCTTTTTGTTTTAATATTTCAATTTATATTTAATTGTGTTGTGGTTTGCAGTGTTTTGTGTTGTTTCACATTAAATTTGTTTAAAAGGAAAAAGCTGAAAATTTTAATAGTTAAAAGTTTAAAATGTAATTAGTTGTTTTTTGTATTATATGATTTATTTATTACATTTTATGTGGAGTGAATAAATAAAGTATATTTATGGTGGCCCTTAGAGACAAAGCACGTACAAACTCCTAAGCATGTACAAACTCCAAAACACGTAAAAACTCAGAAGCACGTACAAACTCCAAAACACGTAAAAACTCAGAAGCACGTACAAAACACAACAGAAGTGCTCCAGGATGTTAGTTAAAGTTAAGTTATAGTTAAAAGTTGAAATGTGAATAGTTGATTTTTGTATTATATGATTTATTTATTACATTTTATGTGGAGTGAATAAATAAAAGTATATTTACGGTGGCCCCTAGAGACAAAGCACATACAAACTTCAAATCACGTACGAACTCTGAAGCGCGTACAAACCCTGAAGCACATACAAACTCCAAAACACGTACAAACTCCAAAACACGTACAAACTCCAAAACACGTAAAAACACGTACAAACTCCGAAGCACGTAAAAACTCAAAACACGTACAAAAGACAACAGAAGTGCTCCAGGATGTTAGGGCGCAGTGTTGAGCTTTTGTTACCTAGTGGCTACACAAGCCAGGAAGTATCAACAACCGGATTTGGTGTGTGGTAGTAACAGGTAAATGAACATTTTTTTTAATTATTTGAATAAATATGAGTGCTTGTCTATAAATACACAAACAATACACACATGCTTTCAATTGTGTAATTTAAGTGATCTGGGTAGCTCTGTTTTGCAATTTCAGTTCATGCTAGAAATGTGTTGAGTTTGAGTTTGTACGTGCTTTTTGGAGTTTGTATATGCTTTAGAGTTTGTACGTGATTTGTCTCTAGGGGCCATATATAAACATATATAAATAAAACCACTTTTTTTACATTAGTAATTCCTTTTCTGCATAATTTTATATTATTGTTAATGATTAAATAATTAAAGCAACAAAACAACCTGAAGAGCCGGTTCGGAGCCGAAAGAGCCGGCTCTTTTTAGTGAGCCGAACCGAAAGAGCCGGATCTCTATAAAGAGCCAGAAATCCCATCACTATAACCCACTGCTACTTCAGGTTATTATCTCAACTTTTCAGGGTGTCAATTTGTGACTGATGTAAACCCATCCAGAAACAAAACAAGCTTAGCAGTGCAAAAATAATTGTAGTGGCTTCTCCTGCTAAAATACAGAACCAAAATTAAACAGTTAACAACAGTACATTTTCCCTCTTACACACAGAGATATTATAATACAGGTGTGAACTCAAATACATACAGTGCCTTAATCCAGCAGAAAAACGGAATACAGATTCCTATGAGATGAAGTCGGTCGTAGCAACACCTGGTGTCTTAACTGTTCCACACTTCACGCTTAAACAGCCCATCAGCAAAAACATGGCATTGCACGCCCACGTTACAGCAATGCAAGCTAGCACTTCCGTGAATGTCTCTGTAGATCCCCATCATCCCTTGCGCTCTCAGGGGTACCCTCTAAGAAACAGCGCCATCCAGTGGCATGTCCCAGTATATATATTTATAAGTTCTGGATTCCTATTTGGAGCTTATCATTCTAAAAGTGAGTTATTCCCCCCTGGGGAGGGGGGGGGGGGGGGGGGATGAGCTGTTTTGCAAACCCGTGTTTTGTTTTGTGTCTCCACTGTATTTTTCATGTGTAGTTTTTTATTGAGCTCTGGATGCCTGCTTAGATAAACATCCGAGTCCTCATTATTGATTTGTATTTAGCATTGTTTTCTTCTTTGAGTAATTTGTGTTCCCTCAGTGCGGTCCCCTCTGTTCCTCTCTCGCTTGTTTCTGTGTTTATGTCTTGGTCGCTTGTACTTAGTACTTTTTGTTAATTGCCAATATTTATGTCTGTATGTGTTTCCTTTGGTCTTTATTCTGCTGTGATTGTTTTCAACTGTTCAGCTGTGTCTAGTTCCCCACCTGCCTTTAGAAACTGTGTGTACGCCAACTTATGAAGAGATTCTTTTCTCTCCCTTTTTGGTTTTGGAACTTGACCCTCCACACAGCTACGCTGTGACTCACAGCTTTGTCAGGGACAGACTGTCACCACAGTTCTGTATTTGTCTGCACATGGCAACTTCTGCACAATTTGATTCAGTTTAATGCTATTTTTTTCATTTTTTGCCACTTATAGCGCTTATTTTGCCCATCTATCAGTATTTTGTTGCGTTGAAACACTTACATTTCTTCCCAGTGAGGCATAATGAAGCCTCTGGGTTAACTAATGTACTTCATAATAAATTGCAGCAAAATACAGACATGGTACTTTAAAGCAAGTGTTAAAAAACATATAGTCTGCACTATGCATGCAGCAGAGCACTTGTACCTTTAATGACCTCGACATCTCAACATAAACAGTGCAGTATATTAACATAGCTTTGTAGTGTGTTTATATTTAACAATAAAAGGGTTGCCAAAGAAGATTTTATGCATTTCATATAACCCAACAAGCAAGTGTCACCTTTTCATTATTAACTTCACTGTTACTACCAAGCATCACAAATAATCATGTGAAAGTTTGGTTTTTGCTCAGTACGTGGTTCAGCCTCACCCCGGCTGCTGTTGCTGCTGCTGCTGCTTCTGTTCACTCCAACGTTGTTGTCACGCAGTCAAAGTCGTCCTTTTGGAATTACAAAGAGCTGCATGGTTAATAAGTTAATTAAAACATCAATTAGATGTCTGACCTTCATTTTCCGCTCTTCATCCTGCGGCTGAACGCTGCTCACAGCTGCTGAAAGGAAACAACAGCCGACGAGTCTCTGTTTGAACATTATTCAGACTAAAAAGCTTGTCTGAACAGAGGAAAATCAAAGCTTTCAGGACCTCCACACTGCTGCAGGAGTTTGAAAATTATTTTAAATACTTGTGTTGAACACGGTTCAAGCACATCCTGGAGAACCTGTGATACATGAATCACAAATTGCTTAAAATGTTCTGGCACAAAGAACAAAAACTAGTTGTTTGAGGGCACCTCTTCTCAAAAAAATGCCCCTGACAGGAGAGAGAAGATTCTTATTATAAAGTATAAATATAAATGTACTGCCTATTAATTCTAACAGCTCAGGGGAATGGGGGAAAAAAGCAAGCAGCTAAGCAGCTTGACTGGTAAAATGACTGAGCTGTCAGTCAGTGAATGTGTGAGTCCTCCAGAGGTCACATGTGCACGTGGGATGTCTGATTGACTGACAGTAGCTGGTGGGCTGTCGGAGTTCTGGTGTTACACCAAAGGGAAGGAGAAACAAAGTTAACAAACTGGTGCTACAGCGGCATGAAAACAGCAAGTGACATGAAAAGCAAAGAGCTAACAGCAGTAAATGTGATTAGTTAAAGGTGACCAGATTCAGAAATGACAGGTGCCTGGAGGATGGATAGAAAGCACCAGAATGCTTCAAATAAACACATTGCATTAAACTGGTTACCAGGTTAACAACCATACAGGACTCTAATCATACAATATAATACATTATGATATGTGTGTCAGGGAGTGGTGTGACTACAAGCCCTGCAACAGTAAGCCAACAGCATTTATTCTGCACCACTAACAAGGAAACACTTTAAAATGTAAACAGCTTCTTTATCGGATTACCAGAAACCCGTTTGTTATAAGACAAAACACACATGTCAGTAAAACTGCACGAGTAACCTGGGTAAATGTAATTAAACTGAAGCGCAGTGAAATCTCCACATGAATGCTGTTGTTTTCAGTTCTACCATACATACTCACTCAACATTAAACCGCCAAAACACTCTTCATTTTGCCAACAGCAAACCCACATTGCTTCTCGTCATGGTCCTGGGTCTTGGGTCCAAGGTTCTGAGGTTCTGGAGTGTTATTGTTCGTCTTCTATATTTATGTTGTGATTTTCATACAGTTCCTTAGTCATTTGAGCTGTTAATTCTTAGTTCTAATTTCAGTTTCACATCAGTGTTTATTTATTCCCTCAGTGATTTTTGTCTTTTTCCAATATGTCTTTCTCATCCAATCAACTTCAGTTCACTGTTTAGTGATCTTTTCTTTCTTCCTGTTTTTCGTTTTGTAGATTTTTTTGAAGGGGAAAAACTCGATGGTTGGATAGATGGATGGATTTTTTTGTCTCTTGTGTTTCATGCTTAGTTTTACTTCCGTCTTCTTGTCTTCACTGTCCTCAGTAGTCTCGTTTGCCTTGTTTCCTTTTACCCTGATATCTTTTGTGTGTATGGATAAATATTCCTCTCCTCCCCTTCTGTCGTTGTCATAGCATCTGTTGAGTCTCCCCTGTGTGCTGCCGGCTCATTTGTTTCATTAGCATTGCTATCCTACTTTAAAAGCCACATTACCTGCAATACCTGGGTGCCATGGCTGAGGCAGGCTGGGTTGTAGTTTGCTATTGATTTATGTCTTTTTTTAGTAAACCTAAGTTTCAGGTGGACATGTGGCTCCGCCCTTGGGTGGATTACTATGTGGGCCTATTCTATTGCACCTGCTGTGAATTAGCATATTCAAGCTGAGAGTGTTTGAAGGCTGGATTCTAATGAGTACACTTTTGGATTCATGCTGCCAGTCCTGTTTCCAAGATTTCTGTAACTCATAAGTGTAGTACTCACCTGCCCACCCACTCTCCACCATTGCTCACTCACACTCTGAACCTGCCTACCTGTGAAGATACCCTCCCCAAACTTCTATCTTCCTTGCTGCCAAGTAAGCATTCTCTTCACTCACTGTTAGGCTACGTTCACACTGCAGGCGAAAGCGCATCAAATCCGATTTTTTTGACCCTATGCGACCCATATCCGATCATGGTATGACAGTGTGAACGGCACAAATCTGATATTTTCAAATCCGATCTGGGTTACTTTCGTATGTGGTACTGAATCCGATACATATCCGATGTTTCAGAAAGCGACTGCTGTGTGAATGGTCAAGTCGCATTAAATCCGACGCAAGACAGACGCCAATTATCAGCGCCGGAGAAGCGCTCGATAAGACATCGCGAACGCTTCCTGGCCATCCGGTGAAACTGTTGGGAAGACAACGTTGGAGAAACGTGAACATTTTATTTGTACTGCATAATCTGCAGATTCTGACAGAAATCTGCAACTATCCTTTGAAGCACCGCTCCTCTCTAAAACAGCAATAAGGATCATTATTAGGTTATTTACATTATTATGTAAATAACAAAATAACTTAAAGCAAAAATTGGGAAACGTAAAGTCCGAAGTCTTTATATTAACGGCCATCAGTCAAACAATACTGTTTGCTCTGGATCTAAACAGAGCGCGTTGTGTGTGACATCTTCTTTTGCGCATGCAGGCCGCTTTGAGCGTTCACACTAGAGCGCGTTTGCTGTCGCATTTTATTTGTAGTGTGAACAAGCAGACAAATTATCGGATTTGATCAAAAAAATCGGATTTGAACACTTAAATCAAAAAGGTGAATGTACGTAACAATAACTCTTTATGTGTTAATACACCACTCTGCATTTGTTAGGTGCTGGGTCTGTGACCCAACATTTTGAGTTTATTTTGTATTTTTGATTTCTTATGTTATATTGGAAATATGTTAAGTTCTTGTTTTGTTATTATTAGTTAGGATTTAGTTGAGTTTTAGTCTAGTTTATCTTTCACCTATGTCTCCTTGTTTATGAGTCCTTTTCTGTTTGTGTCTCTCTCCTCTGTCCCTGTCCCTCTCTCGCTCCCTCTCTCTGTCTCTGGTGTCAGGCTTGCTTGTCCATTCATGTCGCTCCATGTTTCCTGTTTTATTTTGAAAGGTCTGGTGCTTCCATGTTCAGTGTGTTTAGTTGTACTTTCCCCTGTGGCTTCATGATCATTTGTGCCAGCTGTATCTCCCCTGGTGTTTCCTGATTACCCTTCTGTGTATTTATGTTCTCTGTCTTCCCTCTGATCTTTGTTGGGTCATCTGTTTGTCTTCATGTCAGGTTATATCAAGTCACAGAGTTTTCACTTCCCACTGATCAGGTTCAGGTTCATGCTCAGGTTTGGCTTATTTCATAGTTGCATTATCCTGTTCCTGTTTAGTTTCATGTTCTTGTCTCTTGTCATGGTTTTCACAGTTACTTTAGGTTTCCGTTTAGTTTCGCCTTGCCTTGTTTTTCTGTTTTTTGTATCAGCCGGAATGAAGGCGGCCTTTTTGTTTAAACACCAGTTCATTTCTCCCGTGTCTGCTTTTGGGTCCGCACTGGCGATCCCCGCCGTGACAGCATTTAATCATTACTTAATATTCATCTCTGGCTCACTTCCACATCTCATCTTTGTCCCGTCTCCCACCCCTCACCCCAAATTGTAATGGCCACAGGCATGGAGCTCCATGAGCCCGCTGGAGGTTTCTTCCTGTCAAAAGGGAGTTTTTTTCTTTCCATTGTTGCTAAGTGCTTGCGCATAGGTGGCTGTCTAAATGTTGACAGTTTCCCTCAGTTATAAGGTCTTCACCTGACAACATAAAGAATTTTCAATTTGTAAATAAACTGCAATGACTGAGTCTGAATTCAGACTCCTTCTAATCCACTCATGACACTGTCATGACACTGGGTTTGCCAGTATAAATAGAGATCCTGCCTTCACTTCTAAACAATAAATTAACTTTAACTCTGATAAACAATTCTTTTTTTCTCATGATTGCTTAGAAAAATGTTGTTTTTCTGCTGTATCTCTTTCTTTCTCCTTTAAGTCCGCCTAAAATTACATTTTATTTCATCTCTTGTTGGCATTTCTTGTCTGTCTTTTTGTTGGAATTTCTTTTTGAGTATCCTTTTGTAGTAGTAGTAACCAGTTAGCAGTTATATACATTTTAATAATGGTCCCTGAATCCCTGTAATATACAGTGTATGTTTATGAAACACGTCCAAACAAACCTGTGTGTGTGTGTGAGTGTGTGTGTGAGTATGGGTGTGCGTATATACACACACCATCTGTGCCTGCATTGTAATCCGTCACATCATCCCTTGGTTAACCTGCGAGGCCTCGGCCGGTGAAGGTGACGATCCGACACAACACTGTAATGAGTCACTACGTGCCGATAAAATACCCTCCACTGCAGACAGCATCAGCTTTCTTACTCTAAAGAACACACACTCTCACAAACACACACATAGATGTTAGTGTGAATACAAATCCACAGTCACACACAAGTCTTTGACTTGGACAGGTAAACCAGGAGTGTTTGCACTGACAACATAGAGAATAAATATGTTTTGAGGCCAACGAGTTAATCACCACCTTTAGCAGAAGAAGAAGAAGATGCAGCATCCTCTGTCCTGTAAATCAAAGCAATGCATCATATAACCTTTCAAGAAAACAATTCATACAATTATGCTGTTAAGTGATCTGCGTCAACATAACTGACAAGTCACGCATCATCTATCACAGTTCTGTCATTAACACTCGGCAGAATCTGATGGATAATAATTGTTGACACAAACATTGTTAATGTTTGTGTCTAAGGCATTGTGTGTGGTGGTGGTGTGTGTGTGTGTGGTTTTTCTTCTCCCAAAAGTATAATTCATTACCCAGAGCGGTCCAATATTTGTTTAAAAATTAATATTGTTTAAAATATAGTTTTACAAGGATATTGTAATTTTTTTTTTTTTAATGAAATGGGCACAAAATTCTGAGTGTCATGGTTTCCTCATCAAACGTGACCAAACAGTTCAAATGGTTTAACATACCAAAATGATAACCCTGTTCCACTTAGTGCTGTTTGGGCAGCTGTGCCATTTAACTTTAATATTTAATAATTAGTATTAAGCTCAATTTTCAACAGCACAAAATTACATTGATTAAAAAACTAAACAAAACTCCACTAAAGTATGTTTTTATATCTCAGACAGAAAATCAGCATCATTCGCAGCTTATCTACATCTGCAAATCTCTGGACAGGGAAGGAGGTAACTGAGATCACCATCAAGCTTTAGAAATTAGCCAGATATTATAAGCTTTTTATAATATTTATAACATTTTATAAAATAAAATTTAAAGCGGTTACAAATATCACTTCTGTATCTGATGTCAGCATGCTAAACCCAGGGATGCTTGAGCTCTGTAGAATAAGAAACAGGAGTTTGTCATCAGTTTGGGGCATTTTTTTCCTCTTATTCTTTTGCTTTATTGTATCATATTGTATGAATAGCAGAAAACAGTTCTTGAATACAGTCTTTCTCTTGCTAGAAAGTCTAACAAGACATTTGGTGCAAGAGGTGTGTGGTGGCAGATTTCTTTTCTCATGTATTAATCACATGTCTTAACCATATCACTTTAGTATAGTAAGAGTTTGTATGCATGTGGAATGTGGGGCCCAAGTTATATTGCACCTTCACAGCAGACTCATTTTCCTCTTGAGGGCTCTGGACATCCTGTTTTAAAGGAGGTGACGATTGGTCGGAGCTTTTCTTAGACTGAACAGTTAAGGATCTGCTAATAATTGATCTGCTGTGTTATGTTCTTTGTTTAAGAGTGTCTGTGTCTGTGTATATACAGTGGGGCAAAAAAGTATTTAGTCAGCCACCGATTGTGCAAGTTCCCCCACTTAAAATGATGACAGAGGTCAGTAATTTGCACCAGAGGTACACTTCAACTGTGAGAGACAGAATGTGAAAAAAAAATCCATGAATTCACATGGTAGGATTTGTAAAGAATTTATTCGTAAATCAGGGTGGAAAATAAGTATTTGGTCACCTCAAACAAGGAAAATCCCTGGCTCTCACAGACCTGTAACGTCTTCTGTAAGAAGCTTTTCTGTCCCCCACTCGTTACCTGTATGAATGGCACCTGTTTGACCTCATCATCTGTATAAAAGACACCTGTCCACAGCCTCAACCAGTCAGACTCCAAACTCCGCCATGGCCAAGACCAAAGAGCTTTCGAAGGACACCAGGAAAAGAATTGTAGACCTGCACCAGACTGGGAAGAGTGAATCTACAATAGGCAAGCAGCTTGGTGTGAAAAAATCAACTGTGGGAGCAATCATCAGAAAATGGAAGACATACAAGACCACTGATAATCTCCCTCGATCTGGGGCTCCACGCAAGATCTCATCCCGTGGGGTCAAAATGATCATGAGAACGGTGAGCAAAGATCCCAGAACCACACGGGGGGACCTGGTGAATGACCTGCAGAGAGCTGGGACCAAAGTAACAAAGGTCACCATCAGTAACACACTACAACGGCAGGGAATCAAATCCCGCAGTGCCAGACGTGTTCCGCTGCTGAAGCCAGTGCATGTCCAGGCCCGTCTGAAGTTTGCCAGAGAGCACATGGATGATACAGCAGAGGATTGGGAGAATGTCATGTGGTCAGATGAAACCAAAGTAGAACTTTTTGGTATAAACTCAACTCGTCGTGTTTGGAGGAAGAAGAATACTGAGTTGCATCCCAAGAACACCATACCTACTGTGAAGCATGGGGGTGGAAACATCATGCTATGGGGCTGTTTTTCTGCCAAGGGGACAGTACGACTGATCCGTGTTAAGGACAGAATGAATGGGGCCAAGTATCGTGAGATTTTGAGCCAAAACCTCCTTCCATCAGTGAGAACTTTGAAGATGAAACGAGGCTGGGTCTTCCAACATGACAATGATCCAAAACACACCGCCCGGGCAACAAAGGAGTGGCTCCGTAAGAAGCATTTGAAAGTCCTGGAGTGGCCTAGCCAGTCTCCAGACCTCAACCCCATAGAAAGTCTGTGGCGGGAGTTGGAAGTCCGTGTTGCTCGGCGACAGCCCCAAAACATCACTGCTCTTGAGAAGATCTGCATGGAGGAATGGGCCAAAATACCAGCTACTGTGTGTGCAAACCTGGTAAAGACCTATAGTAAACGTTTGACCTCTGTTATTGCCAACAAAGGTTATGTTACAAAGTATTGAGTTGTATTTTTGTTATTGACCAAATACTTATTTTCCACCCTGATTTACGAATAAATTCTTTACAAATCCTACCATGTGAATTCATGGATTTTTTTTTTTCACATTCTGTCTCTCACAGTTGAAGTGTACCTCTGGTGCAAATTACTGACCTCTGTCATCATTTTAAGTGGGGGAACTGGCACAATCGGTGGCTGACTAAATACTTTTTTGCCCCACTGTAAGATGTAAGGGCGGTGGCTACAATTGAGAGATGGTCCTAGTGTTTCACTGGGATGCTCTCTCCACATTGCAATGTGTTTATTAAACCCACTTTAAATCAAGCTCACTGGGTGTGTTGCTGGTTATTGTTAAATTTTCCACAGCAGGTGCAGTGTCTTTATTTGACCACCTGTCATGAAAAGAAATTTAAACCAGCACAAATTTTAGAAATCAGAAATTTATCAAGTTTAACACTCAACCAAACTAATTTTTCAATTCAAGACTGTAAATAAATAACAAAAATTCAGCATCTTATCAAAATATGTTTTCCTGTTTCTGCTTTTCTTCAGCAACAAAATAAATATTGTTGTTACCCATGAGTTCTCAAATGTAATTATCTTTTAGCAATAAAAACATTATTTTGATTAAAGCTCCCGCAGACAGGTAACCACTACAGAAACAAATGATTTCGGTAATTACCTCTCCTGTTCATTTAGGGCAGCTGAGGTTTAAAGCTTACAGTGGATGGTGGTCTAATACATTTTTTAAAGCACTGCACCTCAAACCAGCCTCAATGTAATGTCCATGTTCATTTTTAAATTATTTCTCAACCATGACTAGACATTGACAAAAACACTGCAAACCCCAGCGTTAAAATAAAATACAAACATAATTTAAATACAGGCTTAGCCTCCTTACAAATTTGACAGTAGTTTCAAAAATACAAATAGGGCTCTGCTTGTAAACACGCACCAAAAAAATACAAAAATAGACCCACCATCACAGGATGGATGGATCAAAATTATAGACAAAATACAAATTATGGAACAATTGACCTACAGAATAAGGACTGAGGAAGATCAATACCATTAAAAGTGGGAGAAATGGACTTAGTACATAAACCCAACAGGATAAAGACCAACACATTGATAACGAGAAATTATCAAATTGTAGAAACAAGGTGATCCAACATGTTTTGTTTTTTTTACCCTTGTATTTATCTTTTTTTTGTTCTGTTTTCTTGTTACCCCCTACCCACCTGTATAATGTTTAAAGAAAAACAATAAAAAGAAAGTATTTAAAAAAAATACAAAAATCAAGGAATTTTCAGGTTTGAATTCCTAGAATTGCATTTTTCTTTATTACTTATTGCTGCCGGAAAGGCAAAGACTTTTGATGCTAATGAAAAACTTTCAGGAATGTCTACACTATTTTTTTCAGAGAACTGATTGGTCAGCAGGTTTGATTTCAAAACCAACCGACAGATAACACGGAGAGAGAATATGTAGAGCGAAGGCCAAGTTTTTAATGCTCCAGGGAGACTGGCCAGGTGTTCCCAGGTGAACTGATTAACTCCAGCAAGCAGGGACCTGCAAGGCAGCACAGAGGGACACACTAGGGAAAAAGCACAGTCTCAACACTCAGGACTGAGCTGGTAATGAAGCTGCTGTGCACAAATGTTGATAAATCACTTTATTTTTCGGTAAAGTCAACAAACCTTTTAAAAAGTTAAAAATGGTGACCCAGATATGTTCGGACATGGTTGCAGAGTTCCATAATCAAAAATCAACCAAAAACATATATTCTGAATTTAGCCTTAATTATCACTATTAGCCTTTTCCAAATATTTATTTTAACAAAATCAATACAGGAAAAATTGAACTGGGAACTGCATTTCCACTTTAGGAAACTCATCAGTTTACCACAGCCCGCCGGACATCAAAATCCAGTAACTTTCCATGTGAAATAACTGGTACAAACTAGGGTGGGGTGCAGATACCACCTTAAACTTATTTTAACTTTGAGGTGAGCAACTCAAGCAACTAATAGGAATGATGGATATTACTGACTGACATACAATAACATAAATTAGAGGATTACTTACGAGTGCCTGGAATCCTTACTAGACACCAGCGCTAGGCTATTAAGTGGTAGGCTTTTGTAGTAATGTAGTAAAAAAAATAGGCTTCACCTCACGCACACATTTGCCTTAAGTAGTGACTTTTCTAACATATTTCTAACAGCGCAACAAATATCAGGAAACACACAAACTGTTTCACACAGTGTGTCTGTGAGCTAAGCGGACAGATGCTGTATTTCCCATGGAGAAGGGTAAAAAAACAAAAACATGTTGGAAATTCATTCAGAGATGGAGAGAGGAAGAAGGACTGGACAGGAGAGGAAGAAGAGATTATGTTTAAATGTAAGATCTCCTCAGTGACACTGGATAAACTGGAAAGCTTACATGTAATGCCCTCAATTATTTTAATGTTGTTGTTGTTTTTTTTAATTAGACAGTTCTATAGATGATGTTAATAAAGTAATTAAGTTTAACATGGCTTGCATGGAAATAGTGCAGTAATATGGTGAAGTTTTAGTGTTCATGGTCAGAGTTACGTTACATCCAAGGTAGCAGACATCAGTTTAAACTCAAGCAAGCTTTTACATTTTACAGCTTTAACATTTGCTCATTGGATTACCATTACAATTACAATCATTGATTGTATATTTTTATACTGACTGTACATGTGTGGGTGTTGGAAAGTTAAGTTATTAATTAAGACTGGCAGCAGCGCAGATCAGCTGATCACTGTCTGCACCCAGAACCTACTGGAGCTCACAGAAGAAATCATTGTGGCTTATTTCTTTGCTTTTCCCCACACTGCACCACCACAGATGTGTATTCCTGTACTTTTCACTTTCACTTGAGTAAAGAAGTTGGATCAGTACTTCAGCTTCATTTAGAGTATTTTTAACACAAGTATCACACTTTAAGTGATGAATGTGTGTATTTTTACCACCCCTGTCCAAGGTCGGCTACACGTGGCAGAGCCTGAATAGGGTAATCTTGTCAACGCCTGGTGACGGTGTATTTAGTAAATACTCTGAAAACGTGATTGTTCACAACACGTGGACATGTTCTATATGTCTGATCGTCCGTATGCCAAATGCTTTAACTTCTAGCATTTTTAACAGGTTGTTAAATTTATGTTGTACAATAAACACATTGTTCTAAACACAAGATTATCAACATAATAGTTGTTCTTTCTGTTGGTTATACAACCTGGAAAGGGCACCAATGCCCTAATAACTGTGGAGACAATTTTATAAGAACTAATAATATGGTGGGATTTCTCTTTACATACACTTAAATTTGAGATGTAGAAAATCCAGTCTATAATGGGTAAAAGTAAGCACATGACCCACACTGGTCCAAAATATCAAAGTCTAACAGCAGTCAGAGGCAGTGGAACTATAACAAAGTGAAAATGCAAAGGATACTGGACTTTGTGAATTTTCAGCTGCAGCACTGTCACACTTTCTCTGTATGAACTTAAGACAAGAAGTTTTAACCAGCGACTAAAATGGGCGAGAACAGCCTTCCAGCCACTTCAGTTAATAAGCAATTAAATCTAACAGACAGATATTTGGTGACAGCATGGAGCTGCATGCTCAGTAATAAGAATATAAAGACATCTCACAGCATAGTTTACAGCTCCAACACATCCCTTTTTCTTTTCTTCTCTGTGATGGTTCATTGTGCAAACGTGACAGCAGCACTTCAGCATATAGCTAGTACTGCCAAGGGAGCGAGCATAAATAGCAGCTTTTTTAAAAGTGTGCACAAATTTCCACACATCTAAAAAAAAATATCAGCACACAAACTGTTTCTGTGCAATTTTTTACAAAATGTGTTAGCTAGCTAAATGCACAGTTGTATTTCCCAGGAGGAGAGGGGAAGAAATGATAATGTGCAGCACAGATGGAGGAAGATGTAAGGAGAAGGACGGGATTGGGAGTTTCAAAGGTAAGGACTGTTCAGCATGTTAGAATGTAAGCTAAAATGTAATGTGACTTCAAAGTTTTTAAGCCAGATAATCCAGATATTGCTTAATTATATTTTTATGAAATATCTATACTCATTTTTTGTTATCAAACTTTGCATTTAAGCAGGCCTGCTAAACCATTTGGTACAGTTTGGTTAGTTTGTAGGGATGTGGTGAAGTTCACAGTACTGAACTATGTTGGATTTATACACAGCTGGCATGGTGTTTATGTCTGGGTTAAATGTAGCAGACATCATTTCACTAACAGAAATGCAGCTAGCATTTCTTGAAAGTGAATGTGAGATGGAATAAGCAAAGATCTAGGTCTGATGTGTTTTGGGACTGGTGGCGGCTCCCAGGCCAGGCAGATCCCAAATGAAGAAATCTCCCACAAACAGTGAGCACTGAACAATAGAACTATCCCGAACATTGTTGCAAACATATAACTGGCTCAGGGGGGTTGGGAA
Organism: Neolamprologus brichardi; assembly: GCF_056152115.1. NCBI lineage: Eukaryota > Metazoa > Chordata > Actinopteri > Cichliformes > Cichlidae > Neolamprologus > Neolamprologus brichardi. Next base: position 30,235,217 of record NC_142110.1, read on the forward strand.
GCATATCTGTAACCGGAAGGTTGCCGGTTCGATCCCCGGCCTCTCTGTCCTGGTCGTTGTGTCCTTGGGCAAGACACTTTACCCTACAGCCTACTGGTGTTGGCCAGAGGGGCCGATGGCGCAATACGGCAGCCTCGCTTCTGTCAGCCCCAGGGCAGCTGTGGCTACAACTGTAGCTGCCTCCACCAGTGAGTGAATGCGAGAGTGAATGAATAGTGGCATTGTAAAGCGCTTTATAAATCCAATCCATTATTCATTAAGATGGCAATGACCAGTAGCTGATCACCTTAATTGGGGGGTGGAGATCCCTATGTATGATGCTGATGTTGTCAAGGGCAGTGTGGGCTAATTGTTAATGGTGGACTCAAATGTATGATTCAGATAGACTGTGTTAGCAGCTTTAAGAGATTAGTGATGTGTCGGTTGCGAACGAAACAGCTCTTAGAGCCGGCTCTTTGAAGTGAATGACGAAAGCCGGCTCCTTATCGCGAGCCGTGGGGTTTTTTTTCTTTCTCTCTCTCTCGCACTTTTTTTCAGCTTCACTCTGCACGCGAGCCTTGTGCTTTGCGCTGGGAAGAGGGGGGAGGGGCAGTAGTTACACTCGCAGTAGCACAGGAACAGAGCGGGAGGGAGAGAGAGAGAGAAAGAGAGCCAGGGACAACAACGTCACATTAGAAAGGTAAAAGGATTCAGAAAGTTTATTCATGCAGGCCTGAGAATGTGCATCTTCTTTTTGTTTTCATATTTTAATTTATATTTTATTGTGTTGTGGTTTGCAGTGTTTTGTGTTGTTTCACTTTAAATTTGTTTAAAAGAAAAAAGCTGAAAATTTAAATAGTTAAAAGTTGAAATGTAAAAATATTTTTATTATATTTTTATTACTTATATATATATTATATGATTTATTTATTACATTTTATGTGAAGTGCTCCAGGATGCTAGGGGCAGTGTTGAGCTTTTGTTACCTAGTGGCCACACAAGCCAGGAAGTACCAATGACCGGATTTGGTGTGTGGTAGAAACAGGTAAATGAACATATTTTTTTTTAATTATTTGAATATATAATACACATATGCTTTCAATTGTGTAATTTAAGTGATCTAGGTAGCTCTGTTTTAGAAATTCAGTTAACACTAGAAATGTGCTTTGGAGTTTGTACGTGCTTTGTCTCTAGGGGCCACCGTATATATTTTTGTATAAACATATATAAATAAAACCACTTTTTTTAACATTAGTAATTCCTTTTGTGCATAATTTTATATTGTTGTTAATATTGTTAATATACTGGCCCTTCTGTTTAACATTTACATGCTCCCACTTTCACAGATTATAAAGAACAACAAAATAAACTATCATAGCAATTTTCTCCAGCTAAACAAAAACAAAACTGAGGTAATACCCTTTGGTGACAAAGAAAAACGATTACAGGTCACCAGAGAACTTCAATCTATACACCTAAAAACCACAAACCAGGCGAGAAATTTGGGTGTAGTGATGGATGCAGACCTAAACTTAGAAAAACACATTAAGACAATAACAAAATCAGCTTAATATATCAATATATCAAGGATAAAATATCTGATGTCTCAACAGGACCTGGAAAAACTAGTCCATGCATTCATCTTTAGTAGGCTTGATTACTGTAACAGCATCTTTACAGGTCTACCTAAAAAATCAGTCAGACATCTACAGCTCATTCAGAACTCTGAATGGTTTAGGACCAAAATACATCAGTGACCTCCTGACCCAGTATGAACCTTCCAGATCCCTCAGGTCATCTGGATCCGTTTTTTTATCAGTTCTCAGAGTCAGAACCAGACACGGAGAAGCTGCATTCAGCTTTTATGCTCCTTATATCTGGAACAAACTCCCAGAAAGCCTCAGATCAGCTGAAACACTCAGTTTATTTAAATCCAGGTTGAAGACTCACTTGTTCTCAGCTGCATTCGAATAAAACACCAAATCCACAGTTTTAAGCTTAAATTTCAAAACTTATATTTAACTACCGATTTTATCTACTGTTTTTTTAATCAATTATAAATCATGCTTTTTAAAGCACTTTGAATCACCTTGCTTTTGAATTGTGCTATATATATAAACTTGCCTTGCCTTGCCTAATAATAAATTAATTAAATCAACAAAACAACCCGAAGAGCCGGCTCTTTTTAGTGAGTCGAGCTGAAAGAGCCGGTTCTCTAAAAGGAGCCGGAAATCCCATCACTATAAGAGATGCACAGAGGGAATACAAACTGTGAGCGATGACTCTGAGGTAACTCCGGAGCTGGGCAGACCACAGGTTTGAGATTCTGGGAGAGAAGAGAGAGCTGTTAGTGCAAGCAGAGGAGCTGCTTGGACTTGTGTATCCAGAGAGGGCGCCAGAAAATAAGTCCTCTCGTTTGCCTGAAAAGTCAGGGAAGAAATCCTGAGGGAGAGGTCACTGGATTGCTTTTCTGTGGGAGCTGAGAGCTTTGGAGAGTGAGCAGACAGGTAGGCTGCAGATGTGAGTGATTCACAGAAGACTTTCAGGATAAGCTCAACGGAAACGGGTAGTAGCTTCTGGTAAAAAGTCCACACTTCAGCCAACAGATTCAATACTGGAAGCATGAAGAGGCAGTCCTTAAATGAGGACAAACCTTTCCTCAGCTTCTCTTGGACTCAGCAGAAGTTAGAGACTCCAGGAAAAAAAAAATAGTGGAGGACTATGACAGATATAGCTACTCCGATATGGAAGGAATGGGCAGGAAGAGATCATGGAAAACTATGGACAATCGAAGAACTTGAGGAGAGTGTGAGAGGAGCCAAAAACCCAACTTAAATAACTTAAATAATCACTATTTAGAATGATGCTTGTCATTATGAATTTATCTATGAATACTAAAAATGTGGTTACTATGAGAGGTTGATAGATCTATGATAATGCTTTTTACAATGTGTTTGGCGAGGATACTATCCACAGCATTGAGTAATTGCTGAGCAACAGCTGAGCAATGCTCTTTTGGTGAAAACGTCTTATTCAAAATTCAATAAAATCTGGGTTAAGGTGATTTTTTTAAAGCTTCTTTCAATGCTGGAATATTGATTAATGATATGGTTTGTCATTGCTCGGTGGTGTTATGTGAGCAGGCTGGAAAGCCATCGCTGTAAAAGAAAAGGAGTGTGAATCCACTTCTACAGCTATTCCTACGGTTGTGTCTGGAGTGCAGTGGCTTTCGCTCACTAGGCTGTGTGTAGGAAAAATATCTACAGAAATGGGCACAAAGTGTAACTTCCTCCAACAGAAGGTCTGAAACTACATCAGTAGGTCAACCCACACACAAAAAAATTCATCAGCTATATCTACCAACCTGCAACACACATGAAAAAAAATATTATAACTTGTTTCGCAAATAACTCTGAAATGTAACAATAAAAGTGAAGGTCTCAAATAGTACTTTGGACCATTTCAGGCGTGTAGACAGACTCAGGAAGGGGCAGAGCCTATTGCTTATCACATTTATCTTCATTTAACTTGAGAAAAATATTGAGACAGTCTGAACACACTGAGCCCAAAGGACCAGGTAAACACAGGGTGTGTATGTGTGTGTGTGATGGTCTGCTGGGAGGAATCAATCAAGTAAACACCAGCGTGACACCACACTCATCCACTTCCTCACTTTCCCCCTTTTTCTCTCCTGCTCTCTCTCTGTGTCTGTCTAATGCTCAGATGCCCTGACAGCACCCCATTAGTGTGACTGACACTGACAGACAGAGAAGGAGAGACCATGTGAAACACTGTGACTCTGTGTGTGTGTGTGTGTGTGTGCAGATCTTGTTCATGCTGACAGGCCCACCTGCTGTGAGTGTTTGCCGTTCACATGCACTGTATAACAAGGGTTACGCTGCAGAAAAATCCAACTTTCTGATTGGCTGGTGCATGCCCTCATATACTAGACTGCTTCTCGGCCTATTTTTAATCTTTAATCTGAGTCCTGATAGTCTGACTGAAACACATTGAGGCCAGAAGGGTTGTGGGATCATTCAGAGTGCATCCGGTGGTGTTGCATGCATCTCTGTCTATGCTTCGATGTGAATGACAAGTGTTTTTCAAATTTGTTCAAATGTGTTTCATTTTGATGATCTGGCATGTAGTTCAGGCAGACCAAGAGTCCAGCTTAAAGAAACAAACTGTCCACAATAACTCAGTCCACCATGTGCTGGCTGTCTGCCCAGGTGTGTGTGAATCCTCTTTCAGTCCTGCACCTACTATGTAAAAAGACACATTAAACACCAGGTGTGCCTCTCATCTCACTGGTGCACCCTAAATCACTCTGCCCCACATCTCTTCTTCCAGCTAAGCTACAAACCACAACCCACTACCACAACTGTGTATCTAGCTGTCTTAAAGGCCAGAGCGAGTTTATACGAGCTAGTTTAGAATAACCAGTTATCCCTGGATGCTCCGGTTTCTTCCCACAACTAAACTCCACACAGAAAGCAGGCCAGCAGATTCAAACCCATAACCTTCTTGTTGTGAGGTGACAGTGTTTGGGTTGTTAGGGTTGATATGCAGGTGAAGGAAAACTAAAATACTGCCTCGAGAGTTCACTGTGACTGCTTTTGATTGGCCACGAGGGTTTGGTTGGATCTCTGAAGGTTTGTGTGTCATGCTTGTAATGCTGTGCTAAGATAGTGTTTCAAGTGGGCCACAGATCAGCAGCTGCTCACGGTTGATCTGACTGTCACCCACGATGCTTCCTCTGAAGCCACTTTGCAACCCAACTCCATGCCAGTTCCTCATTTTCATGCTGTTTCTGGTTTAAGTGTTTTGTGTTTTACAATGGTCTTATTGCTGCTTTCCACAAACTAGGCTTTGCACATTTGCACACAGAAGGACATGAATAGAAATATAAATGACTGCAGATGAGAATAATAATCTTTTGGATTCTTCTCATATTTTCTATTATTCTTTTTTATTAATTTTCTGTGGATGCAAGAATTTTTGTGAGAACAAAGGAGGGAAAGCTGTTAGAATTTTTCCCTCCCTGCACTCCTTTTTCCAATTCTCTCATCATCCCTTCACCCCCTCCCCCCACCCCCCCAATGCTCCATCTCAGTAGGAGGTGAACCAGTGTTAACTACCTCTAAAATAATAATCTTCTCTCCATCATAATTGCCGTTCTTCACAAATGTAAAGATGATTAAAAGTGGCTTAGCGGCTTCAGGGGGAGGATTGGTTGGGCAGTGTTGCTCCCCAGGGCACACACAGAGACTGTGTGTGTGTGTGTGTGTGTGCCTGTGCCTGTGCGTTGTGTGTGTATATTAATCTGGTAAAAGTTAGAAATGCAATTACAGACAGTGTGAGTGTGAAGCTCAACCTAACAAGGTCAGAGGAGCTGCAGCAGAAATATTAAAGCAATACTCAGACCCTTTTTTAAAGGGTGATTTCACCTAAATTACACATAATTACACATAATGCATCTGCCAACCAGTCAAGTTGAAGATATCTGGATGTGACCTTTGACCTTTTCAATAAAATCTAATCACTTCTTTTTTTTCCTGTTAAACATTAGTGTAAAATATTATTGTTTAAATCCTGAACTTAAAGAACTTTCCTCCACATATTGCCTTGAGAATGAGATGACTTTAGTGATAAACCACCAGAAAACACAACTTAGGCATATTCAGTAAAAATTTGCTTCCTGTTAGCCTTTTATGAAGCTTTCAGGGCACATAAAAACACTCTCGCAAACAGCCAAGGACCCCCATTGACACAATTCTTTCAACAGTCCTTCAATGTAACATTAATTGCAACTAAATGCCTTTCCTCAGCCTCAGCCTTTGTCTATACATGGCTCACACACGAGCTTCAGTAAGCTTTGCTTCAGTGGAAACCTGTTGAAATATCCTTATTTGCTCTCCATCCCAATGTTTAATCTCTTAAAATGAATGTGTGAGACTTCTCTCAAAAGACCACATCTTCTGGTTTATGTGGGTATTGATAGATTAAACTCAGAAAACTAAGATACACACATAAACCCACAGCTTCCATCACCACATAGAGCAGACAAAGGGAAGCAAAAACAGTTTCTAATATAAAATTCAAAAAGAGTATAAAATCCAACTGACAGGGAAAACATAGAGAGAGAGATAACAGCCACTCTGACAAGGAACACGAGATAGCACTATCAATACACAGGGGGCTAATCAGGGGAAGTGGACACAGCTGGGAAACACAAACACACGATTAAGATAATGATACAGGGGAGGAAGTGAGACTCAAAACAACATTAGAGAAAGAATTAAATATCAAATTAAAGCAGGAAATGAATATGAACAACTTAACAGAGGGAACATGCTGACTACTGGCTCGATCTAATATCAGAAAAAGCAGATGAAAAGTAAACCAATCACAAGCAACATAAGGAAATGATTTTACCACCAGTAAACCTGAGAATGAACACAGAATCAATCCAAAGGATAACCTAACACACTAAAGTGAAAGTACCATAAACCTAATAAAACTGAAAATCCTGAGAAGAAGATCCAGCATGACACATCTATTCTGACTGTCTTTAAAAGTAATTCATGAATGCTCAAAAATATTGAATTGAATGCAAATTTAAATGTATGTACTTTAGCCAAATAATCTATTCCCAACTCCAAATATAATATATAATAATAAACTGCCTTGTTTATAAATAATAAATATAATATGATGCAAACTCTTAAGTCCCCCCCCCTCCCTGAAGGCAGAGTATGTAATCACAATTTTGATTTTGACCATAATTTTTTGTGGATCATCCTCAATACTCACAATGATATGCTGGGGCTTGGGGGACATGATTACCAAGGTTGGCTAAGTATTTGACTTTGACCTTCATTTTAGCAAGATTGAAATTGACCTTTGGAAAAAAAAAAGTTTCAAGCAACCATATTTTATCGTTTGGAAGTGCATGGAGCTGTACAACACTTTGTCGAAGTCACAGTGATGCCATAACAGGCTGACGGCATCATAGTGTAATAAAAAAAGGGGGACACCATCATGTTTTATTAAAAACAATATAACTTTTACCCTCCGAGGGGAGTCTCTGAGTACTTGTTTCTTCATATTTTGCTCGTGAAATGGAAAAACAGTATTTCAGCAGTTTCAGAAAATGGAATTTATCCAACTATGGGCGATTCGGTTTGGCAGTTCTTAGTGGTGATAAATGATGTAGTGGTAAAAGTTTATAACCACTTAGAAACCACAATCTAACATTCAACATTCAGCTTATTACTGACAGCAGCTCAAGGTAAGGTCTCCAGCAGAACACCCACGCATGGATACATAAGACATTTAGCACTTAGCGCCCTGATAGAAGATGGAGTATAAGAGTTTGCTATGACTACCTTTATTCTTCAACACAACCTGAACTCTCTGAGGCAGCTTTCTGTAATTTCTTTAAGCAGTCTTCAGGAATATTTCTCTAGGCTTCTTGAAGGACATTCAAAACTCCTTTTTGGATGTTTCTGCCTTTTGTTATGGTCTCTGTCAAGATGATCCCACACTTCTTCAGTAATGTTGAGATTGGGTTCTAGGCAGGCCATGATGTTCATAGCTCCGAGACTTCAGGTAGTCACTGTCATTCAAGTATTAAAAACAATACTTATATGTTTGCTTATATGCTGTTTATAAAGTGATTACTAAACAGTTAGAATACTACTTTTGTCACAACCCTTGAATTAAAGCTGAAAGTCTGCACTTTTAATCACATATTGACAGTTTGATTTGAAATTGTGCATCGATACAATATCACTTGTCGCACATGAATGCATGTTTGGTCCACTCGTCCAGGAGGGGACAGGGAACAATCTTCATAAACTAAGCTACTGTGAGGGCCACCATCTGTATGGTGTATAAAAATATTTTATACATATCCTAAAACGATACACACATCATTTCAATTGAGCACTGAATGGCAACCTTACAACTGCGTTCAGTGTGCGCATGCATGCTCATTATGCTACCTATCTTAATGGTCAGAGGACATTTTCAATCTGCCCAGTGCAGCCAAGGGACTGCTTATTATCAATAAAGTTATTGAAATAAGCTGCTATAAAAACATTCCAGTGCTGGTCTATGTGGTGATGAGAAGATGAACTTAGCATAATAATGACAATTAGACCAGTTGGGTATTAAATTTTCTATGTCTACAGTTCATCATTTATCTAATTCATTATTTATTTCTTAATTTTTTTAATATTCTTAATTTTTCATATTTATATCCTTCAAAATATGTCATCAAACAAATTTGTTACATTATTGCAATCAGAATTTAGAATCTGGATTTAAATCTAGTAAATTTACCAGGTGGCTGCCGCTCCTCTGCTGGAGGTTTCTTCCTGTTAAAAGAGAGTTTTTCCTTCATACGGTCGCCAAAGTACCTCCTCATAGGGGCTCGTCTGATTGCTGGGGTGTTCCATGTATTATTTCAGGGTATTTATCTTACAATATTAAGTGCCTTGAAATGAATATTGTCATGATTTGGCACTATATAAATAAAATTAAACTGTACTGAATTTTGGCCTAACACCAAAGCAAAGATGTGGGGGGGTTGTGCAGATTTTTGTCATCGTCCAAATACGTTCTGTATTTTTGACTGCTAATTTACAAATAATATGTCAAAATGTCAGCAGTAACACTGCTGTGGTATTCATATACTGTTTCATGACACTAGGCTGAAAAAGCATTCAATCACTATTTAAATTCAGATTTTTTTTTCTCAAACAATTATGAAACCCAAGGAATTTATAAAGGAGAATATGCATTTAAATTCATTTCAGATTGTAATAAATATTCCTTGCCATTTTTTTGTCCCCATCCCCAAGAACGTCCTTTAAAAGTGCCTTTCAACAAAATTTAAAGTACAGGTAGCCCCAACACACACACACACACACACACACACACACACACACACACTATCCATAAATCAGAACTTCACCATGTGTTAAATTATTTACATTTGTATTTGCATGTCATTATTCTTTTTTTATGTCCATACTTCTGCCTTATTTTGTTCTTTATTTAGTTCAAATTGAAAAGAAAAAATTCAGTCTTTCACCCTTCTTTCCTTCCCTGAGCCATGCACCCTTGTTTCCTCTCATCTTCACTGTCTTATTCCCCCTTCATCCGTCTTCGTCTCCCCCCTTTGCTCTCCTCCTTTAATCAATCACTCTGGCCACTCATCTGTCCTTTCCCTCTCTGTCCCTCCCCCACTTGCTCTGTGCTACAGATCATCCATTTTAAAATCCTCACAGGTGTATTTCCTCCTGCTGTTTGGACTCTTAGTGTCTCGTGTCCACATTTATTTAAAGTACTACCAAATACTGCAGAGCAGGATAGTTTTTTTTTATAAACATATTTGTAATGTTTAAAACTATTTGCCTAATATGATCTAAAGAAAAAATCTGATGCAAAGGCAGAGAGAAAAATAAGAGTGAAACATGTGTATGCTGTTCAAATGAGCTTCAGGAAAAGATTCACTGAGTGAAGTGCAGAGAAGGTCTCAGCCTTGGCCGTCAGTCATCTTGACTTATACATCCGTCGGAAGGTTCAGATTTATGCTGCACCTTATGATTGATTTCATGATTGATAATCTGCCCATTACTGTGTCAATAAGACACATGGAAGCAATAAATTATGCCTATCCAGAGCTCAAGGCAACAACTTTGCAACATAATGACTTAAGGCTTCAGCCCACAAGGCAAGACATGTAGTGATGTTACCAATTAGAAAAATCACAGAAAGTATTTTCCATTTTTCAGTATAGCATTCTATTTATTTCTGACAATTTTAAACACCAATAACATAAATTTACAAGTAGCTGCATTCAGGAAGAAGTCTGACAAGCACTGATGCGTTTTTCCTCTTTCTGCTCAAAATGTTTATTGTGCTCAATATTTATGGCAAAATCTGATGTTCACACTTTTCCCATTTGTGCAGAAAAAGCTACTTTCACACAAGACAGTCTTTGGAGAATCAGATCACGACATCATCCACTGCTGTCTTGATATGTTGCTGTCCTGTCGGTGGCGCTGTCACTTGGTGTTCGCTCGCTCTGTGGTATAGTATCGCTTCCTGTTCCTGCTCAAACACAGTGGTGTTTCTGAGTAGCTTATTTGCTTAGCAGTTTAATTAACAACTTTTAAATACATTCTTTTTTTCTTCCACAGTATAATCTTCACGTGCTTCATCCGAAGCACACTTTCTGTGTACTCACTACCTAATTTATAGCCAAAGTATTCACTCACTGTCTCTGTACTGTTTCGCTAGCTTAGCTCGTAGCCGACCCGTTAGCACCATGGCTACTTCACCTGTCCCTTCTGCACTTTCTTGCTCATTGTGTCAGATGTTTAGTTACTCCTCGGCCTCCTTTAGCAGTAATGATATCTGTAACAAATGTAGCATATTTGCAGCTCTGGAGGCCAGGATTACTGATCTGGAGACTCGGCTTTGCACCCTTCTCTCACCCTTAGCTAGCCAGGCCCCTGTAGCTGGTGCAGCCGAAGATAGCGTAGGCCCCGCTAGCTGTTCCCCGGCAAATCCCAAGCAGCTGGGGAAAGACGGCTGGGTAACGGTGAGGAGGAAGCGTAGTCCTAAACAGAAGCCCCAGGTACACCACCAACCCGTTCATGTGTCTAACCGTTTTTCCCCACTCTGCGACACACCCGCTGGGGGTCAAACTCTGGTAATTGGTGATTCTGTTCTCAGACATGTGAAGCTAGAGACACCGGCAACCATAGTCAATTGTCTTCCAGGGGCCAGAGCAGGCGACATTGAAGGAAATTTAAAACTGCTGGCTAAGGGTAAACGTAAATTCAGTAAAATCATAATTCACGTCGGCAGTAATGACACCCGGTTACGCCAATCGGAGGTCACTAAAATCAATATTGAATCGGTGTGTAACTTTGCCAAAACAATGTCGGACTCTGTAGTTTTCTCTGGTCCCCTCCCCAATCAGACCAGGAGTGACATGTTTAGCCGCATGTTCTCCTTAAATTGCTGGCTGTCTGAGTGGTGTCCCAGAAATGATGTGGGCTTCATAGATAATTGGCAAACCTTCTGGAGGAAACCTGGTCTTGTTAGGAGAGATGGCATCCATCCCACTTTGGATGGAGCAGCTCTCATTTCTAGAAATATCGACAAATTTATTAAACCCCTCAAAACATGACTATCCAGAGTTGGGACCAGGAAGCAGAGTTGCAGTCTTACACGCCTCTCTGCAGCTTCTCTCCTCCTGCTACCCCCCCAAAAACCCATCTCCATAGAGACTGTGTCTGCTTCCAAAAAGACAAAAAACAAACTAAAAACCAGCAACAAACAACTTAAACATTTACAAAGAAAGAACAATACAGTATCCACATCTGAACCAAAGAGTAAAACAGTGAAATGTGGATTATTAAATATTAGGTCTCTCTCCTCCAAGTCTCTGTTAGTACATGACTTAATAATTGATCAACAAATTGATTTACTCTGCCTTACAGAAACCTGGTTGCAGCAGGATGATTATGTTAGTTTAAATGAATCAACACCCCCGAGTCATTCTAACTACCAGAAATCTCGAAGCACAGGTCGAGGGGGCGGTTTGGCAGCAATTTTTCACACCAGTCTATTAATTAATGAAAGACCAAGACAGACTTTTAATTCATTTGAAAGCCTGATGCTTAACATTGTCCACCCCAGCTGTGAAACTCAGAAACCAGTCTTACTTGTTATCATCTATCGTCCACCTGGGCCTTACACAGAGTTTCTGTCTGATTTCTCAGACTTTATATCTAATTTAGTTCTGAGCTCAGATAAAATAATTATTGTGGGTGATTTTAACATCCATGTTGATGCTAAAAATGACAGCCTCAACATGGCATTTAATCTGTTGTTAGACTCAATTGGTTTCTCTCAAAATGTAAAAGAACCCACCCACCACTTTAATCACACTCTAGATCTTGTTTTAACATATGGCATAGAAACTGAACATTTAACAGTGTTTCCTGAAAACCCTCTCCTGTCTGATCATTTCTTGATAACATTTACATTTACAATAATTGATTACGCAGCAGTGGAGAGTGGACTTTATCAAAGTAGATGTCTTTCTGAAAGCGCTGTAACTAAGTTTAAGAATATAATCCAGCCACTGTTATCATCGTCAATGCCCTGTACCAACACAGAGCAGAGCAGCTATCTGAACGCTACCCCAACAGAGGTCGATTATCTTGTTAATAATTTCACCTCCTCACTACGTACGACTCTGGATACTGTAGCTCCGGTGAAAACTAAGGTCTCTAATCAGAAGTACCTGACCCCGTGGTATAATTCTCAAACACGTACCCTAAAGCAGATGACTCGTAATCTGGAGAGGAAATGGCGTGTCACAAATTTAGAGGATCATCATTTAGCCTGGAGAAATAGTTTGTTGCTTTATAAGAAAGCCCTCCGCAAAGTCAGAACAGCTTACTACTCATCACTGATTGAAGAAAATAAGAACAACCCCAGGTTTCTCTTCAGCACTGTAGCCAGGCTGACAAAAAGTCAGAGCTCTTTTGAGCCAACCATCCCTTTAACGTTAACTAGTGATGACTTCATGAACTTCTTCACAAATAAAATTTTTATCATTAGAGAAAAAATTACCAATAATCATCCCACAGATGTAATATTATCTACAGCTACTCTTAGTTCCATTGATGTTAAGTTAGACTCTTTTTCTCCAATCGATCTTTCTGAGTTAACTTCAATAATTACTTCCTCCAAACCATCAACGTGTCTTTTAGACCCCATTCCTACAAAACTGCTCAAAGAAGTCCTGCCATTGATTAATTCTTCGATCTTATATATGATCAACCTATCTCTAATAATCGGCTATGTACCACAGGCCTTCAAGGTGGCTGCAGTTAAACCTTTACTCAAAAAGCCATCTCTAGACCCAGCAGTCTTAGCTAATTATAGGCCAATCTCCAACCTTCCTTTCATATCAAAAATCCTTGAAAGAGTAGTTGTCAAACAGCTAACAGATCATCTGCAGAGGAATGGTTTATTTGAAGAGTTTCAGTCAGGTTTCAGAGTTCATCACAGCACAGAAACAGCTTTAGTGAAGGTTACAAATGATCTTCTTATGGCCTCTGACAGTGGACTCATCTCTGTGCTTGTCCTTCTTGACCTTAGTGCAGCGTTCGATACTGTTGACCATAATATCCTGTTAGAGCGATTAGAACATGCTGTAGGTATTACAGGTATTGCACTGCAGTGGTTTGTATCATATCTATCTAATAGACTCCAATTTGTGCATGTAAATGGAGAGTCCTCTTCACACACTGAGGTTAATTATGGAGTTCCACAGGGTTCAGTGCTAGGACCAATTCTGTTTACATTATACATGCTTCCCCTAGGCAGCATCATTAGAAGACATAGCATACATTTTCACTGCTATGCAGATGACACCCAGCTCTATCTGTCCATAAAGCCAGATAACACACACCAATTAGTTAAACTGCAGGAATGTCTTAAAGACATAAAGACTTGGATGGCCACTAACTTTCTGCTTCTTAACTCAGATAAAACTGAGGTCATTGTACTCGGCGCTGAAAAGCTTAGAAATATGGTATCTAACCAGATTCTTACTCTGGATGGCATTACCTTGGCCTCCAGTAACACTGTGAGGAACCTTGGAGTCATTTTTGACCAGTATATGTCCTTCAACGCACATATTAAACAAATATGTAAGACTGCGTTCTTCCATTTGCGCAACATCTCTAAAATTAGAAATATCCTGTCTCAGAGTGATGCTGAAAAACTAGTTCATGCATTTATTACTTCCAGGCTGGACTACTGCAATTCATTATTATCAGGATGTCCAAAAAACTCACTGAAAAGCCTTCAGTTAATCCAAAATGCTGCAGCAAGAGTACTGACAGGGACTAGAAAGAGAGAGCATATTTCTCCTGTTTTGGCTTCCCTTCATTGGCTTCCTGTTAAATCCAGAATTGAATTCAAAATCCTGCTCCTCACATACAAGGTCTTAAATAATCAGGCCCCATCTTATCTTAATGACCTTGTAGTACCATATTACCCTATTAGAGCACTTCGCTCCCACTCTGCAGGCCTACTTGTTGTTCCTAGAGTATCTAAAAGTAGAATGGGAGGGAGAGCCTTCAGTTTTCAGGCCCCTCTTCTGTGGAACCAGCTTCCAGTTTGGATTCGGGAGACAGACACTATCTCTACTTTTAAGATTAGGCTTAAAACTTTCCTTTTTGCTAAAGCATATAGTTAGGGCTGGACCAGGTGACCCTGAATCCTCCCTTAGTTATGCTGCAATAGATGTAGGCTGCCGGGGGATTCCCATGATGCATTGAGTTTTTCCTTTCCAGTCACCTTTCTCACTCACTATGTGTTAATAGACCTCTCTGTATTGAATCATATCTGTTATTAATCTCTGTCTCTCTTCCACAGCATGTCTTTTATCCTGTCTTCCTTCTCTCACCCCAACCGGTCGCAGCAGATGGCCGCCCCTCCCTGAGCCTGGTTCTGCCGGAGGTTTCTTCCTGTTAAAAGGGAGTTTTTCCTTCCCACTGTCGCCAAAGTGCTTGCTCATAGGGGGTCATATGATTGTTGGGCTTTTCTCTGTATCTATGAAGCGCCTTGAGGCGACATTTGTTGTGATTTGGCGCTATATAAATAAAATTGAATTGAATTGAATTGAATTGAATATGTAGTGAAGGCAGGACACAAAATATACTCTTTAACTGTGGCTTTACTGGTCCTTTACCTGTGTTTTTCTCATGGACTGGCAGGAAGTGGAACGCGAGAAATCCAGGTAGAAATGACAGGGAGAAACAAATAGATGGCAAACACATGCTAAGACAAAGGCTATATATATATGTGTGTGTGTGTGTATACACACACACACACACACACACACACACACACACACACACACATATATGAATGACCAACAGTGCAAACAATTGTTTGAGTATAAAGTGCATGGCACTGTTTCGTCACTGCCATGATCAGGAAGAAAACGCAAGCTATCACCTGCTGCTGAGAGAAAATTGGTCAGGAGGGTGAAGAGTCAACCGAGAACCACCAAAAAGCAGATCTGCCAAGAATTAGAAGCTGCTGGAACACAGGTGTCCTTGTCCACAGTTAAACGTGTTTTGCATCTCCATGGACTGAGAGGCTGTCGTGCAAGAAGGAAGCCCTTGCTCCAAAAACGGCACTTTAAGGCTCAACTGAAGTTTGCTGCTGATCACATGGAAAAAGATAAGATCTTCTGGAGGAAAGTTCTGTGGTCAGACGAAACAAAAATCGAGCTTTTTGGCCACAATGCCCAGCAATATGTTTGGAGGAGAAAACTTCAAATTCTTCAACATAACCTAAATTCCTCAGCATGAAGGTTGGGTCTTGGGCGCAGTTGGGTGTTCCAACAGGACAATGACCCAAAACACACATCAAAAGCGGTAAAGGAATGGCTAAATCAGGCTAGAATAAGGGTTTTAGAAAGGCCTTCCCAAAGTCCTGACTTAAACCCCATTGAAAACATTTGGAGAATTCTGAAGAAACAAGTCCATGTCAGAAAGCCATCAAATTTAACTGAACTGCACCAATTCTGTCAAGAGGAGTGGTCAAAGATTCAACCAGAAGTTTGCTAGAACTTGTGGATGGCTACCAAAAGTGCCTAATTGAAGTGAAAATGGCTAATGGAAAACGGTCTTTCGCTACTCAGGTTAAACATGATATATAAGTCTCTTAGATAACTTAAAAATGTTATTGTTTGGCTTTTTTAAGTGTTTTATTTGTTCCTCAGTAAATCGGTTTGGCTGAGATTAAAGTTATAGTTTTCACACAGCTAAATAAACGTCAAACAGAAAACTGATTAAACAGAAGTGTGAGATGATAGAGAATTTACTCCAATGTCATGTTATATTTTAGATAGCAAGGAGCGGACGTCTGACTTTATTAAACTCAGCCGAGCCAGCGGTGATGCAAATTTAAAGGCTAGACCGTCCCATTTCACAGCCTCGCCCTTTCGGCCTTCTGAGGACCCGGCCCACGTAGACCACGTCCTCTAAAGGATGCAGCCCCTGAATTGAGACACAGCTTTTGTTCTGTCTCTGTGAAGACATTTGTAGTCTTTTCCCTGTATCCCCCTTCCTGTTCCCTTCTCTCTGTGCTTTGTCCCCAGTGTGGTCTCTGGCCTGCTGCAGGGGAGGGGTGGCACAGTGAGCTCTCAGGGAGGCGAGAGGTGTACCGGAAGGGAGGTGCATGTGCTCAGGCTAATGATCCTTTTTTCCTTCTCTGCGCATTTAGTGAGGAGAGAGTCGGAGGAGAAGGAGGTTTTTGCCAGCAGCTAAGCAATGCCTGTGTACTGCGTACCAGTACAACAGAAAAGGCTGCTGAGGGTTGAATAAAGCCTCGACCACAGACTGTGTGTCGGGTCCATTCCTCACAGTCCCATTGTCTCCTCAGTCTGTCCCAGTCCTCGTCTCAGGTTTACGTGTCCTAGTCTGAGTTTCTGTGTGTGTGTCTTCCTGTTTAAATTTGATAGTGTCCTCTCTCGTGGATGTGGTGTTCAGTTTTGTGTCCCCTGTCTCATTAGTTATGATTTTGTTCAGCTGTGTTCCCTTGCATCTCTACTTCCCTTACAACTTATACCTGTAAGTAGATTTGTAATCAGCCCCAAGAGATTAAGATTTATAAACTCTAAACTCTAAAGTTTATCTTAAAAAAATAAATTAAAAAAAATCTTTTTTTCCCCCAACTAATTTCTTCCTTTCTTCAAGAAAAAACTCAAATTTTGGATTGATTTCACCTTTGGCTTTCCTTTGAACATCACATCTGCTATCTGAAAGACACATCTGTCCTCCCGCAGAGCGAGACGAAAGCAACACTTTGTTAAACAGCTGCTCTTAATTCCTCACTCATCACACTGTATCAATCCATTTTGCTTTAGAGCTTCAGCCCTCACCTTTTCCCCCCTGTCTCTTCAGTCCATGCTCTGTAATCATGGCACAAGTGGCCTTGAAATGAGTTTTGCAGGTAATTTTCTGATGTTTTCATCAGGACTCTCAAAACGTCTCATCGGTTGAGGGTCTCATTTATGTGCTCTTTAACAAACAGGAGAAGTGTGATTTTTAAAAAATGACAAAGACGAGAGAGGAGAGTGATAGAAATGAAGGCTTTCAAAGTCTCTTCTTTCTTCACACTGTGTGGAAAAGTCAAGGTGTCCTGAACTGTCAGTTAAAGCCTTTGTCGTGCTCCAAATTAAATGCAGTATTTTTATGTCTCCATTTTTGCTACTATGAAACAAAAGACTTTCTTCTCATGTGTACCCACAGGACACCTACTAAAATTCAGGACTGGCTGCTGTGATGTTTGTTTTTTTGTTAATAACAAAGACCTGTTTTGCTAGATCTGGGGTGAGTTTTTAAAAGACAACAACTGTTGCTTCATTATAAAATCTTTTTCTCCGAGGAAAATGGAATAGCATCTTTGAAAGCACATTTGAGTCCGGACTGCTATAATCAAAATGGTTTTTGTAACTTGTGTTTTGTGGTGTAGCTTTGTCCTCAGACCTCTTCCGTGTACATCCCCGTAAGCTAGAGTAACAGCAATATGCCAGAGCAGAATAATGTGAGGCTGAAGTTCCAATAACCCTAAGACCTTGGTTATACTCTCCTTTGGATTAAAAAAAAAAACACTGTAATAGTATTTTTCTGCCAGTACATTATCCTTTTTTAAAAAAATTTTTTTTAATGAAAGTTCACAGACTTCCATCAATGATAAAATGGAAATTTGCAGCATATTTTTCATACCATTAACGAATACTTCCTCTACTGGTAAAATTGTGTTTATAGTATCATATATGCATCTCCTTTCACTGTTAAAAAAAGTCACTCATTAAATGTACTTCTTTATATCCTTAAGCAGTGTTGGGAAGGTTACTTTTAAAATGTATTACACTACAGATTACAGACTACATGACCCAAAATGTATTTTGTAATGTATTCTGTTATGTTACTCAATGAGTGTAATATTCTGAATACTTTGGGCTACTTAATATTATCATGCTTTTTACAACTACATGAATGTTGTAAATAGATTTTTGAATCTTAATATAAAATGAGTAATAGTAGGGTGGACATTAGGTAAGGCTGCACTTTTTCCATCGATCTTGTATAGAAAACTATTCCGCACGTATATAAAACACGTCCGCGGCTCCGAACTGTAGTAAAGGGACCTCTGCCTAATACGTTGGGTTCCGTGTTGGGCTCATAGCCGAAAACTAGCTTTACTTTGTTAAACACGAACACGGTGTACAGTCGAGTCTTAATAGCTTACTTACAACTGGGCTCGTCAGGCACTCTTTTTGGCTGCAGTGGTTATTATTATATTTACATGCTTCCAGCTCCCGTTTCTGCTCGGTGACAGCTCGTACTTTTCCTTTTTCTCCGTCCTCGCGCTCACAGACACATAACGGGTATGGCAGTCCATTCTCCCTGCAGCACGAACTACACTGCCCATGAGGCTACATTATTTAGGGCTATGCCTGTAACACTCTGCCTATTGCCTTCATATTAAATAATTTTTTGAATAATTTTTAAAAATATTTTTTCATGTCATTATGCGGGCCCCAAGTAGGGGGTGACATGGACTGCGAGATTGGGGTCCGAAGGGAAGGTCCAAGGCGGAGGTACACACGCTCCTCTTCAACTTAATCCACAACTCACTTAGAATGTCCACTCCAAAATGCTCACGCTCACTCACACACATCCACAGAAATCCAGACAGCAGGGAAGACGGGCAGGGAATCTAGAAGGCGCTAGGTAGTGTGACAATCCAGCGAGGAAGCAGCCTCTCTTGCCATCTTAAGTAGTCTGCCAGGATCAGTGTGAATGAGCCACAGGTGTGTGTTCAGGGCGGGTTCAGAGGTGGGGAATCAAGGTCCAGTTCGGCCCTGGTGGGAGAGGCGAAGACAAAAAACACACACCACGACCTCTCCAGATCTTGAGAACCATGGCACTTCAGTTCTTAAGCACCTCAGTTCAAAATCCTCCTTGTTGCACAGCATTTTCTCTGCAGTTTTCAAAAAGCTCTCATCTGTTTAACTTTTGGTAGGGGAGAAAGGCTTGCTATATTTCATGACCATTAAACGTTAGAGTAGCCTCTGAAAATGAGGTCACAGTGACATCCAGTGCAAAAACCTCTCCCTGCGGAGACAAGATTCTAAATCGCAACAAATAAGATAATGAGACTGCTAAGTGATACAGGAGGGTAGGAGAAGCGCAAACATGGAGTAAGATGCTGTGTCTGTGAACACAGCTTTCAATCTGCATGTTCATTCTATCACAGGGGTGGGCAATCTCAGTCCACGAGGGCCGGTGTCCTGCAGGTTTTAGATCTCACCTTGGGTCAACACACCTGAATCACATGATTAGTTCATTACCACGCCTCTGGAGAACTTCAGGACATGTTGAGGAGCTAATTTAGCCATTTAAATCAGCTGTGTTGGTTCGAGGACACATCTAAAACCTGCAGGGACACCGGCCCTCGTGGACTGAGATTGCCCACCCCTGTTCTATCACGTTCCACCTGAGCTTTGGAGAAAATAAGCTCAACTTTTCACTGGATTTTCAGAGTTAATACAACTCTGGCAGTCTGAGTAGATGTGTTGCTGTTTTGTTCCTCTGTCTGTTTTGAGCTTTGTCACAATTGTTTTTATCAGATAAAAAATAAGGGAAGCTATTTTTTTTATTGTTGTTTTTCTTTTAGAGCAACAACCTTTGTGTGATAAAGGTACTCACAGAAATACACAGCAGCTCTAAAACAGTTAGCAGTTCGACCAGTAAGGTGCTGAAGCCCAATCACTGGTGGCTCGGTATGTTTCCTTTTAAAAAAAGAAAACAGGTCCCTTGGTTAGACGAGTCAGGGTTTTTCCAGAACTTTTTTGTGCAAGCACTTTAAGTACAAAACCAGAAAATCTAAAGTCCCCACCAGCAATGTCTGCTTTTCACTGACTGTTGGCTGTTTCTGTTGTGCGGGACGGTATGTGTGGACTCTAGATTGATCACTCCTGTCATAGCAGGATTGCTGCAGAGTGCTGAACACAAGCTGCTAATTGATAGAGCTCCTCTGGGCCTCATTCACTCCGACAGCCTGGAGAGGAGACAGAAAACTCTCCAGGTTCAAAAGAACGACAGAAACAAGAAGAGCCCAGTAAAACCTAATCTACATGGACGGATAATATGTCATAACCATGGGCACCGTCATCGTGGGCGTCAGAGTCATTTCAGGTAAATACTGATAGAGGTGATTCAATGCCTCTGAAAATGTTGGATTAAATGTTATTTTAGGGCTATGAAGACCTCTGTAGGTAATTGTTGCTGAGAAGGGAAGAATTTATCATCAGTACCAAAAGTGAGACAAGAAACATCACTGTCTGAAATGTGGACATAGCTGCTGTAAAGTAACACGCTGTGAACTATGTTAATTAAAGCTTCCAGTTACCTGAAGCTGACTGACGTTCCATTAGCCCTACGTCCTCTATGAAATTCCAAAAATGTCCCTAAGCCTTATTATGTATTCCTTGTTTGTCCTCCAGTATAGACACACTATTACTTGATTACTGTAGGTAGGTACACTTGTTCAACTTGTTAATGAAAATATCTATCAATCACATGACAGCAATCCAGTGCACTGAGGCATGCAGACATGGTCAAGATCACCCACTGAAGTCCACCAGTATTGGGAAGACAATTTATTTAAGTGGTTCTAAATGTGGTGTAGTTGTTGGTGCCACACATGCTGGTCTGAGTATTTCAGAAACTGTTTATCTGCACAAACTAACATCTCTCGGCTTTACGGGGAATGTTCTCAAGGCAAAAATGCTTTCCTGATGATGCAGGTAAGAGGAGAGCATGCAGACTGCTTCAAGCTGTTCCAGCCAAAGTATGTAGAAGAGCATCTCTGAATGCACAAAACATCGAATCTCAAAGGAGACTACAGCAGTCACCAGACCATACCCGGATGCTCATCATGTCCATCCCTTTACATTCACAGTATTCCCATCTTCTGATGGCTGCTCCCAACAAGATAACACATCATGTCACAAAGCACAGATGATCTCAAACTAGTTTCTCGAACGGTTCACTCTACTGAAATGGCCTCAGCAGTCACCAGACTATAGAGCCAATAGAGCGCATTTGTGATGTGGTTGGATCTGAACCAACTGTGTCAGTATATTATAGCATCAATATAGACCAAACCTCTGAGGAATGTTTCTTGCTCCTTGTTGAATCTGTGATGTAAGGAATTAAGACACTTATGAAGGAAAAACAGCCGACCCAGTACTAGCAATGTGTACCTATGTCACGAACCGGGCCGTATGGTCATGACAAAAAAAAAAAAAACCCGGACATGGTTAGGAATGTATTCCAAGCTGCTTTATTCTTTTAAACAAATAAAACAGAAAACAAACCCTACTGTCAAAAACAAACAGTGGTGTGTTTAATGAGTACCACCAGTAGTGTGTAAAAGAATGGATGAGTGGAAGATGATGCATGTAATGGTGTCAAAAGCAAAAACCAAACCTAACACAGCCAAAGTCCAACCTGGTGTCTCAGAGCTAACCAAAACGATGCCCTAAAGGCTTTTTATATAGAGTCCTGGCACACTGGTGTTGCCAGTGTCACTGATTGTAAACGGGAACTCCGCCTCTCCAATGCCTGCAAACAAGACACACATGAGCCAAAAGGAAGGCAGGGTGCAGTGGGTTGTCACAACCTAATAATGTGTCAGGTGAGTGTATCTGATTCGGAAGTGGAAGGTTTGCTGTCATTTGTCTCATCCGACGTGTAACATTTGTCTCTTAGTGCTTCTTCCCTCAAAACATTTCTATTGGCTTTTGTTTAAATTAATGTTTGTTCATTTTTATAATCATTTTTTTTTCTTCTGGCCGGAAGGTTCTAAAATAGTCTTCTCATATGACACCCCGGGAGAAAGCCAAAGACGCTCTCCGTTTAGTGTACATGTCTGGTATATTTGTAATAACACTGCAGTAGCTGAACATGGTTGCTTTAACTAGTTTTACTAGTTTTACTAGAGACTGTTTTCTACAGTCAATGGTTTGGAGCATGAGCTCCACACAAGCTCAATTCCATGGTCGCATATTTTATGTGGAGTGGATTTCTCTGATGTGTGCACCCGAAAGAATCCCTCATGATGAATATGGAAGAACAGAAACTGGCATTAAATACTGCAAATGGCTTGTCAGCCTTCCCCCACTCTGGTGTCAGTGCTTCACATCTTTTACGCTGTTCAATATTTGATGAGTGGATGATTTGACAGATGCTGATGAACCACAGGGTCTGATTCCTCCTGCCCTCTTCCCTTCGACATTCCACCTCCCCCACCCCTTCATCATCCTCCTCCTCATTCCAGACTGGGCCAATGAGGCCATTTGACCTGTCACTCCAAGGCAACCATCATTTAACAAATGCTATGTCAGCTGAGCTACAAGATGACCACTCAGCTATAAACCAGAGCCTCAGGCTCATGTCTCTGCTGCTGCTCGGATTTTACGCATCTTCACAAATATACAGGACTGTGCAAAACTCTTGAGTCACCCTTTGTGTCTTTATATTTTGGAAATGGGTGCAGCAAATTTCCATTCATGTTTGCATAAGCCGTTACAGGGTTTTCAGAGTTTTCAAGCTTTAGTATGTATTTGGTCTAACAACCTTTTCTTATTATTCAATACAGTGTTCAGAATAGTTCTCTGGGCTTCTTGAAGGACATTCAAAGCTCTTCTTTGGATGTTGGCTGCCTTTTGTTCTTTTGTCTGTTAAGATGATCCCACACTGCTTCAGTAATGTTGCGGTCTGGGAAGGATAACTAATGAATGATAGTGTTCCATTGTGTGTATGCAGGCATGCTTTTACTGCATTGGCAGTGTTTTTGGGATCATTGTCAAACTTACAAAGGAAGCCCTTGCCAGTCAGACATTTTCCAGATGGAATTCCATGGTGGATCCACATTTGTACTTTTGTAATTATGTCAGTTTGAGAAGATCTGCAACACCACTGGCTGAAATGCACCCCTAAACCACAATAGAGTCTCCACCCTGTTTTATAGATGGCTGAAGGCACACAGTGCTGGACCTCTCAACTGACCTTCTCCGTACATACTGGATTGATCACTCCATCAGACCTGCTGCCACAGATTTCCAGTCCAGGTCTTCTGTAATGTGGTACCTCAGCCTTTTCTCCATTCCCTTGCCTTAAGAATGGCTTCTTCACAGCCACCCTGCCACTGAGAGCATGTCTGATGAGGCTCCAGTGAACAGTAGATGGATTGGCTGAAGATCCATAAACATAAAATCATCGGGGATTTCATATTGAAATATATTTTAAATCCCACAGGATTTTATATCCTGGCACATCCCACAGGCGGCACGGTGGTTAGCACTGTTGCTGCACAGCAAGAAGGTCCTGAGTTCAATTCCACCATCAGACCAGGGTCTTTCTGTGTGGAGTTTGCATGTTCTCCCCATGTTTGCGTGGGTTCCCTCCGGGTACTCCGGCTTCCTCCCACCGTCCAAATACAGGCAGTTTGTGGGGATAAGTTAATTGATTAATCCAAATTGCCAATAGGTGTGAATGCAGGAGTGAATGTGAGTGTGACTGGTTGCCAGTCTCTGTGTGTTAGCCCTGCGACTGGCTGTACCCCGCCTCTCACCCCATAACAGCTGGGATTGGCTACAGCACCCCCCGCGATCCTGAAAAGGATAAGCGGATGGATGGATGGAGTTTATGGTATCAGTTATTCGTTTTAGTTAGTTTAGTCTTTATTTATTTATTTATTCGTTCATTATTATTATTATTATTATTATTATTATTATTATTATTGTTGTTGTTGTTGTTGTTGTTGTTGTTATTATTATTATTACTACTACTATTATTAGTATTTAGTTTTTATTGTAGTGGAAGGTTTACAGGGTAAATTAAAATCAGGATAAATCTTTATTGATGCCCAAATGGAGATAAAGCAGGATAGGCTTTAGACCTACCTTAAACAATATTATCTTAAAGTATCTTTTAATATTTAGTTAACATTTCTATTGTCTTATGTTCTGAAAATTCATATTCAAATCATGAAATATTGTACATTTAATGTCATCCTTGCAATCATCACCATCATCATCATCCAAAGAAACTAAATGTGACAGCTCTGTGACCGACATTCAGAGAAAACCATACGAAATTGTTCTGTGATTGTGAAAATAGAAAAAGAAATGATACGGTTTCCTTTTCTTCTGACAAAATTGGTGTGCTTGGCCCACTGTCTGATTACAGGTTGTGAAGGTAATTTTGCTGCAGAGTCCATACAGTAAATGTCAGAGACAGTCTCAGTATTACGTGGGCGAGGTAATTAGTCTGTGGCCTTCGAATTGATCAGTTTCCTAACAAGTTCGATGGTCAAACAAGTCCAGCAGCATTACAGGCCTCCCCCCCGATCCTTCCTTCTTGCTCTTTGACAAAACCTTCATGAACCATTTTCTGTCTCTGACTTGTATCCTTGATGCTGTGCTCCGCTCACAAAACTGGATACATAACAAACCCACGCAAGTGATTGTTATCTGTGTTATCTGCCTATATAATATCTACTTATAAAAAAGCATATAGAAATATGCAGTATATTCATATAAGAATTATTAGTGGAACTAACTGTGAGAGGGAAGCCAATTCATTGCTCGAGTAAACTTTCATTTTTGTTTGCACCACAAAAATAAATTTTGTGATAGAGCAACATGTTCTCATTCCAGGGCATCAAATTCTGCTGTTCTCTGTGACCAAAACCTCTTTGACCCATACCAAGGGGGTCACAGAGGTGTCCTTAATGACCCGGCAGTGGCAAGATTTAATGCTAAAATAGACGTCTTCTGCACCTTTCTGCTCTCTTTTTTTGACTGAAGCATTGAAAAGATTATTACTTCAATAGTTATCATATGAATCTTTACTGTTTGCAAGTGTTCGTAAATAGTACCAATTAAAAACAGTAAAGTGAATGGTGTTACTGGGCTTGTTGAAGGAGCTCCAAAAGTACTGTAAGTAGTAAAAGACTTAATCGGACTGTTTGAGTTTCTCCTGTGGACCTGTTTAAACATCAGGGGGTACATTAAAGGGTCAGACAGTGAAATGGGAATAGGTTTTTCAGAGCATCTCACAGCTAGTGCTGTTCTAACTTTGTTTCCCATCCTGCAGATGCTGTTGTGCATTAATACTTGTGATTTCGGTATTTTAGCATCACCATCAGGACAAATGACATTAAAAAAATTATTATTATTTTAATGGTAAGAAGTTAAAGGGATGAACACATGGGAAGACTAGGAGATGTGGCGACAATGAAAATGTTAGTGAAGTCCAGTGACTTGCAGCAATATCAATAACTAAATCAAAGTAGGCACAATCATTCATGTGTGATTCACGTTCAGTGATTCACAACTTTGAAGAAAGTGGTTAAAGCCAAAACCAATAAAAGGGAAACAATAGACAACTTAAACTTAAACACCACCCCAAAGTAGCACTTCTCCGGTTTATGGACCAAATAAGGTGCAGTTGTCAAGTGCAACCAAGATTCTACATGTGGATAAGGTAGATATTACTCTTTGCTCTTTCATGTTGTACTCATACAAGAAGTTTGGACCTGTATTATTATCAACATTTTACTGTCAATTCCCTTATGATTAACCACAAACTACAAGCAAGACTGAATTTTCATTCTTTTTCTTCAGATGTTTAACAATACTAGCACTAGTATCCAAGTACCAACCCCAATACTATCCTCCAAATCTGGAGTGGGCAATATAGAAACTGTTAGGACTGCTGTGGTAGGCCACACCAATGGGCTTATAAAAAGATATCAAATTATATAATAATAGTCAGCATAAATGAGTTAATCTTATTGATGTGACTCTCCACAGCAGTCCCAGTTTCTCATGTGGCCCCCATGGGAAAATGAATTGCCCACCCTTGCTTTAAACGTTCCCTGGATTTGTATGCTCCTTTTGCCCTAAAGCCACTGACCTGACTTGATTCAGCAGAAACGACTTGGGCATAGCAAATAAGACGTGGGAATCTATTTCACACTTCTTTAAAGCAATGGAGTGGTAGCAGTTTTCCAAGTTAGGAATTACAACCCCAAATGAATGCACAGTTAATGTAGTCATCTATTCTTCTCTTGGAAAGGAAGATAGGAGTTCCTCAAAAACGTCTTATTCACCAGCATATGTTCATATGTGAATTTTGACACATCCAGTAGATACAGAGGTGTTGCCAATATGATTGTATTTGTGTGGACTTGACAAATTAATATGATGAGGTGGATGGAGACACAAAGCATACAGCTGAGGGGGATCACGGAGTGAAAATATAATTTTGCAGTTATTTGTGGTTCATCACAAATAACTTATAACAAATTTTTATTCCTTTCTTGAGTATGAAAGCACAGATTTTATTGTATGTGCTTTAAGCAAATGCTGACTGTTTAGCTCCTCTTTGAAACATTCATTTGAGTGCATTTGTGTTAATGTCTCTGGCATACCACCTCTGCCGTTCTGCTGTTTAGACACCAGACAGTCCTGCTGCTCTGAGTCTGAAACAGCAGGGGAATCACGTCCTCCTCATGCTGAAGTCTCTGCGATAGAAATAAAGTGCCACGTTCGAAGCAGTGCGCTGTTGGTCAGCCTGATTATGGTTTTTATGGCCAAATGAAGAGGTGGGTGCCACATTAAACATATCTCTGTGGTGAAGAGACCCAGGGCTACAGGTTAACTGACTACCCTGATGCAGGATGACACAAACACTCTGCAAAAATTTCCTGAAGGCCAAAGAGCGGTGACTAGCCTAGACCTTCCTCCACAGTAATCGGACTTTAAATGCCACTGAATTACTGTTTACTGAGAGTAATAATCCACAGATCCTGAGACTTTGGAACATGGTCATTCTGGGATAACCGGGGTTATACGTATGAAATACCAAGAGAAACTTTAATTGTCCTGGTTTTGTGTTTAAATTCCTGTCAATACAAAGAATTGCTCTTTTTGTGTTTCTTTCTGTGTTTCTTGATTACCTTCCCTTTCCTAGTCCATATCACCTGTGTTCCGCTATCCTATCACTCCTGTCATTTTTCACATTTCTTGTATTTTCCTAGAATTTCTAGTTCTTCCAGAATTTCTTGTGTTCGTTGTGCTCTTTGTGTTTTCCTTTCCAGTTTCCAATTTTCCTTGTTTTCCTTTACATTTCTCATGTTCCTGGTGTTTGCTAGTTTTTCTGAAATTTCCTGATTGCTTCTTGAGTTTTTATTGCATTTCTCATATTTCCAAGGTTCCTTTCCTAGTTGTTCTTTTACCCTCACCATTTCTTGTGCTTCTAGTAATGCTCCTTGTGTTTCTAGTAAAGCTTGTGTTTTATGTTTTTTAAGTATTTCTCACGTTTTCCTATGTTTTCTAGCATTTCTTACATTTCAAGTGTTCTTTGTGATTTCTTCGTTTATCCAGCATTTGTTATATTCCTAGTGTCTCTATGATTTCCTAGTTTACTTAGCATTTATCACTTGACTTGTATTGCTCCCAAGGAAAGCATGCATGCTAGATGAGGGGCATTTTCTCATACACCTTTGTAACACTGGACTTGTTTTTGCACCCATCCTGCTGGCTGTTAGAAACAATGTTACATACAGTTCTAAGGCACTGTGTCCTCATCCTCATGTGTTCAGATTATCTGAATCCTTCACAGTGTGCGCTGTAGGAATAGGTTCCCTGTGTTATAAATAACAAATATAAACAAGCTCAGTCACTAAAGAGACAGAGAAGACAAACAGAGTGATGACAGCAAAATTATGTAAGATGACACGCACAGACACCTACACACACTCATCTACAGTGAGAGCAATGAACGATGTGAAACAGAAAACTGTAGAGCAACAAAGAGAGGTGTATGTCTGTGAAGGTTCTCAGTCATCCAGCTCATTGTAGTCTAAGGAGCTTGGAAAGAAAAGCATCTGGACTTCTTTAAAGTCTTGACTTGTATTGCTTGGAAGGGAGCTTGGAAAGAAAAGTCCAGACGCTTTTCTTTCCAAGCTCCGTAGACAAAGAGAGGTGTAATCATTGGACAGACTCCACAGAGGAAGATTTTGTTTACAGATCAATACAGTAAATCAGACTTTCAAACCCACACAAGCAACCACACACTTTAGTGCTTTATTAGCACTGGTTCAACTCAATGTGAGAAAATGCATTGAAACACTATCTGGAAAATAGCCCAGATGAATGAATAGAGTGGTACATGCAGTGTGTTTGATTACAGAATATTGAATGTTATGCTACATTTGCCTTGGCTAGAAGAAGAAGACAGACAGAATGAGAGAGATAGTTACAACAAAGTTGCAAGTGTAATCAGATACTGTTTGAGGAATCAGCAAACATAAATGTGGAACATCTGTGAGTGCTCACTGATACAAACTCTGTATCCATACATCTGCACATGAAACCAGCCATTTTCCAATCCAGGATCATGCTTGATTAGATCCTTCTTTTTTGACCTACCGCCTTTGATCTTGAGGATGAAGAGATGTTCCCAAGTCAGCTGAGCGATATCATGTCTCCATCTTGACTCCTCTACTACCCAAAACATCTAATCTGAGACATCCAAGTGTCATCCTGGTCAAATGCCTGAACAACCTTGACTGGTGATGTGGTAGAGCAGCAGCATTACTCTGAGCTGCACCTGAATGTACAATCTCCTCTCTCTAAGCCCAGCCACACTTGAATGAAGCACATTTATATTACTTGTATCCTCAGTCTTACTCTTCCAATCACTACCCAAAGATCGTAACTAGGAGTCTATCTGGAAATATAGTTACATTTATAGTCAATTTACAGCTTCATTTTTTACACTCAGTTTTCTCCTTGCCACTGAGGACGGGTGGTATCTATTTCACACAATTTCACGTACTATGCTGTACTATGCTGTACTAAGCTGTACATTCCTGTACGTTATTAACGGAGTTAATGAAAGTGCAAAAAGTAGAATGCTGGAAACTGAAAACTTCAGCCTTCAGAGTAAAGTCACACCTTTGGAAATTTGGTGGTTGTAGCAGTGTAGCGGCACAATTTTTACTGTGAAGGTTAGGGATGGATATCGTTTAGGTTTTATCCGATACCAGTACCAAACCGGTATTTTTGAAACGGTGCCGGTGCTTAAACGGTGCTCGAACCGGTGCTCGAACCGGTGCTTAAAGAATGGAGAACACAAACTTTGTCCAAAAACCTCTCATGTTTAGCTGTCTTTTTTTGTAAAAAGATAACAATGTTAGTCTTTTCTAGAGCTAGAGGGCATATATGGTATCACTCTTGGCTGGAAAAAGTGCTTAATCAATGGAAAAAACACCAATTTTGTCTAAAAACCTCTCATGTTTAGCTGTTTCCCTCTTTTTCTTTGGTCATTTTAGCCTTTTTGGCCAGGGTGAAGGGAGTATCTGCCATCAAACAAGAAGACAGCTGCATGTAACTACGATGGTGTTTGCTAGTTCACCTTACATGCATTAATGTAATAACGTGGTTAGCCTACTCAACGTAAATTACACACGAATAACATTAAGCTACTCACGCAGAGAAGAACGGCTGCTGCTGCCATCATCATCCGTCATCATTTCTGCTACACTGGCAGGGCTAGGGGCCAGGACTCTCCTCTTCGGGTTCTTGGGGGATGTTGCTAACTCCGGGTCAGATAACAGGCACCACACCCGCAGTAGATGTGCTCGGTGTGAGGTCTCGCAGCAATCTATCAAATACAGTGCATTTCTCGGCTTTTAAAAAAACACTATGCGTCACCAGGAGTTTCATCAGATTCGAGGTGTTACCTCCTTTGCACAGTATCACCTTAAAGCACTTGTTGCAGGCTGCTGAGTTTGCATCTTTTGCTGTGAAGTACAGCCAGACTTTTGACCGCTTCGCCTTGGGCATTTTTAATCTGTAGCTCTGCTCTAAAAGAACGTACGTACCTGGGCCCGCCTACTACGCTTGCAAAGGTAAAAATGATTGGCTAGAATCCAAGGTGTATGACATCTCAGGGGAAAAAAAGCACCGACATGTGCGCTGCTTTTCGGTCTGGTTACTACCGTTTATGTCAGAACCGGTGCCATAATGGCACCAGATACCGGTACCCATCCCTAGTGAAGGTGGAAATTCACCATTTCCAGTCTTCTTTTTCATTGGCAAGAGTCTATAAAATCTTTTGATCGCAGCAACCTGCTACCAACCAAAGCAATTATGTCTTATAATTGTCTATAATAAGTCTTTTTTGTGAAGCACCCATTTTGAAACCGATTTACAGCCACAACCAGCAAACTTCAGGAACCACTAACAAGTTGAGCAATTGAGCAATACGCATTTTTTCACTAGATTGTGGCCAGAATTTCCAAACTGGTCTGTAGGGTTGTGTGACCAAAGCTTAACTAAGACAGCCACTGTGGCAAAAAAGGAAAAAAAAGACACCTTTTTTGCATTTTTGCATCAAGTACTGTAAGTGCTAGCACTGATGTTTGTAGCACTCGTTGCCTTGGTTCTCCTCAGTAAGCATAGATAGGGAAACTTCAGTTGCAGTTCTTTATTGTATTACCGAAAAAAATGCAATCTGGCAGTCAATCTGAAGCTGAGCTGCTCAGCATACCTTCCTCCTGCCCTGAAGCTACCATACAGGGAGTATTTTTATTAGTATAAAAAGGTATACTTTAACCCAAACTGTTATTTATACCATAAAACTAAGGTAAAAGAAAAAGGAAAGTGGAAAGAAAAGAGGTTCCAGTCACAACACAACCAGCTGTTTACTGGTGTGAGTGTGCTATCGATCACCCACCTTCTACAACAGACTCGTGTAATTTTTATTTTTTCTAAACCACATATTAAAATGACACTAAAAGTCTAAGACTTGCATTAAAATATGGCCAGAAAGTGTTCCTAAGGCCCCAGTCACACAGACCTAGAAATAGATAGGTAACCATCTGACAACCATCGCATACAAAGCCAAAATGTGTATTCCCCAACCGGTTGTGAATGGTTGTGGCAGTTGCTATGATATCAACTGCTAAAGTACAGAAATGGAGGCCCTTCAAAGTAAGGATTTTTTTTAAAGGTGTTGGTTGTAGTCATGAGGCACAACTTATACTCTGAAGATGAACAATAGGAAGTAAAGGCAAATGTTTGCAGACAAGTTAGCATCTTCCATGCAATGAGGCTGCCACAGAAACCTGCTAGTTTCTACATTAACCAATAGGAGGTTTTTAGTTCACCTTCTTTGCAATAAGTTTCATGCAATGACATCCAGAACCTTCAATAACAAAGGTACATTTTTTTCTAGTGAGTGGAGGTTGCACATCGGTCACTGATTGGTCTCTAGCCCTGTGTGACTAAGGCCTGAAAATCAGTAATGCTGTAAGTCAGGAGATAAAATGTGTTAGAAAAACAAAAATCCTATTTGTAATTATTATTTTGTATTTGTGTGTTAATGCGTGTTTAAAATAGTCAGGCAATGAAATATGTGTGAGCATTCCATCCATCACGTTAACAAAAGTCTAATGTCAATAACATTAGCATTCAGCGAGCACATTTCCCAATTAAACATTGACACTCTGTCAAATCCTTGTGGGAGCTGTCATGTGTTGTTGCAGCCACTGTCTCTACTGTCTGTCAGAGGGACTGTTCATCAGCTGTTTATGCAGAAAACCAGAGGTAAAAGTTCAGCACAGACTCACATAATTTTTCTTCTTAGGGGTGACCAACCATGTGTGGAGGACAGATTGATACTGCCCGGCCTGAAGTCCCACTGAAGTATGGCAAGCAATATAAAAACTTAATTTAAGTGTGAGTGTTTAATATCAGCTGCTTCATACAAGTACGAAGTAAGAAACAGACAAAGGTAAAATTCGAAGTAGACATGGAACATACAGCTGGACTCACAAAGAGAAAATCTGTAAATCAAGACAGCCCATATTATATTTACCCTGAGAAACACTTAACAGACCGAGGTTCAAAGGCTTGGAGGGTTTCACTGCAGAGGAAAATGCATGCTGCTTGGTTCTCTATTTGAATAGCAACATATGGATAAAATGCCAAAAAATGATGGAGCATTACAGAAGTCAGGTGAAGAGAGTGGATGATTTCCAATTTAATCAGCCAATTCAGTGGATTAGAAAGTCAAAACCAGACCAGATAAATTTGTAGATAAAATATACAACTATGGTGTTCCCAGTGCTGCAGCACTGAGTTTGCAGCAGCAACAGCAACTCTAAAGGCAAAAATTTAGCTGCACAAAGACTCATTTGAGCCTGTATTTTAAAGAGATTCATGTAGCAACCCACTGGTTTTCTGAGCTTAACGTTCAACTTTAATTTGGACAAGAAGCTAAAGTGCTAACTTAGCACCATCAGACTTTTAAGAAAAGGTATCGAGTATAGCATCAATGCATTTAGGATCCGGACAAGAAAATTAAGCCCATACAAAGTGCCTTAAACTTTCATGCAATCTGAAGGTAGTAATAACCAGTAGTTATTAAAATGTCCTGACCTCTGCAAACACTTTCAGATAGAGTTGTGGACTCTGTCACTCATTTCAGGTCATATGGAGCTAAAAAAAAAAAGAAAAGTTAATCTATGTTGCAAATTGGTCATACCATATTTCAAATTGGAGGATTACCTGTGAAAATTAACTACATGCTCATTGGTTAATGACTTAACAGTCACCAATCATTAGTCAGTGAATATATGGTTTCATAGGTCACTCCCATCTTGAAGTCTAAAAAGCATCCAAATGGATGAAAAACAACCATTCCACTTACAGTTGTTAAAAAGGGTAAATTATTTATAGCTAAATTGAGTCACTGAACTGGATATCTCAATCACGTTTCTGGTTTTGGAAGTTTTGCAGGTTTTTTTTTTAACTTTTCCCTTTCTGAATGAATTTGATCTAACATGATCTTTAAGCCATCACTGTCATTCATTACCTACCAGGTCACTGTTAACCCGTCTAACTGTAGATGGGTTAACTTCCCACCTGACCATCACAGAGTCTAGATACCCCTCACCCCCAACTGGTCGTGGCAGATAGCCGCTCCTCCCTGAGCCTGTTTTGAGGTTTCTTGATGTTAAAAGGGAATTTTTCCTTCCCAAGTACTTGCTCATAGGGGGTCTTTAGATTGTTTAGGTTTTCTCTGTAATATTTTCAGGTCTTTACAGTATAAAGCATCTTGAAGTGATTGGTTTTGATTTGGCTCTATATCAATAAAAATGAAATTAACTAAATTTCTTAATGGGAATTACCCAAACTTTCAGGCCCCTACTATGCAAATTACATTTTCTACAAAACTACTTAAACTTGGTCTTTCAAATATTTGGCTCTATGACTCTATGGATACAAACTCTCAGGGTTGTAAATCAAGCATGCATGATTCTATGTTAACTTGAAATGCCTTAATATTTGGATACCTGATCTCAGACAGCAGATGTGGAGGCCACCGTTTTGCAGGTTGGGGACTGATATTGCATTTA
This sequence comes from Neolamprologus brichardi, assembly GCF_056152115.1. Lineage (NCBI taxonomy): Eukaryota > Metazoa > Chordata > Actinopteri > Cichliformes > Cichlidae > Neolamprologus > Neolamprologus brichardi. The sequence continues at coordinate 30,268,823 of NC_142110.1, forward strand.
CAGCTTACTGTTATGTTATGACAGTCCAAATCAGGTGAATGGTTTCACAGATATTAAAGCTTGAACATGGAAACAAAAACACATTTTCATCCAACTTCATTGTGATATTCCCCAGGTATGACACCACGCACAAAATCCAGATGAACCTTAGAAAAATCAAGGTCCTAATAGTATTGTATATAAAAATACCCAGGGAATATCACACTGAAGTTGCATGAAAATGTAGTTTTGTTTCCATATTCAAGCTTTTATATCTGTGAAACCATAATGGTTGTGCTTTGTGTATGAGAAGCTGTAAATAAAACGTCAGTTCCTTACCTGCACAACCATAGTTTCTATAGGCCTCTGCCACCAGTAATTGGACAGCAAGATCTTAACCTCATCCAGTATCTGTTTCTACATTGGATCTGTAAAGTTCGTGGATGCAGCTTTCTTAGTCATAATATGATGAGCTGATAGTGTGAGGCCCATCTCGCTAGTATTTTAATGTACGGAGTTTTGTCAAGGAGCTTTGACAAAACAGCAGAAAATAGACCAATGGATTGATCATATTCTGATTGCAACAGGTGGTTTCCCTGTCAAGACTGAACAATAATGATACAGATCACATGTTAATAGCAGGTGGAAATGGGGTCAGAGTTATCGTTTTAACTGCCTGGTGATTTTGTTTCATTTTGTCTCATATTGGCTCTTTAAAGGTTCCAGACATAATAAAATGTGTTTTTTTCCTTGTTCTTGAAGGGCTGCTCCTTTGTGGATAAATGTTTCTTTTTAACAAGGCCATGAACATCACAGGATAGATCATATGTGATTGGAACGAAGTGAATCTGTGCAATAAAATGGATTCCAGCTGTCAGTGTGGCTGAGTTATTCAGGATATTTCTCCTCAGAGGGACTCATTGAAATTCAATGGGTACATTAGTTATCTGACTGTGGGCCCGGTGGCGACACAGTGTGACGCTGGTGCTGTTTTCCATTAATTTTTATCTGACTGGAAACAAGTTTTGTTTTCTTAAAATTCATTTCTTTATCGACAGTTTACAGCAAAGAACGTAGCAGAAGTGGTGTGCAGATACACAAAAAGAATAACACAAAGACAGGGACAGTGTCTTTGGAAACACTCCAAACCTCTGTAGCTTTCACATAAAAACATCAGTGTTTCAGCCATAATCAGCCTTTGTTAGGTCAGAAGTTCCCATTCTTATCTAACACAAAACAAATACTCACTGACGTTAAACTGGAGCTCTTAGCACTTTATGGCAGTCCATCACATTAATGAGGACATTCATGTTTCCTCCAAATGGCTCAGTGTAGAAATAGCTCCCACTCGCACCCTCTTTGTAAGGGTAATTCACTTTGTTACAAATCGGTGTCCTTTCCTGCAGTGATAATAGTTTTGTAGTCACCAGAAAAGCTCTGGGACCACTGTGACATAACTAAAAATGAATCACACTGGTCAACAAGCATCAGCAGTCACATGTAGAGATCCTACAGGGCTGTGCACATTTTCTAGGGAACCAACATCAGATCAAACTCATGCCAGTAAGGATCTGATTTTACTGGACATGTCTCAGGATGTTTTTGCCCACGGGGAGTAGCACGGGGTGTCCCCCTGGGAATCTGATGCGGTTTTATCCAATTCTTTGGAGGAATACAAATCATAAATGGAATGCTTGAGCGCATTTATCAGCATAGGGTCACTGATTATGAAAGCTCTATGGGTTTTTTTTATGTTTGGCTTCCTGCCCTTCACATTTTGCTTCCAGCAGCTTCTGTCAAAAGTAGACTCTGCGTCATGGAGTGGGATGCTTCTGAGATCCACTGTGGCACATCTGGTGGAATTACAAACATTGTCTTGGTGGACGTGCTCAGAGTACGATCAGTGTATACAAGGTTAAGATGGCCAGCACCTTTGTATGGCCAACTGACCCCGTAGGAGCTCCTTCGGGCAGTTTTCAGAGGAGAAAATAGAACCTGTTTCAGGGTGGATCTTTCTATGCAGGCCTGAAAACCTGTTGAGAACTGAAAAAAATCTCACAGCATACTGATTTGTTAAACTCATAGTAGACAGCCAGATCAAAAACAGGAACCTTGCAGTCATCGACAGTGTTGGGCGTAATGCATTATGTAATTACATCACTATATTTTTTCAATAACCCATCACGGTACTGTACTGAATTCATCACAATCAGTGGCATTTGCAGGATCACTGAACAGCACACAGTTCCATGTGGAGTTCTGTTTACAGTAAATTCAATAAAAGAGATCATTTGAAAGAATTGTCAAGAATTATTGTAGTGCAGAGGCTGAAGTATAAACTATACAGTGATTAGATTCAGATGACGGCAAGATAGCAGAGCAGATTCCTGACAATGTTAGCAAGTAGAATTAGACCTCTAGAGTCTAGACGCTGGTGGTGGCAGAGATAAAGTAAATGGAGAATGAGACTCTCAGTGATCAGTCAGGATGTGCTGGAGATGGAGATTACACACATTGCACAAATGAGAGTCTCAAAGGCAGAACGGTGAGAGGTACTGAGATCTAAACCATATGGCCCGCAGAAGGCGAGCAAGAAAATGATCGGTTCAGAGTAATGATGACAAAACTGAGTTTGACAGCCTGGGAAGAAGAAGTAATAACAAATAGACTAGAGCTCAAATGCCCAGGAATGTAGGCAGACATGCATACACATCCTTAAGCTTCATGAGAAGAAAACTCAACTGGTATGACCACGACATAAGACCTGAAGTACAGGACAAAAGCATTCTTCAAGGAACAGTCCAATGAAAGTGGAAAGCAGAAGAAAATAAAAAATAAGGGTCCAACAACAGTGAGGAGTAGACAGGACAAAACTTCAAAAAATGAAATGTCTTCTGTTACTTCTATTCTATTGTTGTCCAGTTTATATGGGTAGTGTCACTCTGACTCCATCAGGAATTAAGGGTCATAGCAAGACTGATAAATTCTACTGGATGATCGGGGAGAAACTTATAAGCGTTTGAAAGAAGGTATGCAAATAGTGTCACAGAGTGTTTAGGTTAATATTAGGAAATATTTCACAATGCATTATTTGAACACTTTCAGTTTTAGGCTAAAAGGTCAAAAATTGAATGGGGAATTTTATTGATCCATTCTCTTCCACTTATCCTTGTCAGGGTCAGAGGGGGCCTGGAGTCTATCCCAGCTGTCTCAGGGCAAGAGGGAGTTTACACCCTGGACAGATCCCCAATCTGTTGCAGGACTAACACATAGAGACAGACAACCATTCGCACTCACGTTCACACCTTCAGTATAGGCAATCCAGAGTTACCAATTAACCTATCCCCACTAAGTGCATGTCTTTGGAATGTGGGAGGAAGCTGGAGTACCCAGAGAGAACCCACGCAAACATGGGGAGAACTCCACACAGAAAAACCCCAGCCTGATAGTGGAATTAAACTCAGGACCTTCTTGCTGTGAGGCAACAGTGCTAACCACCATGCTGCCTGTGGGATGTGCCAGGATATAAAATCCTGTGGGATTTAAAATATATTTCAATATAAAATCGCACAGGATTTTATATTGAAATATATTTGCTTTTCTTTTAATCAATTTTGGTATCAAGAATTAAGTTACCAATTACCAATAATGACATCGTTCCTGTGGCTCTAATCGTAATGATCAAATGAAAGACACTTAGTGTCATGTATCTAATAAACTGTGTTGTAATCCTGAGGGCTCTCCTACGTGAGCTCTCTAAAGTAGAGACAGTTTATTTTGATGAGTCTTTAAACCGCATTGCTGTGAGCAAAAGTCAATAAACAAACTGTTTACCCAGTTTGTTTGATGCTTTATGTTTTTTGTACTGGTATCTTCAGTGTTTGCACACATTTCGGTTTGCTGGTTAAAAAAAGATTTCAGGTGAGCTATGGTTCAATTTCACGTGGTCTACGGTTATTATTCCAACTCTTTTATGCTCTGCCATATAGTCTTTTTTGTGTCTCCTTAAATAATATTACAGTTTCCACTTTTTGCGTTTACCCCAGAGTCCCTGTTGGATGTTTACCATGAGAATTACAATGGCTTTACTCTGTTAACTTTATCTCTGTGCTGTTTAGTTTGTTTGGTGTGTATATATCAGACATTTTTGGTTGTGTTGAAAATAGTTTCATGTGATGAGAGGAAAACAACAGCTGGAAGATAAACACATTGGGAAACTGAATAGTTGGTTTTTATTAAAATAGCAACTTCCAGAAGTGACAAAAAGTGCATTTCCTCTAATGACCACATGGTGTAGTCATCAGAAAATATACTCCTAGTTTAAAATGTACATGTTTACAGCAAAAACTAAGATGACACTGGAAAATATTTTAAAAGCAAACATTTTTAATCATTTTAGTTTCATCTGGTTGTTTAGTAGTCCCGAAGTAGCAGCCAAGCAGGTTAAAATCATTATGGTGCCTCAGCCAAGCATCAATTTTGGAGCAATTTTTTCACGTTGTTATAGATTGTTCTTTCTTCTTCCCAGATAATTCAACTTCAGGACACAAAACATTTTGATGTTGTTTCATTTATACTTTATCTCAAGAAAAAAATCAAACAAGCCCAAAAACTGTCTCTAAAGCAAGGCAATCAGCACCTTGACTCACCGACTGCTGTGAAATAATGGTCCTGTTTTAAACACCTAATAAGTCCACATTATGAGGTTGGAGAGATGGCATAGTCTGCTGGCTACCAGCCAGAAGTCCACAGTTTTTGGTAGCACTTTGTTTTGCTTCTTTGGCTGGTTTTGTTTTTTATATTTTGCTTTTTCATGCTGGTTAGGTTTAAGCTATAAAAACTACTTAGTAGCCCTGGTCACGTTTAGGGTAATATCCCAATAATGCTGTAGAGCAGCAGAGACCAGCAGAGCACACCTTAAAAGACCAATCCCAGCAGCTCTGACAAAAAAACCTTTAATTTGTGCTTCACAAAAACCGAACCTTATAACTGTGTTAATGTTGTTTGATACTCTTTGAAGTAAAAATGCTAGACATAGCATAAAATTACACATATCAAATGATTTGATATGTGTATAATTGTACTAACAGTCTAAAATCTGTGACTTTTGTTGTGATTTGGCACTATATAAATAAAATTGAATTGAATTGAATTGAATTACTATGTGTGTCTGTTCGTTTGCAGCCTGACCAAGCTTGCCAGTGTTAGAAATCCAGGATGTGCTGTTAAGGTTCTCATTAGTCAGTAGCCAATAAGCATCCTCCTTTTTGACTCTGAGGAGGATCCTCATTTACTAAATGAGCTGGCATAGTCAGCAAGATGTCATCCTTGTGACTGAGACCAACAACATAAACTCATTAGGAAAGTGGTTGCTATAGTTCAAAAGAGCCATTTCCCATTGATTTCTGTACAAGTAGAAGCTTTTTTACCAACCAGAGAAGCTACCCCCTGCTGGGCATTCAAAAAATTGAGATTTAAGACATTTCTTTGCTTGTTGGCTTTATAAACCCCACAAGCTGTGTAAATCTTTTATATTCAGTCTGTGGTTCATCACTACCTGTTATTAATTTTATCACATGATCCATTGTTAATATCTCGGTACTGATAAGAGCAGTTTTAAAATTTCAGTTCTCTTCAAAAAGTGTGCATCATTGTCTGTAAATCCTTTGTTTTCCTCACTGTGAATCCAATCTGAATCCAGTCAACATTCAAAGCCATTATATCCGGAGAGATAATAGCACCGTGTTATAGCACTTACAGGCTCTGGCTGAGGAAGGGCTGGCCATAAACACAGAAATGATGGAATGGAAACCTCGGGGATCATCCCTTTACATTCACACCAGCTGATTTTTGCTGCTGAAGGAATCTGTAGGTGTCTCCTGGTTATTTCTGTCTTTCTATTTGGTTCCTGTCCTGTCTCCCCCCTACATTCAATCACTGTCTTTGTCTCTCACTCTCTTCCACTCTCCGCTGTGCTCTCTATGCAACGACCACGTGCAGCCTCAGGCTCTCCATTAAATCTTCATATTAGAGAGATGTCGTGCTGCCGTCACTGTAATGACTGTGGGATCTTCATTTGCTTTCAGGTCGATTCTCCACGCTTTACATCTCTCATTTTCCCCTCCATATGTTCCTCGCAGGATTTATTACCGCCTATCTGCGGCTTTCCCATATCTGCGATGCAGCTGGGGGGGTCATTTGAAAAGTAAAAGCTGTGGCTGTGGGAGCTAATCTGCCTGTATGTAAAGGCTTAATCCACATTGATCTACAGATGAACCCAGATCAGAGGAGATTAGATAAGGCTTGCTCACCAAACCGCCACCATGCTTCCTGCGTCGCATGCAGCTCTGAAGCTCTGAAGATGTATATGAATCATGTCTCGCTGCATGAGCTTCAGCAACAGGAGCATCCGCCACTGGACATAATAATAAAAACACACCATTGTTACAAAATACAGGAAACAAAGGTCAGGGAAACTGAAAATGCTGTTTTCAGTTTTAGTGGAATCCAGGGTTGGTCTTTTTCTTCTGTGTCACTGTTTTAGTGGTTTTATTGAGAGTTTTGTGCAAAGATAAGAGGTGAAAAAAGCATCCGTTTCCCTTTTCAAGCTGCTGTGATTCGATTTGAGCCGTTCAATAATGAATGGCATATTCTGCGTGAATGAGGCAACAGACATCCTGCTGCTCTTCACTTCAATAATAAAACAAACATCAGATGTTCTCTGTGTCAACACAACAGGCATGCTGAGCACTGCTGTGTGTGTGTGCAGCTGCAGGTGGCGTACTCACTTTGTCAACCATAACTGGAAATAAAACAAAACAAAATAAAAAACATACCATATATTAAGGATAATTTGTAGCATTACATGACTAAAAATAAGAAGTAAACTCTGACATTTAGTTGACGGGCAGTGAAGATTCTGAGTACGCTACAGCTCCTGATTAATCAATGCATTAACTTTATAAGCTGATTCGAATGCTTAAACAACTTTATATGTGTGTGTGTGTGTATAAATATGGATAAAAAAAACACACACACACCCAGCTCGCCCCTGCGGGCGGTTTTATCCTTCAAGCTCGGGTCCTCTACCAGAGACCTGAGAGCTTGAGGGTCCTGCGCAGTATCTTAGCTGTTCCCAGGACTGCGCTCGTCTGGACAGAGATCTCCGATGTTGTTCCCGGGATCTGCTGGAGCCACTCGCCTAGTTTGGGAGTCACCGCACCTAGTGCTCTGATGACCACGGGTACCACCGTTACCTTCACCCTCCACATCCTCTCGAGCTCTTCTCTGAGCCCTTGGTATTTCTCCAGCTTCTCGTGTTCCTTCTTCCTGATGTTGCTGTCATTCGGAACATCTACATCGATCACTACGGCCGTCTTCTTCTGTTTGTCTACCACCACTATGTCCGGTTGGTTAGCCACCACCATTTTGTCCGTCTGTATCTGGAAGTCCCACAGGATCTTAGCTCGGTCATTCTCCACCACCCTTGGGGGCATCTCCCATTTTGACCTCGGAACTTCCGGCCATATTCGGCACAGATGTTTCTGTATACTATGCCGGCAACTTGGTTATAGCGTTCCATGTATGCCCTGCCTGCTAGCATCTTGCACCCTGCTGTTATGTGCTGGATTGTCTCAGGGGCATCTTTACACAGCCTGGACCTGGGGTCTTACCTGGTGTGATAGACCCCAGCCTCTATGAATCTTTTACTCAGAGCTTGTTCTTGTGCTGCCATGATTAGTGCCTCTGTGCTGTCTTTCAGTGCAGCTTTGTCCAGCCACTGGTAGGATTTCTGGATATCAGCCACCTCTTCTATCTGCTGGTGGTACATACCGTGCAGGGCCCTGTCCTTCCATGATGGTTCCTCGTCTCCCTCCTCTTTCTTGGGTTTCTGCTGCCCGAGGTATTCACTGAGCACTCGGTCAGTTGGGGCCATCTTCCCAATGTATTCTTGGATGTTCGTTGTCTCATCCTGGACTGTGGTGCTGACACTCACCAGTCCCCGGCCCCCTTCCTTCCGCTTAGCGTACAGCCTCAGGGTGCTGGACTTGGGGTGAAACCCTCCATGCATGGTAAGGAGCTTTCTTGTCTTGATGTCAGTGGCTTCTATCTCCTCCTTTGGCCAGCCTATTACCCCAGCAGGGTACCTGATCATGGGCAGGGCGTAGGTGTTGATGGCCTGGATCTTGTTCTTACTGTTCAACTGACTCCTCAGGACTTCCCTGACTCTCTACAGGTACTTGGTTGTTGCAGCTTTCCTAGCGGCCTCTTCATGGTTCCCATTCGCCTGCGGGATCCCCAGGTACTTGTAACTGTCCTCTATGTCTGCAATGTTGCCTTCTGGTAGTTTGATCCCCTCTGTTCTGGCTACCTTCCCTCTCTTTGTTACCATCCGACTACACTTCTCCAGCCCAAACGACATTACGATGTCATTGCTGTATATCCTGGTGGTGTGGATCAGTGAATCGATGTCTTGTTCACTCTTGGCATACAACTTGATGTCATCCATGTACAGGAGGTGGCTGACAACTGCTCCATTACGTAGTCGGTATCCGTAGCCAGTCTTGTTAATGATCTCACTGAGGGGGTTCAGGCCTATGCAGCCTATGCAGTAGTGGGGATAGAGCATCTCCTTGGTAGATCCCGCACTTGATGGTGACTTGTGCTATGGGCTTGGAGTTGGCCTCTAGTGTTGTACGCCACATCCCCATTGAGTTCCTGATGAAGGCTCTTAGGGTCCCATTGATCTTGTACAATTCTAGGCATTCCAGTATCCAGCTGTGGGGCATTGAGTCATAGGCCTTCTTGTAATCAATCCAGGCAGTGCACAGGTTGGTCAGTCTGGTCTTGCAGTCTCGGCTGACTGTTCTGTCTACCAGTAGCTGGTGTTTTGCGCCTCTGGTATTCTTGCCCATCCCTTTCTGTGCCCCGCTCATGTATTGACCCATGTGCCTGTTCATCTTAGCCGCTATGATGCCTGACAGGAGCTTCCACGTGGTGCTGAGGCAGGTTATTGGTCGGTAGTTGGAGGGGACCGGTCCCTTCTGGGGGTCCTTGAGGATCAGGACTGTCCGGCCTTTGGTTAGCCATTCCGGGTGTCTCTCATCAACTAGCAGCTGGTTCATTTGTGCTGCCAGGCGCTTGTGGAGTGCAGTCAGCTTCTTCAGCCAGTAGGCGTTAACCATGTCAGAGCCTGGTGCTGTCCAACTCTTCATACTGGAGACCCTTTCTTGGATATCTGCCACGGTGATGGTTACTGGACCCTGTTCGGGCAGGTTGCTGTGGTCTGCCCTCAGATCCACTAGCCACTGAGCATGGAGACACTCCACACTGGTGAAAAATGAAAAAAGAGAGTGTAAGAAAGCTGAGCGCAGATGGAGAAAAACAAACCTCCAGGTTCATTATGACAGCTATAAAGAGAAACTTCACAATTATAATTTACAACTGAGGAGTGCAAGGAGGTCCTACTTCTCTGACATCATCACCAAAAACAGTCATAATGCTCAGGTCTTATTTTCTACAGTTGACAGGCTAACAAACCCTCCTGTGTCAGTGGCAGCTGAACTTCATTCGACCATGGCCTGCAATGACTTTGCCAAATTCTTCACAGAAAAAATCCAAAAGATTAGACAAGCAATTGGTACATCAACAGCAGATTCAGGATATATACTGTGTCTACCGAAAAACTGTTTAAACACCATCAAACAGTTTCACCCTATTAACAGCCAAGACCTGGAGGACATCTTAGGTCAACTGAACTCCTCCTCTTGCTGTTTAGATGCCCTGCCAACAAGTTTTTTCAAAAAGGTCTCAAAGACTTTGGAGTCAACTTTTCTTTAATGTCATGTGTGTTTCCAGAACCACTAAACACTGCTGTAATTAAACCTATACTGAAAAAGGACAATCTTGACAAGACACAAATGAACAGAGGGCTCTAGACTAACTTTTTGACATGGGCGCACCGGTACGCCTAACTTTAAAAATTTAGGCGTACCGGCACAAAAGTTAGGCGCACACAAATTTTTCAACCGCATCGCTTAACACCGCAGTTTTACATGTGCAGCTTCTTTGGGAGGGAAGTCCATACAGACAATATTCATTTCTAAATTATTAACTAACAATCTTGTGCTTAAAGTGCTTTGTCAATATTGTAGAAAATGTTAAACTTAATCATCATCTTGGCCTCCTCTGACGACCTGTTTGCTGCTGCATGCTGCTGAAAGGCAGTGGAGAGAGAGGACACTTGGGCAGTGCATTTATTGCAGCATATAATGTGTTTTCTGGATACACTATGCTTTTTCAGCATTCAAAGATTGATGGCACCGTGTCAGAGCACTGGCTATGAATTTCAGAAGGATCAGGCCTTAACTTAACAAAAAAGTTATCAATAGTTGTGTGGATGCTTTAAGGCATCCACACTATTGAGTTCCTGTTTCTCTTTATTCTTTATTATTATTATTATTATTATTATTCTAGTTGCCACTTTTTGTACTTTTTTTGGCACTTAACTACTTCCACAATTTTCAGCCGATTTTCACCATTCAAATTTTAAACTATTCTGCTATTTCTGCTAATGATCGCTATGACTTTTGCTATTTTTTGCTATTATACTTTTTTAAATATTAAGCTTTTTTCCTTTAATTTGTCCCATTGAAATGAATGGAAAACTTCCACAATTCTGCTAAAACTTGCTTGTTTTTGAAACTTAACTACTTCCTCATACTTTCACCTAGAACAACCATTCAAACTTTAAAATGTTCACAAATTATTGCGCTATTCATGTATGATTCAGCTTTTTCATATCTGTTACCATTTTCATCTTATCCCTCTTCAAGTTTTGAGTTTCATCTTTGTAATTTTTCACAAAATACATGGGTTGTTATGGTTGCTATGCAGTTGGTTCTAAGTGAGACACTGTAGGTTTCGCAGTCTTTTCTTCATGTCTGAACAACTTCTTGCTACTTGCTCAATTTTCACTCACCTTCCACAAATTATACATCAAAACGTAGGTATTTTTGCTGGCTTTCAGAAAATGTCATTATCATTGTTGTGGGATTTATAGAATTTTGGCAAATCTCCTCAGACCAACACAAAGTCTGAAAACTCTCCATAGAAAGTCAATGGAGAGTTTGTTCAAAATCACCGCTTGATTTCTGTAATGAGAGGCATATTCGAATCGTCATATCTCCTTAACGAAGCGACGTTAAGACATGAGGCTTGTCCCGATATATCTTCAGACACTCCTCACGCTCACAATTCAAGAATTTTTGTCTCATCTATTACCATTTGGCCATGAATTACGTTTGTTTGAGGGTAGGAAATTCGTCCTTCGCTCAGATTTCTTCAGCTTTCAAACTCTGGAAATGAACCACTTTTTTCTCTCGTCATATCTTTTTTTTGGATTTCCACAGAGACCTGAAAATTTCCATGGTTGTTCACCAAAGCCTGCTGTCTCTTACGGTGAAAGAATGATATCGATACTCCAAGTAGATTTAGAGTTACAAAGCGTTGTTTGAGGGCAAGTCAAGGCAGTTTTTTGTTCCCCTCTACTCAGTTATGGTGCATTACAAGTCAAATATCTTTAATAATTCATAATTTAATGATAAATTGTCAACACTTGAAGATTCCCCCATCTCTGCTGAACATAATGGTGTAAGAATGACCATTCTAGCCCCTACGGTTAGGAAATTATGGTCATTTGTTTGAGTTTAGTCCTCACTATGAGAAATAGACTGCAAAAATCCTGTCTCTCTGCTGCGTGTGTAAAAACGGCTGCACCTGTTTTGGCGGGAAAAAGTACACAGCCTCTCTGATTGGTGCATTCAAATTTAGCAGCTCCCAGGCTGCTTGACTGACCTACAAACTTGCTTCTCTCTCTTTCTGTGTGTGTTATAGTATTTCTAAATGATAGTATTTCTGCTTTTTATAGTATTTCTGCTTTTTATAGGATTTGTGCTTAATATAGCATTTGTGCTTGATATAGTATTTCTGCTAAATTATAGTATTTCTGCTTTTTATAGTATTTCTGCTAAATTATAGTTTTTCTGCTTTTTATAGTATTTCTGCTAAATTATAGTATTTCTGCTTTTTATAGTATTTCTGCTAAATTATAGTATTTCTGCTTTTTATAGTATTTCTGCTAAATTATAGTATTTCTTCTTTTTACAGGATTTGTGCTTAATATAGTATTTGTGCATAATATAATAAGTCTGCTTAACATAGGATTTCTGCTAAATTATACTATTTCTGCTTTTTATAGGTTTTGTGCTTATTATAGCATTTGTGCTTAATATAGTATTTCTGCTTAATTATAGTATTTCTGCTAAATTATAGTATTTCTGCTTTTTATAGTATTTTTGCTTAATATAGTATTTCTGCTCAATTATAGTATTTCTGCTTTTTATAGTATTTCTGCTAAATTGTAGTATTTCTGCTTAATATAGTATTTCTGCTTTTTATAGTATTTCTGCTTAATATAGTATTTCTGCTAAATTATAGTATTTCTGCTTTTTATAGTATTCGTGCTAAAACATAGTATTTCTACTAAATGTAGTATTTATGCTTAATCATACTATTTCTATATATTACTGCCACGTCCCCAAGCAGCCAATCCTCTGTGACGACTGAGACATTCAAATTTACAAATCAGGGCCTGCACGGCTTCCCAGCCAGCCAATCATATCTGAGGTGTTCCGTTTCTTCTCTCATCATATCTCCGCGATGGTTGTACAAAGAGCAATGGAAATCGCAGTCAAGGTACACCAAAGTCCGCTGATTCACCCAGTACAATAATTATACTTCTAGTCCACCTAGTTTTTGAGTTACGTGACGTTTTGTAACTCCAAAAAACGCAGTTTTTCGCCTCGCACCGCGATCTAATTCTGACTGCTCATGACCCTGTTTTCCAGGCACTTGTTCTCTTTCCCAGTGGCGCAGTTGGTAATGACAGGGGTCTGCAAACAAAAGGTAGTGGGTTCGATTCCACCTCGATCAACATGTTTTTCTCCCTACAAATTGATACACTATCACAGACCAGTAATTCATATTGTTTATTTATTACAATTCTGCAAACTTTTATCATTTTACCAGCTTTTCTAATATGGACCTCATATTCTTGTTAACACTCCATGGCACAACTACTGTTCCCTGTAGGCTCTGTGTATGTGTGTGTGTATCAATATTTCTCCCATTTTAAAGTACTACTCCTCCATAATTGTATTTCTGTTAAATCAAAGTACTTTTACTACATCTTAGTACTTCTGCTCAATCATAGTATTTTTGCCAAATCCTGGTTTTTGTGCCAAATCATAACATTTGTGTTATGTTATAGTATTACTACTAAGTGGAGGAATTTCTGTCATGTTACAGTATATGTGCTGATTACAGTATTTCTACTAAATCATATTATATCTACTATATTATATTTTTCTTTCTAAATATCGCATTTCTGCTATATAATTGTATTTCTGCTATGTTATAATATTTGTGCTAAACCAGAGTATTTGTGCTGAAACATAGTATTTCTGCCAAATGATAGTATTTCTGCTTAATTATAGTATTTGTGTTTTTTATAGTATTTCTGCTTTTTATAGGATTTGTGCTTAATATAGTATTTGTGCTTAATATAGTATTTCTGCTAAATTATAGTATTTCTGCTTTTTATAGTATTTGTGCTAAATTATAGTATTTCTGCTTTTTATAGTATTTCTGCTTTTTATAGTATTTCTGCTTTTTATAGGTTTTGTGCTTAATATAGTATTTGTGCTTAATATAGTATTTCTGCTAAATTATAGTATTTCTGCTTTTTATAGTATTTCTGCTTTTTATAGTATTTCTGCTAAAACATAGTATTAATTTAAAATTACAATATTCATAGTTCATCACAGTGTCTCTGGTAAAACACAGTATTTCTGCTATGTTGTACTATTTTTCTAAATCATAGTGTTTCTGTAATGTTTAAGTATTTTCGGCTAAATATATTCTTTCTGTTATCTTATACTATTTCTCCTAAATTCTTGTATTTTTGAGAAGTTATCATGTTTCTGGTAAGTTACAGTATTTCTGCCAAGTTCTGCTTTGCTATTGTATTTCTGCCAAGTATTATGTTTCCTCTAAGATATTGCAGTTCTGCTAAGTTATTACTTTTTAGCAAAGTTCCTTTGCTTCTGCAAAGCTTTTACAATTTCTGAAACTTTTCAGCTTTTTCAGCGAGTTTTTGCAGACAGCTTCAGCTTTAAAGCATCCACACTGCATTTTCGCAGGAAATGCAAATTTTTCTAGTTCTTTTCATTTTTTCTAATTACCCACAGCTACATCCACTTCTCTCAGGCCTAGGCTACTCACTAGGGCTGGGTATCATCACTGATTTCTATAATCCATTCGATTCCGGTTCTCAAAGTCCTGATTCGATTCAATTTAGCCTCAGACAGTCAGAAATATTATAATTCTGATCATTTATCAGTACTGATACATTTGAGACTTCATCAGAATTGTGAACATCACAGCAGATGCCTTTGTGTGAAAGTAACTGAGAATAAAACACAGAAAAACATGAAGGAGATTTTCCTGGTCTGGCTTTTTATAGCAGATAACCTTAAAAATATTCTGCAATATTCTGCAATTTTGCATAATTTTAAGAAGTTTAAATTTCTTCAGTATTGAAGAGCAAAAATTAGGCTTTCTTGTCGGAGGTCATTTAAGTGGAAAAAGAAAAAGACAGCGCTGTAAACAACGGTAGACTGGTGGGTAATAAGCGAATGAATAATGCAGAAAACAGATTTAAGACGGGAAACTGTTCCTGAAGTACACACAGAGAGCTGTGCAGGAAGTGTGATTTTTATCGTGGTGGAAGCAAAACAGCAAAAGTCAGAGGGAATTCATGACGACATTGATCAAATGTGAAGCGTAGTTTGCTGCTTCTTTTGCTGCTGGCTCAGCGAATTTTAGTTGGAGAGAGACAAAACCTGCAGCTCAGAATCAGCGCAAAAAAGACGTAAACACAGCGCGGACCCGACGCATCAGAAACGCTAAGCTCCGACAGCGTATCCGTGTACGAGCCGTCGGGTGAGAAAGCCGAGAAAGACAAAGCTGATTCTGATGTGTCGGGTCCACTCTGTGTTTACGTCTTTGTGTGGAATCCGTTAATGAATTGATATCGCCTTATTCAGACTACTCACCTCTCTCTTCCACCTGCACTTTCAACTGAACCACGGCCAATCAGAGAGGTCACGCCCCTGACTATCTCTGATTGGTTTAGTCCACGATAGGGGCATAATGTGTGTCTGTTGTTGACCACACGGAGAGTTGCAGAGATTTTTTTTTTTGTTACCTGAACAGTTGGTCGCACAGGTGCAACCAATTTTTTTTTTTAGTCGCACCACGGAAAAATTTGGTCGCATTTGCGACCAAATTGGTCGCACTCTAGAGCCCTGGAACAACTACAGGCCAATCTCAAATCTCCCATTTTTAAGTAAGATCATTGAAAAAGCAGTTTCTCAACAGCTCAATTACTTCTTAAAACAGAATAACTGCTATGATGCCTTCCAGTCAGGTTTTAGACAGAACCACAGCACTGAAACCGCTCTGACCAAAGTGTTTAACGACATATGTCTGAATACAGACAGTGGAAAAATGTCAGTCTTTGATTTACTGGATCTCAGTGCAGCATTTGATACAGTTGACCACAACATATTACTCAAACGACTGGAGAACTGGACAGGTCTTTCAGGAACTGTACTAAACTGGTTCAAAACATACTTAGAAAACAGGAAATACTTTGTATCAATAGGTAACTTCACATCTGAGCAGACAAGTATCACATGTGGAGTTCCCCATGGTTCCATCTTGGGACCCCTTCTGTTTAACATTTACATGCTCCCACTGGCACAGATTATAAAGAACAACAAAATAAACTATCATAACTATGCAGATGACACACAAATATATATCACAATGTCACCAGGAGGCCGAGGCCCTGTACAGGCTCTTGGTAAATGCATTGAGGAAATTAATGACTGGTTGTGCCACAATTTTCTCCAGCTAAACAAAAACAAAACTGAGGTAATAGTCTTTGGTGCCAAAGAAAAACGATTACAGGTCACCAGAGAACTTCAATCTATACACCTAAAAACCACAAACCAGGCGAGAAATTTGGGTGTAGTGATGGATGCAGACCTAAACTTAGAAAAACACATTAAGACAATAACAAAATCAGCTTACTTTCACCTCAAGAATATTTCAAGGATAAAAGATCTGATGTCTCAACAGGACCTGGAAAAACTAGTCCATGCATTCATCTTTAGCAGGCTTGATTACTGTAACAGCATCTTTACAGGTCTACCTAAAAAATCAGTCAGACAACTACAGCTCATTCAGAACTCTGCTGCTAGAGTCCTCACTAACACCAAAAAAGTGGACCACATCAGTCCAGCTCTGAGGTCTTTACACTGGCTGCCTGTCCGTCAGAGGATAGACTTTAACCCTTTAAGACCTACCATAGAACCAAGTCCGCCAGAGCTTATATTATATTTTTACATGCTGTAGTGTCATTTTTGGGAGCATTTCAAGTTGATATACATCAATACAACCATTATAGCCCAAATTTTAATAATATGTATGCATTAAGTGCATAGTAATTACATACATTACAAAAAAGTGCAATAAACTACAAAAAAAATTAAAATCGTTTTTGTTTTTTTAACATATATTTCTAGTTAGAGAAATTTAAGAGGCTTATCCCTCAAAACTGTAAATACAAAAAAGTTGCACAAAATAGTTTCCCACCACAGGAAATTTATTTTAAGTGTCTTCATAGTTTTATTTTTGAAATTCACCAATTTTTATATACTGCAGGAAAAACGAAAATGAATATTATAATGCAAAATTGCAAAAAAACAGCATATGCATCAAAATAAACTATTTCCAGCAGTGCAATAGGAGCCCTAAGCATCCCAGAAACGACACAGAAAGTCATAAAGTCAAACATAACTTTTAAAAACACCAGTATAGGCTCATAAGGCCCTGATGGTAAAAAACTACATTTCCGTAAAAGGACATCACTTCCGGTTTCTGGCAGGACATGGAGGACATGCGATGGTTCGCGCTGACATCTATAGGAAGTGTTACAAACAGCTGATCGTATCGGCAAAGCTGTTTCTGGAATATTATGTTTTTCTTCCTGCAAGCGCTTTTTATGTAGTTTTTGCAAAGCTATATGTGGAAGAAAACTGTGACCTAGGACAAGCTGATGGCATAAGATGTAAGTACAACTCCTCCGGTTTCATATGCAAAAAAAAATATTGCGCTAGCTTATGTGGTTGCAGTGCTAACGGGATTTAAAAATAGTTATGCAAAACAGAGCGTGCCCGCTCTGACCAGCTTTAAAGGGTTAAAGTTCTGATGCCGGTCTATAAAGCTCTGAATGGTTTAGGACCAAAATACATCAGTGACCTCCTGACCCAGTATGAACCTTCCAGATCCCTCAGGTCATCTGGATCCGGTTTTTTATCAGTTCCCAGAGTCAGAACCAGACACGGAGAAGCTGCATTCAGCTTTTATACTCCATATATCTGGAACAAACTCCCAGAAAGCCTCAGATCAGCTGAAACACTCAGTTTATTTAAATCCAGGTTGAAGACTCCCCTATTCTGAGCTGCATTTGAATAAAACACCAAATCCACACTTTCAAAACTTAAATTTTAACTACTGATTTTATCTACTGTTCTGATTTTATCTACTGTTTTTTTTGTTTTGTTTTTTAATCAATTTTAAGTCATGCTTTTTTCTTTTTTTTTTAATGTCTCTGTAAAGCACTTTGAATCACCTTGTTGTTGAATTGTGCTATATAAATAAACTTGCCTTGCCTTGCCTTTATGTGATTAATGCATTTTATACATGGTCGCTGAAATAAATAAATATAAATAGATACTAAGTCTCACTCATTTAATAACCCGGTGCCTAACACACTGTCAGCACAAGACATCTTGTAAAGACCAGAGACACGGAAGCAACTTTGATCAAATTGCATTATTTTACACCTTGGAAATGAAAACAGACAGACATTATATTACTTAGAATTCTGGATTGTTTCATTATTTACTTTAAATATTTGTTATTATTTATTTGAAAGCAACACTTTCTGATATGTACAGATTATTCTCAGTTTTGTCTTCCATGACACCTCCTGTGCTCCTGGTCTATAGAGGTGGCAATCCTGGAGCCGAAAAATGAAGCCAGCGACTGCAGTTCCTCTAGTGGCCACCAGACGGTGGCTCCCAAAGTGACTCGATTCACATCGACTCCCATATTAAAATATTCCATTTACAGCAGAAATAAACATATCTACAGACCACTTCAAAACAGGTCTCCGTGCATAGTTTTCCAATTCATAACAAGTGCACAGATTATAGCTAATATCTGTGTTTGTGCATTGCAGTTGTACACTCTTATGTCCAACTTGCTAACTAAAGCTGTGTTTTATAATTTAGCATGCTGCCCCACTTTGAGATCCAAAGACCATCATGGTGACGTTGAGGCTTTAAAATTTGATGTCTTAAACCTGTTGCAGTGGCTATATTTTATACATTCAGTGTGTGGCTATGTAGTTATGCACAAACAACATGGCTGCCTGTGGCTCACATTGATGTGTGAATGCCATATTTTCCTCTCATGCTGTATAAATTACACTGACAGGAAAGATGTCATTAAGAAATATCTATTAAGGATAAAGTAGAACTGTCCATGTTCAAAAGCATATCTATGCACAATGTGGATTTAATGTGATTTTATACATAAAATGAGAGATTTGTGTGTTTCTCTGTAGCTGTAATCTCAGGCTGTGTCCGTGCAGTTAAAAAATAGGTGGGGGTGTGTGGGGGTGTATTTATGTGTGTCAGTAGGAATGCAAAGGGCAGAGCAGTGAGATGGAGGAGAGGATCTTCCATTATAGATCTGACCTGAGGGGTCACACACACACACACACACACACACACACACACACACACACTGAGCTGAGGGAAGTTGACCATTAGTTTCCTCCCCATCACTTCACCTGCTGACTGCAACTGTCTCGCTCTGATTTATTTCCTCTTATTGACTGTCTGCTCGTGTGTCTGTTTGTCTTCCACCGCAGAGCAAATCTTCCCTCTGAAATCAGCCATTTGCTCCTCTATGATGCTGTTTTGAGTCTCGTGATTATCTCGACTGGCAGCTGACCTTCTCCTGTGCCGATGCTGATCTTGTTGAAGTTGCCTTTTGCTGGTGTCATGCAGTTGATAATCCTCTCTGAGGATCCCCGAAGCAACACTAAACAAGGTGAAGGTGAGTCTCCTCCTTAGTTCGTTATGATCTCTCTGAGGACATGGTTGGAGGAGTTCGTGGTGGTGCCCACGCCCATCTCTCATTTAGCTGGGGTTACACCAACATCAGTCTCTCTGACAAGCTTAAATGGGAGGTTTCAGTCAATATTCTCAGATAAATGAATCCCTTTCACTGTCTACTAGGCAGTAACTACACCAACAGTGAAACTGAGAAGAAGAGGATTTAGCTCAATTTTACGTTTGAAAACCAACACAATTACTGCTGCTTCTTCATATATATATGTAACCATCAACAAACAGAAAACCAAACATTTATTCAGTTGATCAGTTTTTAGATCACTATGTGCTTGAGGAGGTGTTACTCTTCCACATCAAAAGGAGCCAGTTGAGGTGATCTGGCAATGCTAGGGTGCCACCTAAGTGAGGAATTTTGGGATGTCCTACCATGAGGAGGCTCTCGGGCAGATCCAGCACACACTGGAAAGATTAAATCTGTCACCTGGCTCAGGAACACCTGAGGAGAAGGAGGTCTGGGCATCTCAGTTTAGACTGCAGCCCCTGCTACACAGACCCAAATAAACACTAGAAAATGGATGGATGAAAGAAATGTAAAAGTCAGATTTTGGTCTTAATATTTCAATTTGGATGAAATATTTGGAGTTAATATTTTACTTTGTAGTGCAGTTTGCTCATATATTAATTTATCCAAGATTTTAGCAGTGGCCCTCATTTAAAGCCCTGTTGAACCTACTGTTGCTGAATGTGAAAAACATCTTATTGTCAGAACTTATTATTAAACAGTAAGAAGAAGAAGCTGATAAACACTTACTTTTTCCAAATATAGGGCAATGTTTAGGAATATGTTTGATCTTCTATATTTATTATTGTTTTAAGAATAGAGGTATCTGGTCCTGAGGATAGCATTATAGGTTGCTTGCATTTATTGGTCACTTTCTAGAATTTCTCTTAGACTCAGCCAAATGTAAGCGTCACAAGTTTCTGACAGCTTGTGAATCGTGGTTTTTTTTTTGTTAACGTATAATCAAAGTTGCCTTTTGACGTCTTAACTACAGAAATGGAACAGGAGCTGCATCATCTGTCAAGCAGCCAAGAATTACTGCTGTCACTGATGATCGGGGCCTCAAAGAGAGGGAAAAAAGACTGACGAGAGCGTATGACAGCAGTGTAACTTATACATAAGCTGGAAAAATGTGGAATTTGTTTTAGTGCTCAACTTTTTCATATTTTACATTTAGGGCTTTAAACTAACAGCATCTAGGGGGAAAGTTTCCCAGCAGAATGAGTTTGAAGGGCTTTTAAGCATACATATGTGGACAAAAGTGACCCTTGTTTGCCGAGCTGCAGTTGGGTAAAATCTCATTGTTGCATTATACTGTGATGTTTTAGACATGAGTTTGCTTCAATCATCCATCTTTGTGGACAAAGATAAAACGTTTTTTCCATTGTCATCAATCGTGGTTGGAGCAGCAACACAGTCAACAAATCAGCCTTTTAATTACAATAATAAACGTACTGCACCCCCTGATCTGTCAGTCCTAAGATGACAGCAGTGCAGAATAAACCCTGACTGCCTTCATGACATGATGTGTCCAAACAAATGAACACAAGACAAGTCAAAACATCACGTTTTCTCCACCAAAAGTGGCCCACGAACATCACAGAGAGCGTGAAAGTTTACATTCTTAAACTGATGAAGGTTCACATACCTACAACCCCAACCTCCGATCTGTAAGTGATTATTAATGAGTCTCATTACAATCTTATCTAGGCAGGGCTCTAGAGTGCGACCAATTTGGTCGCAAATGCGACCAAATTTTTCAGTGGTGCGACTAAAAAAAAAATTGGTTGCACCTGTGCGACCAACTGTTCGGGTAGCAAAAAAAAAAAAAAAAATCTGCAACCTTCCCTGTGGTCAACAACAGACACACATTATGCCCCTATCGTGGACTAAACCAATCAGAGATAGTAAGGGGCGGGACCTCTCTGATTGGCCGTGGTCCAGTTGAAAGTGCAGGTGGAAGTGGGAGTTGAGTAGCTTGAATAAAGCGATATCAATTCATTAAATCCTGAATCAACTTTTAAATATAACTGTGTTTTGCCAGAAACGCCAGATTCTCAGATTAAAGCTCACGAAACCATTTCAACAACAACCAAACAGCAAATGAGAGCAGGTACACGGATTCCACACAAAGACGCAAACACAGAACGGACCCGACGCATCAGAATCAGCTTTGTCTTTCTCGGCTTTCTCACCCGACGGCCCGAACACGGACACGCTGTCGGAGCTTAGCAATTCTGATGCGTCCGGTCCGCGCTGTGATTACGTCTTTTTGCGCTGATTCTGAGCTGCAGGTTTTGTCTCTCTCCAACCAAAATTCGCAGAGCCAGCAGCAAAAGAAGCAGCAAACTGCGCTTCACATTTGATCAATGTCGTCATGAATTTTGCTGTTTTGCTTCCACGACTATTAAAATCACACTTCATACACAGCTAGCTCTCTCTCCATCTCTGTACTTCAAGAACAGTTTCCTGTCTCCAATCTCTGTTTTCTGTATTATTCATTCGCTTATTACCCACCAGTCTACCGTTGTTTACAGTGCTGTCGGCTGCTGTCTTTTTCTTTTCTTTTTCTTTTTTTCACTTAAATGACCTTGGACAAGAAAGCCTATTTTTTCTGTTGTTCAATACTGAAGAAATTTAAACTTTATATGCAAAACATTGTAGAATATTTTAAGGTTATCTGCTATAAAAAGCCAGACCAGGAAAATCTCCTTCATGTTTTTCTGTGTTTTATTCTCAGTTACTTTCACACAAAGGCATCTGCTGTGATGTTCACAATTCTGATGAAGTCAGTACTGATAAATGATCATAATTACAATATTTCTGACTGTCTGAGGCTAAGTTGAATCAAATCGGGACTTTGAAAACCGGAATCGAATGGATTATAGAAATCAGTGATGATACCCAGCCCTAGTGAGCAGCCTAGGCACGACAGAAGTGGATGTAGCTGTAATAGGAAAAGAACTATTGATAACTTTTCTGTTAAGTTAAGGCCTGATCCTTCTGAAATTCATAGCCAGTGCTCTGACACGGTGTCATCAATCTTTGAATGCTGAAAAAGCATAGTGTATCCAGAAAAACACATTATATTATATAAATTATTATAAAATTTGTGTGCGCCTAACTTTTTAAAGTTAGGCGTACCGGTACGCCCATGGCAAAAAGTTAGTCTAGAGCCCTGCTAGGCGTCATGAACAATTCACAGGAGCTAAAGTTGTGTTTGTTGCCTTCAGCAGTTTGTAGGAGTCTTTCCTTTTATTGTTTCACGTACTGTCACCATCATTGGGTTCTATGCACATGGCCTGATGGTGGTAACGAATCCAGCAGTATCCCATATAGAAAAGATATATATAAATCTTATAAAGTTTGTATCTGTCTTGTGTGAAACTTGTATGAAAAGCATACAAGAGTGAAAACAGATATGAGATCCCCTGAAAAATTATATAAATGAAACTTGGATGTTTTGGATACTTGATATGAAAGTAATGAGAAAGTGGCCACTTTCATGAGTAAATCATATAAGCCTTATATGATTCACTATATGAAGCAAGCTAAAGCTGATGCAAGTCTTTTATAAGTTTTTCCTATTTCTTTTCCATATGGGTATATTCAAACCATGCTCATATGAATGAACTCTGAGAAAACAATTCTTCTTGACTGACCTGTTTCAAGGACTTGATGTCACATCACTCTGGGTTGGAGTGTTTTTTTGGTTTGAAATGAATTTAAACGTTGTCTTAATGTTATTAAAACTAACTTGGCAACACTGAGGTTTAAATAAGTGAGGTACAAAGACGGAGGGTTGGTTTGTGCCTTTTTGGAGCTAATCTTTTTTCCCAGCTGACATACTTTATCTTTCTTTTCAAATGTGCTGCGGCCTAACAACAACAAAAGCAAACAGAAACATGTTGCAAAAATCAGACAAAACACAGTAAAAATGGAAAAAACAGCAAAAAAAAAAAAAAAAAAAAAAAAAAAAAAGAGAAAAAAAATATGAAACAAAACAGAAGATTTCTGGGGAGACAATAGGAAACTGCTTTTTCAACATTTTTCTTTTTGTTGGTGTTTCTTGAGCTGCTGTTGGTTGGCCTTTCAGGACCACCATACATCATTAATTAAGACTCAGCATAATCTGAAGGATTATAATCAAGTGTTTTATTAGATTCTGATAAATGTTTTAAACTTTTCATTCTTTCAGCTGTTGACTAATAATGATGAAATACAAAAAATAATTCAAAAGTAGACCTAGTCTGATGTAAGTACAAATAGAAAGACTTTCTGTGATGAATCGCTGTGTGGCAGGCAGGCAAGCAGGAGTGGTGGACCCAAAATGCAGAACTCAGACACGGAAGTGAAACTTAAAGCGCAGCTTTATTGCTGGGAAAAACCTCGTACTAACTAAACTCACCAAAAGACAAACAAAAGTCTGAACAGAGGAACCAAGGACTGGAAAAGAACTACTAAACTGGAGCAGGAGACTAAACACTAGGAACATAGAAGCAGAACACACAGCTAGTTGAGGTAAGAGGATGAACAGACGTTAACGATGCGACATCGAGTAGGGGAAGACACAGACACTAAATACACATAGCAGCAATCAAGGGAATGGCACACAGGAGGGGACACAGCTGGAACTAATGGGCATAACGAGACACAGACCTACAAAGTAAAACAGGAAACACACAGACTGTTTTACAACACAAAACTTGAGGACCCGTCAAGAGCACAGAGGGAGACACAGGTAGAGAAAATAAACACGACAACCAAACCCCAAGAACTAATACAAAATCAGAATAAACTAGAAAATAATAATCATAAACTCAAAGCGCTGGGTCACCGACCCAGGACCATGACACTTTCAGGATCATGTTATTACTTGCAGAACAGGAAAGTTGTTAAGAAATTGTTTCAGCACATTATTATCGGTGTGCTGAATAACTGAAGCATCATTTAAACTGTTGGATCTGAAGTCACATATCTCCCAATTTGAATTCAGAGCTTTTTGGTCTCTTTAATAAATAATATATCATTTATTGATTCATAAGATATTTAATTGGTATAAAGATCAAGTTATTTGCTGATATCCTGCTTGCCTGTGTTTCTACCTTTGCTTTCTCACTTAGTTTGACACTTTTAAATAAAAAACTCATATCCAGTTTTTCTCACCAAAAATCTTTTCATCTCAGAGGTCTAATCTTTTGTGCATTCACATTAATACATTTTTGAAGGATTTTTAATACTTTGTTCCTTTTTATCCAGCGACCTTTCATTGCTCTCTTGCTGTGGGTGACGCTTACCTTTCTAAAGAAAATCACAATATAAAAGCACCTGACCTGAAACTTAATAATATGGAAGTATCGACACACAAATCCAATTTAACAGTGTGATTTCATCCTACTTTTAGTTTTGTTATCAAAAAAAACATCTTAAGTTGTCTGATGTTGATTTTAAGTGACCACAGCCACATGTAGAATATATCAGGGGCTAGTTTTAAGTCTTCATTACAGATTGTGGCATCAAAGATGGACCCGACCACATATTTGCACTCTACACACACTTTACTTCCAGTTATTGTTCTTTCCACAGGCTTGCAGCTTTTCAGCTCCCAGCTGAATACACAACACAACAACAACAACTACAACTGGAGCCAGCACCAACTTATGAGCTGAATGAGCTCAGGTGTATCAGCCTTCCCCACAGCCAGACCATGAACCATGCCCCGCCACACAGATCTTGGCCCATCCATACATTTTCTTAATCCAGCTACTTTTCCACTTATCCAACTCACAGTCAAGGTGAGAGAGCTTGTGGTCTGGAAGATATCCCAGCAATTATTAAACAGTGTGACATTCATTTTGTAAATTATAACCCCATTTAGAAGAAAAATAATGACATGTACCCAACAAACCATGACTAATTTCAGCGTGTTTCATTACAGAATCATTTTAGATTCAGAAAATGATCTTCAGCTTTTGGTACTAATCAACACTGAAGAGTTAGCAGCTTAGTTTTATCAGTAGATATGTTTAGTTATGGTCATCCCATATGGAAAAGATATATATATAAATCTTATAAAGTTTGTATCTGTCTTGTGTGAAACTTGTATGAAAAGCATACAAGAGTGAAAACAGATATAAGATCCCTTGAAAAATTATATAAATGAAACTTGGATGTTTTCGATACTTCCTAAAACAATATATGAAAGTAATGAGAAAGTGGCCACTTTCATGAGTAAATCATATAAGCCTTATACGATTCACTAAATGAAGCAAGCTAAAACTGATGCAAGTCTTTTATAAGTTTTTCCTTTTTCTTTTCCATATGGGATATCCGCTCCAAAACCAAAAGCTAGATACTGTTATCCAGAAATACAAAAACGCGAGGGTTCAAGATGATGGGTTACATCACTGAGGAAAACAGGCTCCAGGTCAGGCCTACGTGGTGATTGACAAATTGCAATCGTATGAGTGTGTGGCATTCCTCTGATTCACAGTCAAACCACTTGACATTTGTGACATCTGGTTTTAAAAATCAATTTAAGGTGACATTTGAAAAAACTCAGCATGCATGCTGTTATCCACATTACACACACACATACTGCAAACACACAGATCTCTATGGGCTCAAATTGTGGTCAAAATTCGTACTTCTAACCTGAAACTTGTGTGCAGAGTTTCACATGTATTTTTTGGCACACACAAATTCTTTTTATACATACAAATCCTGATTTACAAGTACAAAATATTTATGACCACAATTTGAGCCCATAAATCTCTGTCATGGTCCTGGGTCATTTGACCCAGCGTTTTGAGTTTTCTTGTGTTTTGATCTCATTTTGTATTGTGATTGAAATTTAAGTCCACCATGTTAGTCTTGAGTTTATTCTGTAGTGCCTAGGTTGTTCTGTTTACCATCTGATTATTAGATTCCTTCTTGTCTCTTTGGCCTTTGTGTCTCTCTCTGTGCGTCTGTGTTTCTATATGCTGTGTGAGTTCTTGTGTCTTGTTTCCTTCCTCATATTTCATTCTATGTTCCCCCTGTTTGTCATGTTTATCCATGTCCCTTGTGTCTCTCTCGTCTCCTCTCTCTCTCCCTTGTGCCCCTCTGTGTTCCCTTGCGTCCTCTCGTCTGCCTCTCCTCCACTCCTGTGTCATGTTCCTCAGTTTCCTGTTCTATTGTGAAGGTCTCATGTTTCCATGTTCGGTGTGTCTTCATTACCTACCCTTGTGGCGTCATGTTAATTCATGTCAGCTGTATTCCCTATGTGTTCTCATTTCCATAACAGATCCATAACAGATCAGTAAACCAAGCCGAGGCTGAAGTCTACTTGCACAGCAAGATAGAACCAATATAAGATTCATGGATTTAGACAAAACCAAGCCTGGATCCAATGTGGCTCTGGTCAATACCCAGCTCATCATATCTGGATCATTTGTAGTGCCATTTCAAATGCAGAATACAGATGGGATTCCATAGTCCTTCCAAAACTGTACGCTACTTATATATAAGATTTATTTATCCAAAATATACACCGCTCTTTAAAAGCTGAGGCATTTCTTTTAACGTGTTGGCCTTCACTGATAAATCTTCACATTCATTTAAGACTTGGAACGTTGTGCATTTACAATGACTGAACTCTGACTATTAACAGTAATTGAGTAAAACTTTTATGCTAAAAGAGCCATCAGTGAGCTGGTATTAGATCAAATTATAAATGGTTGCACTGAGGAGCATTAAAGCTCAGTTGAAATTGTCTATAAAAAAATTGTGAGTTTCTATCCCATGAGTACATGACGTCTTTATTAAATACTTATTGAAAAAAATCAACTGTAAATTTTGTTTCACTATAATAAAAATGCAGGCTTTCAAAATTATCTTTGTCCAGCTTTGTCTAACGAACATTCAAGTTGGCTAAATGATCACCACAGACCAAACTTTTATTTTATCTTTGATGTTGACAAAGTGGCCTAAGCTGGTTTAAATCACGCCTTTCTCCCCTCGTGTGTTTAATGATAAATATGGTGGTCAGCACCAATGTTCCCTCTAATTGGATCTGAGTTTTGCAAACAAAGTTTTTTGCAGCTGTTTACCTAAAAATGCAGCCAAGGCGGTTTTTTAAATAAACATTTCAAACTATTTACAGAACAATCAGCTGTTCTGCATCAAATTTGATGCCACACAAATTATTTGTGCCACTCCAAAAAATAATTTCTGTCCACTATGAGATAAAGGAGAAGAACAGCCTGATACCTGCAGGCCTGACAACAAGAGATGTATCACTCCTGTAACACCTGTAACATTCAGCAGTCGCCTCATTGTTCTGACACACACAACAAAACTATTGACTACACTACACACTAACTACACAAGATTTGCGCTAAACGTCGCAAATCTCTCACATCTCAAAACACCGCCGTCACTCCTAAAACTTCCCCCCTTCCTAAACAACTAAATGCCATGTTGCCATATCATTTTTTGATTGGTCGACATGGTACATTTTTCCACCAATAGGAAAGGGTGGGGATTTTTGGTGTTGTTTTTGCTAACAGGTGGAGAGCGTTTTCCTTATAAAACGCTGTTTTTCCGGTTTCCTCCCACAGTAAATATAAACAACGTTAGTATTCAGGAAGAAAACCAAACATTGCATATATTTTTATCATAACTCCGGTTTTACGTGGCCTATCAACACAATTTAAAAACTGGTATAAAGTCCACACTTTTTTCGTCAATTGTTCCGTCTGTCCTGCTCACATCTCCAATGGTTGTCCACGTTGTCATTAACGTGGCATCACTCCACATCAGCTACTTTGCTAGCTAAAACACCAGCGTCGGCACATAAGGACGCTGTCATAGCCTGTCAACGACGTTGATTAGCTGCGTATATACGAATGTGAATCGCGTTATTGGCTGGGCTATGGGATAAGGTGGCATCGTTCTGATCCCATACGGGAGCAGCCAGTCACTTACTGACTAACACTGCAAAACAGAAGTGTTAACGTATCAATGTTAATTTCAATTCAGGTTAGATTTTTTTTTTGTGCGCAACACAGATTTTCTGTGCACAGAGACCGTGCCAGCAGTGAGCAATAGTGCACGCGCGCAGCTTAGAGGGAACATTGGTCAGCACTGACATGCATTCATATCCCTCAGTCCACTGGATTGACATGGAGGCTCTGCTTTTTATTCACTTGTTTCCATGGTGAATCCTGGTGTTGGTGCTCCATTGATGATAGCTTTCTTTTTCTTCTCACACATGCACTTAGCTCTGGTTGAACACTCAGAGTTGAACTTACTCTGATTGTCTGTTCTGGAATGGGAAACTCAGGGTTGCAAATCTCAGAGTTAATCAGCTCTGACTTCTAAACACATGTTTCTTAATGTTTCCCTGCTGGTCTTTCTGAGTTAAAAAACAAAACAAAACAATGCTCTCGGTTTATGAGACAGTCCACAAGAAAACTCAGCTGCACATTTCCCAGCTGTCCAAAGCTGTGTTTTGCATTGCCTTCAAAGACATTCATGAAAATTCACGCTGTTACTGAATTGTCTGTCTCAATATTTGTTTGTGTTTGCACTGCTGTGCTAATCCTTCCAGAGACTGTATATTCTGTATATAAAGGTGTTTATGATTAACGAGAAAAAAATCCAGTGTGAAAAAAGTGATTATCCCAAGAGTGCAGAGACACTTCATCTAAGAGGTCACAAAACGCCCCAGAACAACATCCAAAAACCTGCAGGCCTCACTTGCCTCAGTTAAGGTCAGTGTTCTTGACTCTATCATAAGAAAAAGACTGGTCAAAAAAATGGCCTGCATAATAGATTTCCAAGACAAAAACCACTGCTGAGCAAAAGGAACACTTTTGCAAGAAAATATCTTGAAAAAAATACTCAACTGACAAGTTAAAAGTTGAATTTTTTTAGAAGGTGTGTGTCCCATTATATCTGACATAAAAGTAATGTAGCATTTCAGAAAAGGAACATCATACTTGCAGTAAAATACGTTGATGGTAGTGTGATGGTCTGGGGGTGTTCTGCCTCCTCAGGACTTGGAAGACTTGCTGTGGTAAATGGAACCATGAATTGAAACACAACAGCAAGTCCACCATTGAATGGCTTAAGGAAAGCAAAATGAAGACTTTGAAGTGTCCAAGCCAAAGTAATGACCTGAATCTTTTTGAGATGCTGTGGCATGACCCAAAAAAAGGCAGCTCATGCTTGAAAACCCTCCAGTGTACTTAAATTATAACAATTCTGTAAAGATGAGTGTGTCAAAATTCCTCAACAGCTCTAAAAGACTCATTGCTACTTGAGTATCCTGTCTTACCAGAACTTGAGCCAATGGGTCCTGTGTTGCCTGAGCCCATGGATCATGATTCCCCTCTTCTTGGTAGCCTCCTGCCAAGTCAGTTGAGGGTTGCTGTACTCCTACTCCTGCTCCTGCCAGACTACCAGATGTCTTACTTTATCCTCCCATTTTTCCTTTGACACAGTTGCTGGCCTTCTGGCACCAACCATCAGCAGGACTCCACCCTAGCCGTTGGCCACCTAGTGTGTCTCGTCACTGTGAGCCTTCGATTTGTCCTGCTGATGGGCTCTGCCTTTGTCATTACTGGCATCCTGTCAGTCCTCCAGAGAGACCCTGCAGTCTTTGTTGCCGGTCAAGTTTAAAGCCTCCTGAGGGTGCCCATCAAAGCTTCTTCATCTCAAAGTCACTTATTATTTTTTTAAAAACCTGCAAACAAGTATGACTATATATGTGAAAACTACACTGCATTCTAATGTATTCTAAACTCTGAAAAGGTTCACCAAGGCCTCACAACCTGGTAAGACCTGATCACATGACTGACACATATACCCTGTGTTGCATTTAGTGCACTAACCTTCACATTTGAAGAGATGAGTGACATCCTTGTGTTTTTAGGCATTTCTAGATTAATTGGTGTAACCTGACCTTGTACTTGGATGGATGTATGATTCCATATATTCCAAATTAGACTACTCACCAACATAATAAAGGGTCTTCCATCTGGACCTGTTGCAAGTTTGAAACCGTTAGCCAACTTTATCTGTCCAAGAAGCCAGAAAACACACACCAATTAGTTAGACTGCAGAAATGTCTTAAAGACATAAATACCTGGATGACCTTTAATTTTCTGCTTCTATATTCAGATATTTTCGAAACATAGTATCTAACCAGATACTTACTCTGGATGGCATTACCTATGCCTCCAATATCACTGTGAGGAATCTTGGAGTCAATTTTGACCAGGATATGTCCGTCAGTGTACATGTTAAACAAATATCTAAAATTAGAAAATTCCTGTCTCAGAGTGATGCTGAAAAAGTAGTTAATCATGAATTACAATAGTCCAGACTACAAGTAATACATGCATTGACAGCTTTTCCTATTACTCTCTGAAAAGCCCTCAGCTGATCCAAAATGCTACTGTGAGAGTACTGACAGGGACTAAAAAGAGAGTGTATTTTGACTTTTGACTGGATGCCTGTTAAATCCAGAATTTAGTTTAAAATCCTGCTCCTCATACACAAGGGCTCAAATAATTTGTTTTTTGAATAATCTAAAGACCTCATAGTACTGTATCAGCCTAATAAAGAACCTTGCTGTCAGACTGCTAGTTTATTTGTGGCTCCTAAGTTATTTAAAAGTAGAACAGGGTTGGTATGTGTCACGTGAGCGTTGCAAGCAAGATGGCAGCTGGCTAGGAGTCCTCCTTCCTCCGACATGATAATGTATTGAATATTGCAAATTTGTAGCTTATATTTTGGATAATTTTTTTCTTTCAACGCAAGCCGTGTAAGGTGCTGCTGTCATCTTGGATTAAATGACCCCGAGTTCGAGATTGAGCGCACTCACCGGGCCCTGGCTCCTATGCTGGACCCGGACAAACCTCAGAGGCTAGTGCTCGTCCGGTTCCTGCGTCAGTTGGCAAGAGATAAAGTTATTACAGCCGCGAAAGTAAAACGCGGCTTTGGATGGGAAGGGAGCAGAGTGTCTGTGTTTCCCGACATGACAAAGGAGTTAGTGGAGAAGAGGAAGGCCTTTACAATGGTGAAACGAAAACTACCAGTGTTGGGTAAGTTACTTTAAAAAAGTAATTAATTACTAATTATTTAATCAATATTGTATTTAAAATACTTATCTAATTACTGTGTCTGAAAAGTAACTTAATTACTCAATAAGTAATTTCACTAAATGATCACTTAAAATCCACATAAACCTTGAGTGGACAAACAATAGAAATTAAACTCTTTAAATAATAAATAATTTAAAAAAAAACATACGAGTCAACATGAAATAGTTTAGCCTTTTAGCTTTCTGAATCATCTTTATTGCATTCTATAAAAAAACATTCTTTAATAATTACATTTTTTAGTAAGGAATGTAACTTTCTTTAGCTAAGAAACACAATTCCTGAATAACAAAAATATTTTTCTGCAACATATCTGAATAACAAAAAAGCTTAACCTAAGAAATGTTAAACATGACATGTATCACGCTGTAAACATTAACATTTTTAAATTTTCAAAGCAATGAGTAACATATTCATACATAATGTATGTAATCCTGTCATGTGTTTCAACAAAGTGAAGTTAACTCTGACCTTTGGTTAACAAACAGAATTCCTCTGAAACTTCATCAAACCAATGAGCACCATATTTCCTGGATACTTTATGCACTCATATGTTTTCCAAAAACCTTTTTGTACTACTTAGCTGTCTTGTTTTTGAAAAAGTTGTTGTATCTCATTAATGTAAGTCTCTCAAAGCGTTCACTTGACAGTGTTAAGGGGACCTTACCCGAATGGATTTAGTGGCAGAAAACACACGAGCACAGGGTTGAAGTGATGCAGGTTTTATGTACACAGATGAGGGAGTATTTACAAGGGAAGGGGCTATATACAGTGACAAATAAAAATGTACACGGAGAGCAACACTGACGGGATAAGACGGAGCCGGGGGGTATGCGGGCGGACCGATGACGCGCCGGAATTACCTAAGAACGAAGGACAAACAAAGTTAGAGTACGTCGATCGCCGAGAGTTCAACTAAAAGTGGACGAGGAGAGTTGGAGAGCTTACTTGCAACACTGACACACAGATGTAGCGGTGGTCACAGCCGGGTGTGAAGTAATTCTCCGTCACGGATCCACAGAAGCCCACACACAGAAACCTAGGCAGGCAAACAGGCAGCGGGACAGACTAAAACAAAGGAGAAGCAGGCAGATGATGGATCCTGAAACGTGCAGCTCAATTGCGTGGAATCAGCAGATTCAGCTAGCACCGACACGTTACCACTTATGAGACGACAATACTCCGACACCAGACGTCCGAGATTCAGCTCCATAAAAGCGCTCCCTAATGACGTCCGATGCGCCGCAGGTGTGCCGGAATGCCATCGAGCCCCGCCCCGCCTACCTGTGCCAAGAAGGAAAACAAAACCAAAAAAACAACAATAAACCTACCCACCACCTCCTAACAGTATCCCCCCCTCAAGGGACGCCTCCTGGCGGTCCTCCAGGCTTGTCAGGATGCCTCCTGTAAAAATCCACAATAAGACCCGGGTCCACAACAAAGGCCCCAGGAATCCAGGAGCGCTCCTCCGGGCCATACCCCTCCCAGTCCACCAAAAACTGGAAACCACGACCACGACGGCGCACATCCAGCAGCCGCCGGACCGAATAGACAGGGCCGCCGTCCACAACCTGGGCAGGCGGAGGTGGTTCCAAGGGTGGACACAGTGGGCTGCGAGAGACAGGCTTGAGTTGGGAAACATGAAACGTGGGATGAACCTTCATGGAAGCCGGCAGTTGCAGCCTCACAGAAACAGGGTTGATGATGCGTTGGATGGTGAAAGGACCCAGGAAGCGAGGAGCAAGCTTCCTGGACACGCACTTCAGAGGAACATTTGCAGAGGACAGCCAAACCTGTTGACCCACAGTGTATTGAGGCGCGGGCGTCCTCCTCCGATCAGCAGCACGGCGAGTCTGAGTTGCGGTCCGGAGCAGCGCTGCCTTAGTCTGGCGCCAGATCCTCCGACTGCGGCGTAAATAGTCCTGCACCGCCGGAACCGCAATCTCCGCCTCCTGAGAAGGAAACAGTGGCGGCTGATATCCAAGGCATATCTCAAACGGAGAAAAACCAGTAGCTGCCGAGGTGAGGGAATTATAAGCATATTCAATCCAGGCAAGATGACTACTCCAGGACGCGGGGTCAGAGGAGGCCACACAGCGCAAGGCGGACTCCAGCTGCTGATTAGCCCTTTCAGTCTGTCCATTAGACTGCGGATGATAGCCCGAAGAAAGGCTTACCCCCACCCCCAAAGCAGTACAAAAAGCCTTCCACACCCGAGAAACAAACTGAGGCCCCCTGTCCGACACAATGTCCAAAGGAATCCCATGCAACCGAAAAACATGATCAACGAGCAAACGAGCAGTTTCGAGGGCAGAAGGGAGCTTCGAGAGAGGAACAAAATGTGCTGCCTTGGAGAACCTGTCAACAATGGTGACAATAACCGAGTGATTAGCGGAACGCGGTAACCCAGTAACAAAGTCAACTGCAATATGCGACCAGGGCCGACCTGGGACAGGCAGGGGGTGCAGCAGCCCGGGAGGGGCCAGGTGACGGCTCTTATTGCGCGCACAGGTGTCGCAGGCCAACACATATTCGCGGGCGTCACTCTCCAAAGCGGGCCACCAAAAGGAGCGCCTCAACAGGGAAACCGTACGACGCACGCCAGGGTGACAGGCGAAGCGAGAAGCGTGTACCCAGTGCAAAACGCGGGCACGCACGGCCGACGGAACAAACAGCCTACCAGGCGGGCCCGAACCGGGGTCCGGGTCCTGCCGCTGCGCACTGCGCACCAGGCTCTCAATCTCCCACGTCACGGCCCCCACCACGCAGGACGAGGGGATGATCGTGGCCACCCCCGTAGACTCAGATGCGGGAGAAAATTGACGGGACAAAGCGTCAGGCTTAGCATTGCGGGAACCCGGTCGGAAAGAAATAGTAAAATGAAACCGGCTAAAAAATAGCTGCCACCTGGCCTGCCTGGAGTTGAGCCGCTTCGCACACCGAATGTAAAAGAGATTCTTATGGTCCGTCCAAATCACAAACGGCTGTTCCGCCCCCTCCAACCAGTGACGCCACTCTTCCAAAGCCAGCTTAACTGCCAGCAGCTCACGATTGCCCACGTCATAGTTCCGCTCAGCTGGAGAAAACCGCCGCGAAAAAAACGCGCACGGATGGAGACGGCCATCGTCGGCCGAGCGCTGCGACAACACGGCTCCAGCACCCGCATCAGAAGCATCCACCTCCACAACAAACTGTCTGGAACCATCGGGGTGAACGAGAATGGGCGCGGAGCAAAACAACTCCTTCAACCGAGTAAACGCCTGCTCGGCCGCAGGCGACCAACTGAAAACTCGAGCCGGGGACGTCAGCCGGGTGAGCGGAAGAGTGATCTGACTGTAGTCCTTGATAAACCGGCGATAAAAATTAGCAAAACCCAGAAACCTCTGCAAGTGTTTGCGCGAGGAAGGAGTCGGCCAATCAGCAATCGCCCTGATTTTACCAGGATCGGGCCTAACCTGCCCCTTAGCAAAGACATAGCCCAGGAACGACACAGAACGACCATGAAACTCACACTTTTCCGCTTTCACAAAAAGTTTGTTTTCCAAAAGCCGCTGCAAAACGCTGCGCACCTGCTGAACATGGTCCTCCAAAGAACGTGAAAAAACAAGAATGTCATCAAGGTAAACGAACACACACCGATTCAAAAAGTCCCGTAGCACATCATTAATCAATGCTTGAAACACCGCCGGCGCGTTAGTCAGCCCGAACGGCATTACCAGATACTCATAATGTCCACGCGGTGTGTTAAAGGCCGTTTTCCACTCATCTCCCTGGCGTATGCGCACCAGATGGTACGCATTGCGAAGGTCCAGCTTCGTGAAAATGACCGCGTCCTGTACAGGTTCAAAAGCAGACGAGATCAGAGGAAGAGGGTATTTGTTCTTCACCGTTATATCATTAAGACCCCGAAAATCAATGCAGGGTCGAAGAGATCCATCTTTCTCGTCCACAAAGAAAAAACCCGCCGCCACCGGTGAGGATGACGGACGAATCAAGCCCGCCTCCAGTGACTCCGTAATATACCTCTCCATGGCCGCCTTCTCCGGACCAGAGAGGTTATACAGCCGGCTGGTGGGCAACGGAGCTCCAGGCAACAGTTCAATGCTACAATCATAAGGACGATGGGGGGGAAGCGAGAGCGCACAGCGTTTACTGAAAACTGCCCCCAGATCATGATACTGTTCAGGTACAGACGAGAGATCCAACTCCTCAGGTGCCAGCTTAGACGAGCAGACAGGCGAGGGTGGAAGAGCAGACTGTAGACAGTGAGACAAGCAGTGGCTACTCCAACTCTCAATGCGACGAGTGGACCAATTAATCTGAGGGTTATGACGCTCGAACCACGGGTAACCTAAAACGATGGGAGACTCGGGGGAGGAAAAAACAAAAAACCGAAGAAGCTCGCGATGATTACCGGAAAGAACCAATGAAACTGGTTCAGTCTCGTGAGTAACAGAGGGTAGTAATTGTCCGGTGAGCGCCACAACGGAGATGGGCACCTGCAGGGGCCGCGTCTTAATACCGAGACGCCTCGTGAGACCGCCGTCAATAAGGTTCTGCTCGGCGCCAGAATCCAAAAGTGCATTAGTGGAAAAAGTACCAGACGCGTTGGTCACGACAGCAGGAAGCTGCATGCGGGGGACGCGAGAAAGAGAGGAAGTGCTACCCACCAGTACCCCCACAGTTACTGGTGGGCACCCCCTTTTGACCTCAATGGGCAGGTGGACACAAAATGGCCCGCCTGGCCACAATATAAACACAACCGCCCCTCAAACCGCCTCCGACGCTCCTCCGGAGTAAGCCTCGTACGACCCAACTGCATAGGTTCCTCAGCAGCGTCCGCTGGAGGAGACCATGCGTGGGCCGGACCGGAAGGAGAGGGGCGGGAGACTGCGCGCACAGCAGCGTGCTCTCCCCACCCAGCACGGGACCGGCCTCCCCTTTCTCTCTCCCGCTCGCGAAGGCAATTGTCGATACGAATGGCCAGATTAACGAGAGCCTCAAAACTCTCTGGTTCATCACGAGTGGCGAGCTCATCTTCCATGCGATCGCTTAACCCGATAATGAAAGCCCCGCGTAACGCGTCATCACCCCACCCCGTCTCAGCGGCTTTAACCCGGAAATCAATAGAAAACTCCGCCACCGACTGGCTCCCCTGTCGGAGCCCATGCAGCTGCCGTGCCGCCTCGTCAGAGCGCAGGGGGTGATGAAAAACAGCCTTAAAATCCCGAACGAACTGTACATACGTGACAGTCTCCAGGGGGTGTAGAGCGAGATAAGATTCGGCCCAATCCAAAGCACGATCACGAAGGGCACCGATAATATGGGAAATCTTAGAAGCATCATCAGAAAACGCTTGGGGAAACCGCTGAAAAAGCAGTGAAACCTGAATCAAAAAACCCCCACAGCGGCCCAACTCTCCCGTGAAAGGCACCAGAGCCGGGGGAGCGGGGTCACGAACAGAGCCTGAACTCTGCGGAACGGACGGTACAAGGGGGGGACGAAACAGTGGGAACGGTAGGAGGAACTAACCGAGCTAAAGTTTCCTGAATGGCTGTCAAGGTCTCATTAACCCGACCTGCCCATTTCTCGGATTCCTTAAACTGCCGAGACAAGCTTGACAAAGACTCCTCGTGTTTCTGGAGTAATTCGCCGGAATCGGGACCTGCGCGTTCTGCCAAATCCATAAGAGTGGTCGGAGTATTCTGTTAAGGGGACCTTACCCGAATGGATTTAGTGGCAGAAAACACACGAGCACAGGGTTGAAGTGATGCAGGTTTTATGTACACAGATGAGGGAGTATTTACAAGGGAAGGGGCTATATACAGTGACAAATAAAAATGTACACGGAGAGCAACGCTGACGGGATAAGACGGAGCCGGGGGGTATGCGGGCGGACCGATGACGCGCCGGAATTACCTAAGAACGAAGGACAAACAAAGTTAGAGTACGTCGATCGCCGAGAGTTCAACTAAAAGTGGACGAGGAGAGTTGGAGAGCTTACTTGCAACACTGACACACAGATGTAGCGGTGGTCACAGCCGGGTGTGAAGTAATTCTCCGTCACGGATCCACAGAAGCCCACACACAGAAACCTAGGCAGGCGAACAGGCAGCGGGACAGACTAAAACAAAGGAGAAGCAGGCAGATGATGGATCCTGAAACGTGCAGCTCAATTGCGTGGAATCAGCAGATTCAGCTAGCACCGACACGTTACCACTTATGAGACGACAATACTCCGACACCAGACGTCCGAGATTCAGCTCCATAAAAGCGCTCCCTAATGACGTCCGATGCGCCGCAGGTGTGCCGGAATGCCATCGAGCCCCGCCCCGCCTACCTGTGCCAAGAAGGAAAACAAAACCAAAAAAACAACAATAAACCTACCCACCACCTCCTAACAGACAGTCTGTTCCTTTTGGGTGTAAGCACAAGATTGCCGAGGCTAAAAAGCCTTTCAACTGGTGCGCTTGATGGTGTGGCTGTGTTGTACCTCAGTGAAATGGCCTTAATCCTGGGAAACTGGCTAAGAACACCGAGCTCAGACCCAGCAGATTTCAAATATTCAGCAGAGTAGGTACAGTTGTCCTCCTCAAATGAAAAAAAGTCATCAGTGGAGTCAGCAGGGTTCTTGTGATCTTGAGCAGGTTGTTGGTCTTCAAGAGACAACCCACGGCACTCTGTAGTAAGCATTGACCTAACCATATCTTTTTTCTCTTCTTCTCTGATCCAGCGTAACTTAAATTTAGGCAAAGTGACTGCAGCCAGGAGAACTTCTTTATTGTCCATCATTGAGGAAAAGCGCACCTTAATCGCCTATGAGACAAAAATACATCAGACACTTCACATAAGAGCATGATAAATAAAACAAAAAAATTATTTTAGGGTAAGGCCACATATATATACATATTAGATTACCTTAATTATATCAGGGAGGGATGCTGTCAGCTTAAGCTCGTCCTGCAGTGCCAGCGTCCTGGACATTAGAATCTCCAGAGTTGGAAGAAGGATTCCAAAATAGCAGTTCTCTTCTCCTTGCAATATGTCTAGTGCAACAGTGAGTGGCTTCAACACGATACAATACTCCTTTAGGAACAGATACTCCTGATCAGTGAACCATTTGATTCCAAACTGAGTGCAGACAGTATTTAATTCAGCAAGGGGAATGTCTGTGATCCTGGACAGGGCGTCGTGAAATGAATTCCATCGTGTTGAAACAGGTACTATGAGTTTTTTCTTGAAAAAATGATCTACTAACTCTGAAGCAACAGAAGAACGGTTTGCTTTTGTCCACATTGCAGAACCCTTTGAAGTTGCACTTCTGTAGATGAATTTTGCCTCATTTGCTTGAAGCCATTTCTCAACATCATGAAAAATTAAGTTTAGTGTGTGTGATGCACACCTTAAGTGTGGAGGGAGAGAAAACTGTCCTTCAGATTCTGTGGAGAGGGTCTGCTCAACATCAGTAAATGTCACCTCTTCATCTTCTTTGGATTCCTCATCAGAGTCTGATTTTTGGAACATTCTAAAAGCTTTGATAAAATTGGACCCGTTGTCTGTCACGGTGGCTGTCACTTAGAGTTCAGTCCATAAGCCGAATGTACTTGCTCGATTTCATTGCCGATGACATCATATGTGTGTCTCCCTCGAACTCTTTTACATGCTAGCGCTGCATGTCCTCGTACAAAAGTAGAAGGATCAATCCAATGTGCCGTCATTCCGAGAAAACTTTTTTTATGGCTCGTCCAAATGTCAGCAGTCGTGAAAATATTCCAAACTCTCGAATGTCCCTTTAAGCTCCATTTCCATGTCAGCATAACACTTATCTAAGTAAGTAGAAAACATTTTTCGATCGGGCAGTGCGGCTTTTTTGCCACACACAGGTATTTTGTTTAATATGCACCTAAAAGACGGAGACTCTCCAGTACGCAGCGGTAGCATCTCTTCCACAATGTAGCCTGCAATCATTTTTTTAAGCTCACCTTCAGACGCTTTCTATGCTGCTGAAGTAAAATCAAGTTTTGCCTGCTTAGCAGGAGTTGCCGCGGTGTTATCCATGGATAATGAACAAGGATCACTCAGAAGGGTTTGTCTGTGCTGCCGTGTCAGGCGCTTCAGTAGATTACTCGTGCTATTGACAGCGGCCGATAGTTTTTTCTCCCCAGGACATAGCTTACATATTACTGTAATATTCTTGTCTGCTTGTTTTAGAAAAGTGAAGAGACGGGAATATTTCCATTTCATAAAACAGCCACTCACTTCAGCCGAGTCCGACATCTTCTGCTTTAGAATACGACTATGCAGCAAACTGGCGCGAAATGACATTACTACAGCGATGTTAAAGCGGCAGAGTTTACTTTTACGTTTAGAAGATAAATTATTGAAATTAAATAATGATATTCAGCGAATATTTATTTTACAATGTAACGCAAGTACATTGTAAGTAACTGTAATTAAAATACCTAAAAATTAACAGTAATCAGTTACTCTACTTTTTCAGTGGAAAAGTAATTTAATTACACCCAACACTGAAAACTACACCAAAACAATGCGTGTTACACCCTGGCGTTCCCGGCCACACTGAAGGTGAGATGGAAGGGAAGGAATCTGAGCTTCACATCGGCAGCAGTGGCGGAGAAGTTTTTCAACAACGGGAATGAGGAAACGCGGACAGCAGACTAGCTCTTAACTTGAGCTACGAACCAGATGTCGTGTAGTTGATAAGTCGATGGGAGAAGAGTCTGTGCCACCTGCCATCTGGGACGAAGCTATGAAGCTGGTCTGCATCTCTCACTGATAAGGTTTTGTTTTTTGTTTTCTGTTTTTTATGCTGCGTTGCAGCAAACTGCAAGGTTTTTTTGTTTTGTTTTGTTTTTTTGTTTTGTTTTTTCCCATTTCAAGTTGATAAAAATGTTTTCTCTGTTCAGGGCTTTTGGCTGGTGGCAATTTCTGGGGTTAATCAGTTGGGCAGGGAGAATGATCACTCCAAAATGCAGGAGCACTGGTTCAAAATTATTGCTAATTTTCTCGCAAAATGACAGGAAAATTTATTAGAATAATGACATGGAATATAAATGGATGTGGTAGTCTTGCTAAAAGACGTAAAATATGGTCTTATTTAAAAACAACACAAGCAGACTTAGTATTTCTACAGGAGACACATTTAAACCAAGGTGAAGAGTCAAAATTTAAAACGGGGTGGTCAGGTCACATTTTCTACAGCTCCTTCTCAAGTGCTCGCAATGGGGTTATCATCCTCATCAGAAGAAATATTAACTTTGTACTGGTAAAGGAATTTAAAGATGCAGAGGGAAGAATAATATGTGTTCAGGCACAGATTGAAGATGTGATGATGATTCTTTGCAATATCTATGCTCCAAATAAGGGAGACCCACTTTTTTATCACAACGTTAACAAAATTGTGGGGGAGATGGAAGGACAAATACTTTTAGCTGGAGATTTTAATGAAGTCATGGATGGTGCCCTCGACAGGAGTAGTTTCAGGAGTTCTGTTGGTAATAAAACCAGAGAGGCAGTCCACATGTTAAAAGACGACATGGGGCTGACGGATGTATGGCGGTTAAGTAATCCAACTAAAAGGGAATACACCTTATACTCTCATTCTCACAAAACCTTTTCTACATTGGATTTCTTTCTGGTCTCAAATACTCTGCTTAAATGTCTAACAAGTTGTGATATTAAGAGTATTGGTTTAACTGATCATGCAGCAGTGGAATTGTGTATTAAATTAGGTACAGAGAACAGAGTAGGATCTAGATGGAGAATGAATGTCTCCCTATTATTAGATAAGCCTTTTCAGACCTTACTTGAGGAAGACCTCAAATATTTCTTCAAAACTAATATTGGAAGCACCAAACATATAGGAACAGTGTGGGAAGCTTCTAAGGCATACATTCAGGGGAAGCTAATAGTATATGCTTCTAAAAAGAAGAAAGAAAGTTTAAATAAAATCCAAATATTGGAAAAAGAAATCAAATATAAAGAAAACCTGTTTTCGGGGGTTTACACAGAGCAATTATATAGGGATATATGTGGATTAAAATTTCAATTAAATGAGATACACAACCAAAAAGTTGCATATTCTATGCTTCGCCTGAATACTACATTTTATGATGGTGGTGAAAAGACAGGTACAGTATTAGCAAGACAGGTTACGAAACAGGATTTCTCAAACTTCATTCCAGCTATTAAACATGAAAATAATTTGGTCACATCAATTAGAGAAATAAATAGGATATTCATGAATTACTACAAAAGTTTATATACATCTACTTTTTCAGGAAATCAAACAGGTGAAGACCTTTTTCTGTCTGAACTGGACCTGCCCAAACTGCAAATTGAATGGCTCGAGGGTCCGATTACTGAGGCAGAAATCAGAAAGGCAATAACTTTGATGAAAATGGGGAAATCACCGGGTAACGATGGCCTACCAGCTGAGTATTATAAAACATTTATTGACATTCTTGCTCCGGTCCTACAAAAAGTGTATAAAGAAGGTTTTGAAAATGGGCAGATCCCAGCTACATTTAATGAGGCACTGATATCACTAATACCAAAAAAAGATAAAGACAATACAAATCCATCAATTTACAGACCAATAAGCTTATTGAATTCGGACTGCAAAATACTAACAAAAGTTCTAGCCTTAAGGTTACAGCGGGTTCTGGGTGTCATCATACATCCAAATCAGACTGGATTTATGAAAACACGCTCTTCCTCAGATAACATTCGAAAGCTACTCCATTTGATGTGGCTGAGCCGGTCTAAAGATACTCCAATAGCAGCTTTCTCCTTAGATCAGGAGAAGGCTTTTGACAAAGTTGAATGGAGCTTTCTTTTTTCAACATTGTTGCGGTTCGGGTTTGGTCCACACTTTCTAAACTGGGTTAAAGTGCTATACAAAGAACCAAAGGCGGCGGTAATATCAAATGGTATGGTTTCACCCTTCTTTAGTTTGTCATGTGGAGCTCGTCAGGGCTGTTCTTTAAGCCCCCTTTTGTTCTTAATTTTTATAGAAACATTGACAGTGAGTATCAGATCAAACAAGGAGATTAAAGGTGTCATAGGTGGGCAGCAGGAATACAAACTCCTCCTCTATGCTGATGATATTCTTGCCATTATAACAGACCCACTTTTATCAGTGCCGCATTTAATGGACACCATAAAGGCGTTCTCTGCGGTGTCAGGTTATACTATTAACTGGGGAAAGTCTGAAGTAATGCCATTATCCCCACTAAGCTATCCGTACATGGTAGAAAAATTCAATTTTAAATGAGTACCTAGAGGGATGAAGTATCTTGGGATTAGGCTAAGCCAAGATATGGGGGACCTACCCCAACTTAATTTTGACCCAGTCCTTCTAAAAATAAAAACAAATATAGAAAAATGGGGCAAATTAAAAATCTCATTGTGGGGCAAAATAAATATTGTAAAAATGATCATAGCTCCCCAATTTAACTATGTAGTAATGATGTTACCAATTGCGATACCGCCCAGTTTCTTTAAACAGTATGAAGACTTAATTAAGCAATTTCTGTGGGATGGGAAAAGGGCAAGAATCAAGCTAAGTAAATTATATGCTCCTAGAGAGAAGGGTGGTTTAAGTTTACCCAATCCAAGATTATGTTCAGTCTCATTCGAGATGGCAAAATTGGTTAATTACTGGGGGAAAAAATCAAGCCGGACAGGAATGGCTAAGTAAGAGTCTGAGGCTACGTCCACACGTACCCGGGTATTTTTGAAAACTGAGATTATTCTATGCGTTTGCACCTTTCGTCCACACGTAAACGGCGTTTTCGGTCACTGAAAACGGAGATTTCTAAAAACGCCTGCCAGGGTGGATATTTTTGAAAACTCAGTTTTTGCATTTACGTGTGGACGAGAAAAACGGAGAAAACGCAGCGTCAAAGGTGTGCGCCTTTTTTGACGTCACACTGTGCGCCACGTTATTGTTTCGGTGAAATGAATTTCTACAATACTGTTACTGTTAATTGTACTCTCTGCAGTGTTTAAATGCTTACATATATACACACAGTTACTGTCCCTCCACACATATGACTTGGTTCTGCTTCTATGCGCCATTTTTGTTTACTATTTCCCACTGAGGCTTCTAATGGATTGCATTTATATAGCGCTTTTCAAGGCACCCAAAGCGCTTTACAATTCCACTATTCATTCACTCTCACATTCACACACTGGTGGAGGCAAGCTACAGTTGTAGCCACAGCTGCCCTGGGGCAGACTGACAGAAGCGAGGCTGCCATATCGCGCCATCAGCCCGTCTGGCCAACACCAGTAGGCGGTAGGTGAAGTGTCTTGCCCAAGAACACAACGACCGAGACTGTCCGAGCCGGGGCTCGAACCGGCAACTAGGGCTGGGTCATATCATACCGTTCATGGTAATACCGGTGAAATGTTGGGCAATGATAAGAAAATGAAATATCGCGATAGAATATGGG
This sequence comes from Neolamprologus brichardi, assembly GCF_056152115.1. NCBI lineage: Eukaryota > Metazoa > Chordata > Actinopteri > Cichliformes > Cichlidae > Neolamprologus > Neolamprologus brichardi. Next base: position 30,312,825 of record NC_142110.1, read on the forward strand.
TAAAACGCGCATGTGCAGTGCCTTTGTTTACATACGCACATGGCGGCGACGCAGAACGAGAAGAGCGGAAGTGGATCAGTGAATGAAATGGATGAACCAGAATTGGTTTGTAAAAATGCTGCAACTTCAGTGGTGTGTAACTGGTTTAGCTTTCGTCCGTCAGATACACAACAAAGCACTATTTTTGGTAGCGCATGCTAGTGGGCCGTCGTTATTATCGTGTTTTTTTGGAAAACACAGCACACTTAAAATCAATCCTTTGATTTTTCTGAAAATCGACAGTGCCCCTTATAATCCCGTGTGCCTTATGTATGAATTTTGGTTGTGTTTACTGACCTTGAAACGATTTTATGTGGTACACGGCGCTCGAAAATCTGTCAAATGTTTCAGTACAACTTTGCTAAGCTACGAAGCCACACCACTTGATAGATTGTCGGAGCATTGCGGCTATCGTAGGCAGGAGGCTCGCGGAGTGATACGTACTGTGCTTCAACATGACAAACTGCCAACTCCACGATCGCCCCTAGGCGCCTGATTGGCCAAAATTTCTACACGGTTAGGAATATATCGCCACCTGTTGCTTTGGCATGTTCCTAGCAGCATTTTCCTTCATTTCTGCGTTTACATGTGGACGGGATTATTTTTTAAAACGAAAACAGAAAATCTCCGTGGGGAATGTTCCAATAGTAAAACTTTGTGGCAGAAAGATTTAAATGCACCAATTCCAAACGAAAAATGGATGGGCATTTTGGCGGAAAATGGGGTTTATGTTAAGGAAGCGAGGAGCAAATGCATACAATATAAAATTCTGCATAGATATTATCATATTCCAACAAGATTACACCGTATGAAGCTTATGGCTGACTATCTCTGTTGGAAATGTAAATTTGAGGCGGGGACTTTCCTACATTGTTTTTGGGAATGTTCCCTATAATCATAACCACTGCAGTCGTCACACTTTTAAAAGGTTGGTCAGGATTAGAAGTGCCATTAACTCCTTAATTGTGCTTGTTAGGAGACCGTTCTCATATTCCAAGAATTCATAATAATATTTTTACGGTTGCTATGGTTGGTATGGTTGGTTGGTAACTGCATCGAGGATTATCCTTAGGCACTGGAAGACTACAGTACATCCTGAACTGAAAGACTGGATCAGAGCAATGGCAGAGACTGCTTCCTGTGAGTCCATGCTGAATAAACTTAAAAATGATACAGAAGACAAAGATGAACATTGGGACTACTTTTGGAGCTATTTGAAGCAAACAGGAAATCATAACCATATTATTTTAATCCATGTTTGCCTACTGGTGGTGGTCACAGGGCCCGGTGGCGCCAGTGTCCGGAACAGTGTCAGTGCGTCCCAGGGCAGCTGTGGCTACAATGTTTGCCAGTGTGAATGTGTGTGTGAATGACTGAATGTAGTGTAAAGCGCTTCATTTTGTGGGTGTTTTTTGTTTGTTTTGTTTTGCTTTGCTTTTTTTCCTCTCTTATACAGGTTTAAGTATATGTTGCAAAATCAATAAAAAACTTAAATGTCAAAAAAATAAAAAATAGAAGCACCTCACAGCTCTGGCCACTAGGCTGAAGAGATATACCAGAGAAACAGAGGCCAAGAGAATAAATGACCTGTTCTCCAAAGATCCATCTAGGTGCCAGCTAAAAAGGCAATAAGGATCTGGTAACCACCCAAAAATTAATATCTCCTGGCTGTTGCAAGTTTGGAATAAAACCTCTGAAACTAATCTAGTGGTTGAAATTCTGCCTTGAGCTTTCAAGTTTTATAGAATGTTATTAGTTTTACTAAAAGGAAACTTTGAATGTTTCTAAAACTGTACAAAATACCATTTTTTCCTTTTAGAGTAAGGTTGGACATTTTGATCAAAAAACAATCTATCATGGCTGCCACACAACTGTTTAATTTTCCACCAGCTTTTCTTTTTATCTCTGTTCACTACTCCACAAAGCTTAACCTGGCCAGTCGTGCACATCAGGCTGTATAAAGTAACTCGCAAGACGACATACTTAAAGTTCTTATCTAGGAATAAACATAGTGAAAATCTGTTTTAATCCTTCTAAGCTCTAAATCATCCAATCCAATTACTTATAAAGTATATTAAAAACAACAAAGTTTACCAAAGTGCTGTATGTGAAAAAGGAGAGTTCCAAAATAAAATACAAGATACACTATACACATTAATAAATATACATAACATGTTTAATAGCACTTATTTCTATGCTAACGTGCCCTCTATTAAACATTCACACAAGGATCTGTCTGAAGCTTCCATAATAGTTCCAAATAAGCTCACATCACGTTCTCTGGAACATGATGTGCCACAAAGGTCGCTTAGGAGGAACAGATCCGTAAGCTATGGCAAGGTCAAGCAAAGAGACTGACATATTTCCTAGGTTCTCTTTTTCTAATGGAATTGGTTGGGGTACTCCACACTGAGCCAGTTGGCAACCATGTTGAAAAAGATCTTACCTTTCATACTCAACAAGGAGATGGTACAGAACTGCATGATGTCCTTCGCATGTTCCTCCTTTGGAATCCAAACAGCTTCTGCATGGTGCCACTGTTTAGCTACCTTCACCCTCTGCTGCACTAACCTAGTGATTCTCCACAGCCTCTGCAGGAGTCTCGGGCAATGTTTGTAGACTTTGTATGGCACTCCACTTTGCCTTGGAGCAGTGCTGCCCCAAGCCACTCTAACTATTTCCCTGCCTTCTGCCAGGGTGGGCACATTGATATTAAGTTGAGTGGAAGGTTTCAGTGATGGAAGAAGCTCTCTATAGTAAACAAACCAAACTCAAACAGAAACTAATCAACAATAAACAGAACTTAGAAGTGACAAACTCCGAGACCATGACACAATAAGAGGCTGTGATAACAGTATGTTAGTGCCACTAGTTTTGGAATTACAAAAAAGATTGCTAATGCTTAGAAATCTACAGCAATTTAATTTGTACATAATTATCAGGCACTTTCCTTTTTTTTTACTTCATGCATGAGTCTCATTTTCTCCCTCCACTTCTTCTTTTTATGTTTTTGTGTGTGTCTGCGTGTGTGAGGCTGTTTTCCAGTCTTTACACGTGCATCTCGTCCGGCGCAGCCGGCTGTTCGATGAGAACATTCAGCTAAATGTCTGATCGATAGGTGCTGGCAGCGCTCCCCGCTGCTGCTGCCAGAATACAGAGGAGGTGGAGAAGGTGGAGGCAGGGCTTGGACTCAGTATGTGTGAGCACTTGTTTCTCTTTATATGGTTTCTGTAGGTGTTGCCTTTCTATATAATGTCAGATATAATCTCATTTGAAAGAGATACAGCTGTAGGAAACCTGACCCATGAGTTTCTATTGTCAATGGCCTCACATGATCGGAGTGTGTTTTACTGTGTCACAGTGACAACAAAGGCAACCTATTTATTTACAGTCACCATCTCCAGTTTGTGTTTTATTCATATCCAACTCTGTGTTTGCATCTTTTTTCAGAAGGTATGTGTTGATATAAAACAGGAAGTCCTCGCCCCATCTGGAGAAGCTATTCTGCTCATACTGACAGCAGGGAACCACCTGCAGAGTTTCTGCAGATGGGACTTTGTTCATCTTCTGTCCCTGTGGAATCCCAACATGCTGTTTTCCTCTGGACTTTATTCTTGTGTAGTACAACAAAAAAACACTCAACAACACATTTTTACATTCATCATATAGCACAGTATACAAATGAATGATTCATGAGTCTTTTATAGTCATGTTTATGTTTGAATCATATTTTGAAAAGTAAAACATTTCTGACTGTTTTAAATGCATTACTTTGGGCTAACTTGTAAAACTGAGGCAGGTTTTTTTTTATACATGTACTTTGGACAATTATAATACAATAAGGTCAAAACATTAGAGATAGTCTGCTTCAAATGAATACACAGCAGACTTGGCACCTACTAACAAAGAACAAATGCAGCAAAATATTTTTTTTTTTCTATTCACACCTCTCCAAAATCTGACTTCACTTGGACTTTATCAGTTAAAGACTTCATAATGTCACATGCACCTCTGTTGGATACGTTCTAGAAAAGTTCAGGGCTGAAGTATGTGTGTGAAAATTCGTGAAAAATATTTTCGATTGATTGATTTTCAGCCACTCTTCCTGCAGATCCCTTTAATTTATAACATGTTGTCAGGCCGTTTAATTTTAACTGCTATTACAATCTGATGAGCTTTCTAAAAGTCTCAGACCACCTTTCTTAAACTAGTTAACTACTAAACAGCCTGAAATTTAAGAGGCTTATCCCTCAAAACTGTAAATACAAAAAAGTTGCACAAAATAGTTTCCCACCACAGGAAATTTATTTTAAGTGTCTTCATAGTTTTGTTTTTGAAATACACCAATTTTTATATACTGCAGGAAAAACGAAAATAAATATTATAATGCAAATTTGCAAAAAAGCAGCATATGCATCAAAATAAACTATTTCCAGCAGTGCAATATGAGTCCTAAGCATCCCAGAAACGACACAGAAAGTCATAAAGTCAAAAACACAAGTATAGGCTCATAAGGTCCTGATGGTAAAAAACTACATTTCCGCAAAATGACGTCGCTTCCGGTTTCAGGCAGGACATGGTGGACATGCAATAGTTTGCACTGATGGAGTAGGAAGTGTTACAAACAGCTGATCGATCGGCAAAGCGTGTTTCTGGAATATTATGTTTTTGTTGCTGCAAGTGCTTTTTATGCAGTTTTTGCAAAGCTATATGTGGAGGGAAACCGTGACCTAGGACAAGCTGATGGCATAAGATGTAAGTACAACTCCTCCAGTTTCATATGCAAAAAAAAAATTATTGCGCTAGCTCACGTGGTTGCAGTGCTACCGGGATTTAAAAATAGTTACGCAAAACGGAGCCTGCCCGCTCTGACCGGCTTTAAAGGGTTAATGACTTGCCACTGAGCAACAGTGTCCAGTTTCAAAAAGCCCAGACAAAAAAAGCAAACCACCACACATATAGGTAACCTCACAAAAATTGGAAGATTTTTGGATGAAAGAGTGAAGTACTAAAACTTATCATTACCATCATGGTTAGGAAGCTGCGTCCTTACACTGCACAGTATGGTGTACTGTATTCGACTACAAACATGTTTATTTCTGTTCTAAAGTTGGACTCACTTATTTCACAAAGATAAACAAAACACAATAGTGTACTCTGTACTTCATTTTTAACAACATTTACAAAACATCATAAATTAACTAGTTTTTAAGCATTTTAATTCTCGTTCAGCACCAAATTATTTATGTGAAATGTGTTTCCACTGTACTGACAATGTAACTTCCCTTTTTATAACAGTTTCACTCTTTACAAAAAAAAATTATGTCTTTGACATAAACAAACACATTTACTATTGTTATACAATCTACAAACTATATAGAGTGCAATGCTCCTTTAACCACGTTCACTGCTACCATGCAGTTACCATTGGTCAATAAGTTTCCTTATAACACTCTATAATTGTCTTTGGTATTAAAAAATAAAGCATAGTATAAAACCTATTTAACGGAGTCCAGCAGCCTCTCAGAGGTTAGATTAGCTCCCCCCCGCCACACACACACCCAAATGCAGCCGACAAATGCGTCCTCCTTTTCCCTAAATTTGAAGGATGGGTCAGGTGTGTCCTTCGTGGCCCACCACATCCCAGAATTCATAGAGCGGCCCAGCCAAACTCCAGTTTACTGGGTCACAAAATAAACTTTTTGTCATGGTCTTGAGCTCCAGACAGCCCAACAGAAACAAAAAAACGGCCAAAAAAACAGAAAACAACCCGACCAGGGCGGGTGGCGGGGGACCAGGACGGAGGGACAGAGTCCAAAAACAAACCAAAAAACCCTGATGGTCAAGAAAAACAAATCCACGCCTGCAGCAGCAGTTTCATCCACGCCGCCGCCTGCTGCAGCGCCTCCGTCTCCGGCTTCCACGCCGCCGCCAGCTGCAGCCTCAGAGTCTTCATCCTAGCCAGCTGCAGCCTCCGTGTCTCCACCCACGCCGTCGCCTGGTCCAGCTCCAGCATCATCAGCTTCGTCTGGTCCGGCCTCTGCCTCGGCCTCATCAGCATCAGCTTCACTGTCGCCTGGTCCAGCTTCAGCATCATCAGCATCGTCTGGTCCAGCCTCCGCCTCGCCTGGTGCTGCGGGGGCCACGCAGCCTTCAGGTCCCCAACTGCCGCCTCAACATCGTCGGTCATCTGCCAGGCCGCTTGTTGGGCATCTTTGCCACTGTGGACGACCTTCTGAATGTCACCACTGCCTTCCGCGTGGCCGACCTCCGGACTTGCATTGCCGCCGCCGCTGCCATGCGCACGGTCGGCCCCCAGACCTGCTTTCACGCCGCTGTTGCCGTCCGCACGGTCGGCCCCCAGAACTGTTTCCATGCCACTGCCTACTGCGTGGCCGGCCTCCGGACCTGCCCCACTGCCGCTGCCTTTCACACGGTCAGCCCCCGGAACTGAACTGTTTTGGCCTCCTGCGCTGTCGGCCTCCAGGTCGGCCCCCTGAACTGTTGGTTGGATTTGTTTTTCTTGACCATCGGGGATTTTTTTGGTTTGTTTTTGGACTCTGACGTCATCTATCGCATATTTGCAAAAGTGCTTCAACGTTTTTGGAGACGTCTGTTACCCATCAGCTCGATAGCTAGCCGAGAGCTCGAGGGTCACTAGAGCCGCCGAGAAAGGCGAACTCCAGGCACGTCATTTTCAGATCACAGCGGACTTTCACTACTCAGGTTAAAAATAATATATAAGTCACTTAGACAACCTAAAAATGTTATTGTTGGACTTTCTTTGGCTGAGATTAAAGTTTTTAGATTAGATTAGATAAAATAAAACTTTATTAATCCCCCGGGTGGGTTCCTCTGGGATTTTCACACAGCTGAATAAACGTCAAACAGAAAACTGATTAAACAGAAGTGTGAGACGGTCGAGAATTTACACCACTGTCCTGTTATATTTTAGATAGCAAGGATAGCAGTTTTTTAACCCTTTAAAGCCGGTCGGAGCGGACACGCGTATGAAATGAAATAAAAGAATAAAGTTACGTTGAAACCAAGCACACCATTGTTTTTCTTGTGACATTACCAATAAGTTTGATGTGTCACATGGCCCTCTTCCTATTGAAAAAACAAAAGTTGTATCCAAGATGGCCGACTTCTAAATGGCCACCATGGTCACCACCCATCTTGAGGAGTTTGCCCCCTCACATATAGTAATGTGCCACAAACAGGACTTTAATATCACCAACCATTCCCATTTTATTACGGTGTATCCATATAAATGGCCCACCCTGTATTTACGGAGAATGGTGCAAAAAGGGAAAATATCCAGTGAGTGGCCATTTGCTGCGAGAAAATGCTATGTTGATCCCAGAGGCCAGAGAAGAATTGCCAGACTACTTCCAGCAACTGTAAATCAAATAACTACTAAAATTGCCACTCGCTACAACCAAGGTACAAAACGCTGAACCTTAAAGCAGCAGAAGGCAGAAGACAACACAGGGGGCCACTTCTTTTAGCTAAGAATTTACAATTCACTCAGGTTCACCAAAACTGGACAGTAAACAACATGAAAGCATAGATCCATCCTGCCTCATATCAGTGGTTTGGCTTGGGGGTGGTGAATAATGGTGTAGGGGACAATTATTGGCACACTTTGGGTTTCTTAGTATCAGCTGAGCATTGTTTAAATGGTAGACTCCCCTTATAGATGGCTAATAAATAGTTTATAGCTATGTTATTAATTAATCTGTAAATGCTTTATAAACCATTAATAATGGTATATTATGGATTAGTTAAGGGTGAGAAAGAGAAAAACCTGACCAGTTTCTTGCCAAATAGTGAGCCAAATGTGTTTACCTATATATTTCATCTAGAGTTGCTATATTAAACATTTCAGACTAAACATTTGTAAGCATATTTTTTAGCATATAATATTGTACTTTATAAATGCATTATAAATATCCACAGCTATCAATCAGTTTTGTTGTAGAGTGTAAAGCATAACACCATTTATTAATAATAATTCATAATTATTATTATTAATAATTATTATTATTAATAATAAACATTCATAAATGCCAATGGGGAGTCTTAATGTAAAATGGTACTATTTAAATGTGCTCAGGTAGGCTGTTTAAACTACAATAGAAGTTGGAACTTAACCCCAGCATCATCACCTGAGGATACGTTTGCATATCTGGGACACACCAGACACTTTAACAAAATGTCAGCATTTGACACCCTTAAAATAAATGATTGTTTATTGAAAAAACACAGAGCCCTAAGGGACATGAACTGGAGTCATACAGTAGACAGTACTTTGCAACAGTGTTGAGTAACCTCATTTTCTTTTACTTAAAAGGAGACAAACATTCTTGAACATTTTAAAAGTGGTCTTGAGAAATATTTCTCCAGGCTTCTGAAGAACTTTCTCAAGACATATTGGCTGCTTTTTCACTTACTTCAGTCCTCATTTTCAGACTCATGTTTTTGTTTGTTAAACCACTTAACACTGAGATGAAAGTCACATCTTTAAGAATTAAGAAAAAACTGAGCAAAGACCTGGCACATGACACTGAGAGGTGGTTCTATAGTTCATCAAAGCTTCATCAGAAATTGTCAATAGAAGAGTTGTTGTCAAGAAGCCATTTCTGAGCCAAGAAAAGAAGGAAAGGGCAGAGGTATGCCAAATTACTGAAAATCAGTGACATCAAATCTTATGGATTGATGATTGCAAATTCTATTTTATTTTTATTTATTTTTTTTTTTTTGCTTCTAATCATCATTAATACATTCAGAGGAGTTAGGCGAGAGGTACAACATAGAGTGTCTACAGCCATGGTGGAGGCTGTGTCATTGCTTGGAGCTGTGTACAGCTATTTTGATGGCATATGGAAACCAACAAATCTAAATTGCAGGGTTGGTCATAGTTTTTTGGCTTATAATGGATTTTTGCCTTCCAGGAGACACAGTTGCATAGACTTTCATGATGATGTTGTGCTCAATTTGCACTACATCTGATATCAGTACCACACAAAGCTGGGGTCCATAAAAGACACCAGCTACAGAGTTTTATATATTTGGTGGGTTGCTGTTCAATAAAAGGCAGGGCAGAATTCTCTCCTTTTCCCATTTTCATTCCTGTGCCTTTCACATTCCGGCTGTCTGTACCTCTCTATCCCCTCCCTCCATCCATGGCTGAGCAGCATTGATTAAAGTCTCAGTCCTCTCCTTTCTCTCTGTTTGCCGTCTCTCTGCTGCTCTTTGTTTTGCAGATACGATCCGACTTTCAGCCGACAGACACAAACAGCAGCTTGTTCTAGTCCATTTAGCTGCTGTTTGGACCCAGGCTACATTACAACCTTATCAGGGGAGTCTCTGGCACACCACCGCTGCTAATAAACTGATAACACCTCTGAGTATTGATTCTGGCCTCAAACAGGCCAACTTTATCCTACAGTCTGGCCAACACCGATAATTGCCACCAGGAATTAGTTTAAGATTTTAAGGATTTTACATGTTTGAAACATAAGACTGTGTATTTCATATTCCTGCCATTTCACATTTACAAAGCCCATCAGTTAGGGCTGAGATTGATTTTCATTGGTGTCAGTTCATCTGTAGGAACAATAAACTTGCAGGGACTGAAAATATGTTGAAAACAAAAAGAGAATATATCACAGTTGATGATAAACTATGTCTTCAGATGAATTCCACTGTCGTTATGTAAAACAGCTGGAGTCTGCAGAACAGAACTTAGCAAATTTGCAAAAAAACGCCCAAAAAAACAGAAAACAACCCGACCAGGGCGGGCGGCGGGGGACGAGGACGGAGGGACAGAGTCCAAAAACAAACCAAAAAAATCCCCGATGGTCAAGAAAAACAGTGTGTGTGTAAAATCTTGACTGTGCCCCCTAACAATAGGGGCACAGGCAAGACAACATTTAACTATTAATCACAATTTTGCTAAATAAAATTATCTGGCTTGCAAGAGTCACATGATGACCATTAACCACTGCTCACCCTTGATGGGAGAGCACGCTTGTTTCGAGCAAGGAACAAGCTCACAAAGAGCACACACATTTTTTGCCACCTGGGGAGCGAGGAGCTGCAAGGGAAACACACAAATTAACTGGAAGACGTAGACTGGTGCAACAAAAACCAGTAAGTACGGTGTACAGCGTACACTATGTCTATAGCACACAGTAGTATTTCAAATAGGACAAAATGCAGATTTTACCACAGCAAAATTATTGTATCTCTACAGTTTTAACATTTAATAAGCTTGCTGCCTGCACAGTGTGGATAGTCAAACAAATTGAATCATCATGAATACATTATTTTATATTCCTTACTTTGTTTTTTAATTTTCATTACTTAATTATTATAGCACTAGGAGTAAATAATAAGGAAAGGATTCTGGATCAGCATCATGATGAAAACCTGTGGCCATAGTATGTACAGTATTCTGTAAAAGGCATAAAATGTCACTGTGTGTGTGTGTGTGTGTGTGTGTGTGTGTGTGTGTGTGTGTGTGTGTGTGTGTGTGTGTGTGTGTGTGTGTGTGTTTTATGTGTATAGATTTTTTAAATTATTTCTCATGGTATAACATTTTCCAGACATGCCCTGTGAGGACACGAGGAGGAAACAGTGACAAAAGGAGCTGTGTGAGGTTAGTGGATCCCTCACCAGCTGGATTAAAAAGAGCACAGGTAACAATAACACATGTACCAGCTGTTGCATTACAGAGTTATTCAACAATAAAAACAATAATAAGTATAAAAACAATAAGTCTTAAAGACATAAAGACCTAGATGACGTCTAATTTTCTGCTTCTAAATTCAGATAAATTCAGAGGTTATTGTACTCGGCCCTGAAAATCTTAGAAATATGGTATCTAAGCAGATTCTTACTCTGGATGCCATTACCTTGGCCTCCGGTAACATTGTAAGGAACCTTGAAGTAATTTTTGACCAGAATATTTCCTTCAATGCACATATTAAACAAATATGTAGGACTGCTTTTTTCCATTTGCACAACATCTCTAAAGTTAGAAATATCCTGTCTCAGAGTGACGCTGAAAAACTATAGGAAGTTTTTCCTTCCACTGTTGCCAAAGTGCTTGCTTGTAAGGTGTCATGATTGTTGGAGGGGATTTTTTTGTATCATTATAGGATATTTACCTTACATTATAAAGCACCTTCTTGTCATTATTGTTGTGATTTGGCGCTCTATAAAAAAATATGAATCGAATTGAAATCAAGTTATAAATATTTGATATAATAATAAGGTATTAAGATATAACTTTTTTTTTTATTTCAAATTGGACTGCTCTTTGATGTTTTTAGATTTTTATAGAATGTGATTTTTAAATTTGGAGCCCAGTCCTGCTTGTGGCTGTTTCTGTTGTTTCAATATCACGTGAAAGATGAAATTCTGCTGCTTTGTGACAGACAATGGTGTTATTATTCTATTCTATTCTATTCTATTCTATTCTATGCATTAGCCTTCTTTGAAGGATGTCCGTGCTGAGTGTTAGAGAGGGTGAAGAACTCAGTGTCTCACATGAGACTGAATCAGAGTGAAGTCTTGGATGTCTCCTGGATGCCTTCCAGTTAATGTGCTTCAGGCATGTCTAAGCCAGCTGACAGACCTCTCCTGTATGTCTGTGGTCTCCCCCCACCCGAACATGCCAAAAAAAAAAACCCTTAAAGGTGTCCAGCAGGCAACCTAATGAGGTTGCAGGCAACCTAATGGGACTGCCTGCTGTACCTCTTAGCTGGTTCACTTCGATGTGTAAAAGCAGATCCTATTGATAGTCTGATTTCATTCACTACAGCTCGTGGCCAAAGGTGAGGGTAGTGAAGCAAGTAGAGATGGCGCTGTCACTTGGTGTTCGCTCGCTCTGTGGTATAGTATCGCTTCCTGTTCCTGCTCAAACACAGTGGTGTTTCTGAGTAGCTTATTTGCTTAGCAGTTTAATTAACAACTTTTAAATACATTCTTTTTTTTCCACAGTATAATCTTCACGTGCTTCATCCGAAGCACACTTTCTGTGTACTCACTACCTAATTTATAGCCAAAGTATTCACTCACTGTCTCTGTACTGTTTCGCTAGCTTAGCTCGTAGCCGACCCGTTAGCACCATGGCTACTTCACCTGTCCCTTCTGCACTTTCTTGCTCATTGTGTCAGATGTTTAGTTACTCCTCGGCCTCCTTTAGCAGAAATGATATCTGTAACAAATGTAGCATATTTGCAGCTCTGGAGGCCAGGATTACTGATCTGGAGACTCGGCTTTGCACCCTTCTCTCACCCTTAGCTAGCCAGGCCCCTGTAGCTGGTGCAGCCGAAGATAGCGTAGGCCCCGCTAGCTGTTCCCCGGCAAATCCCAAGCAGCTGCGGAAAGAAGGCGGCTGGGTAACGGTGAGGAGGAAGCATAGTCCTAAACAGAAGCCCCAGGTACACCACCAACCCGTTCATGTGTCTAACCGTTTTTCCCCACTCGGTGACACACCCGCTGGGGGTCAAACTCTGGTAATTGGTGATTCTGTTCTCAGACATGTGAAGCTAGAGACACCGGCAACCATAGTCAATTGTCTTCCAGGGGCCAGAGCAGGCGACATTGAAGGAAATTCAAATCTTGACTGTGCCCCCTAACAATAGGGGCACAGGCAAGACAACATTTAACTATTAATCACAATTTTGCTAAATAAAATTATCTGGCTTGCAAGAGTCACATGATGACCATTAACCACTGCTCACCCTTGATGGGAGAGCACGCTTGTTTCGAGCAAGGAACAAGCTCACAAAGAGCACACACATTTTTTGCCACCTGGGGAGCGAGGAGCTGCAAGGGAAACACACAAATTAACTGGAAGACGTAGACTGGTGCAACAAAAACCAGTAAGTACGGTGTACAGCGTACACTATGTCTATAGCACACAGTAGTATTTCAAATAGGACAAAATGCAGATTTTACCACAGCAAAATTATTGTATCTCTACAGTTTTAACATTTAATAAGCTTGCTGCCTGCACAGTGTGGATAGTCAAACAAATTGAATCATCATGAATACATTATTTTATATTCCTTACTTTGTTTTTTAATTTTCATTACTTAATTATTATAGCACTAGGAGTAAATAATAAGGAAAGGATTCTGGATCAGCATCATGATGAAAACCTGTGGCCATAGTATGTACAGTATTCTGTAAAAGGCATAAAATGTCACTGTGTGTGTGTGTGTGTGTGTGTGTGTGTGTGTGTGTGTGTGTGTGTGTGTGTGTGTGTGTGTGTGTGTGTGTGTGTGTGTTTTATGTGTATAGATTTTTTAAATTATTTCTCATGGTATAACATTTTCCAGACATGCCCTGTGAGGACACGAGGAGGAAACAGTGACAAAAGGAGCTGTGTGAGGTTAGTGGATCCCTCACCAGCTGGATTAAAAAGAGCACAGGTAACAATAACACATGTACCAGCTGTTGCATTACAGAGTTATTCAACAATAAAAACAATAATAAGTATAAAAACAATAAGTCTTAAAGACATAAAGACCTAGATGACGTCTAATTTTCTGCTTCTAAATTCAGATAAATTCAGAGGTTATTGTACTCGGCCCTGAAAATCTTAGAAATATGGTATCTAAGCAGATTCTTACTCTGGATGCCATTACCTTGGCCTCCGGTAACATTGTAAGGAACCTTGAAGTAATTTTTGACCAGAATATTTCCTTCAATGCACATATTAAACAAATATGTAGGACTGCTTTTTTCCATTTGCACAACATCTCTAAAGTTAGAAATATCCTGTCTCAGAGTGACGCTGAAAAACTATAGGAAGTTTTTCCTTCCACTGTTGCCAAAGTGCTTGCTTGTAAGGTGTCATGATTGTTGGAGGGGATTTTTTTGTATCATTATAGGATATTTACCTTACATTATAAAGCACCTTCTTGTCATTATTGTTGTGATTTGGCGCTCTATAAAAAAATATGAATCGAATTGAAATCAAGTTATAAATATTTGATATAATAATAAGGTATTAAGATATAACTTTTTTTTTTATTTCAAATTGGACTGCTCTTTGATGTTTTTAGATTTTTATAGAATGTGATTTTTAAATTTGGAGCCCAGTCCTGCTTGTGGCTGTTTCTGTTGTTTCAATATCACGTGAAAGATGAAATTCTGCTGCTTTGTGACAGACAATGGTGTTATTATTCTATTCTATTCTATTCTATTCTATTCTATGCATTAGCCTTCTTTGAAGGATGTCCGTGCTGAGTGTTAGAGAGGGTGAAGAACTCAGTGTCTCACATGAGACTGAATCAGAGTGAAGTCTTGGATGTCTCCTGGATGCCTTCCAGTTAATGTGCTTCAGGCATGTCTAAGCCAGCTGACAGACCTCTCCTGTATGTCTGTGGTCTCCCCCCACCCGAACATGCCAAAAAAAAAAACCCTTAAAGGTGTCCAGCAGGCAACCTAATGAGGTTGCAGGCAACCTAATGGGACTGCCTGCTGTACCTCTTAGCTGGTTCACTTCGATGTGTAAAAGCAGATCCTATTGATAGTCTGATTTCATTCACTACAGCTCGTGGCCAAAGGTGAGGGTAGTGAAGCAAGTAGAGATGGCGCTGTCACTTGGTGTTCGCTCGCTCTGTGGTATAGTATCGCTTCCTGTTCCTGCTCAAACACAGTGGTGTTTCTGAGTAGCTTATTTGCTTAGCAGTTTAATTAACAACTTTTAAATACATTCTTTTTTTTCCACAGTATAATCTTCACGTGCTTCATCCGAAGCACACTTTCTGTGTACTCACTACCTAATTTATAGCCAAAGTATTCACTCACTGTCTCTGTACTGTTTCGCTAGCTTAGCTCGTAGCCGACCCGTTAGCACCATGGCTACTTCACCTGTCCCTTCTGCACTTTCTTGCTCATTGTGTCAGATGTTTAGTTACTCCTCGGCCTCCTTTAGCAGAAATGATATCTGTAACAAATGTAGCATATTTGCAGCTCTGGAGGCCAGGATTACTGATCTGGAGACTCGGCTTTGCACCCTTCTCTCACCCTTAGCTAGCCAGGCCCCTGTAGCTGGTGCAGCCGAAGATAGCGTAGGCCCCGCTAGCTGTTCCCCGGCAAATCCCAAGCAGCTGCGGAAAGAAGGCGGCTGGGTAACGGTGAGGAGGAAGCATAGTCCTAAACAGAAGCCCCAGGTACACCACCAACCCGTTCATGTGTCTAACCGTTTTTCCCCACTCGGTGACACACCCGCTGGGGGTCAAACTCTGGTAATTGGTGATTCTGTTCTCAGACATGTGAAGCTAGAGACACCGGCAACCATAGTCAATTGTCTTCCAGGGGCCAGAGCAGGCGACATTGAAGGAAAAACTGCTGGCTAAGGGTAAACGTAAATTCAGTAAAATCATAATTCACGTCGGCAGTAATGACACCCGGTTACGCCAATCGGAGGTCACTAAAATCAATATTGAATCGGTGTGTAACTTTGCCAAAACAATGTCGGACTCTGTAGTTTTCTCTGGTCCCCTCCCCAATCAGACCAGGAGTGACATGTTTAGCCGCATGTTCTCCTTAAATTGCTGGCTGTCTGAGTGGTGTCCCAGAAATGATGTGGGCTTCATAGATAATTGGCAAACCTTCTGGAGGAAACCTGGTCTTGTTAGGAGAGATGGCATCCATCCCACTTTGGATGGAGCAGCTCTCATTTCTAGAAATATGGACAAATTTATTAAACCCCCCAAAATATGACTATCCAGAGTTGGGACCAGGAAGCAGAGTTGCAGTCTTACACGCCTCTCTGCAGCTTCTCTCCTCCTGCTACCCCCCCAAAAACCCATCTCCATAGAGACTGTGTCTGCTTCCAAAAAGACAGAAAACAAACTAAAAACCAGCAACAAACAACTTAAACATTTACAAAGAAAGAACAATACAGTATCCACATCTGAACCAAAGAGTAAAACAGTGAAATGTGGATTATTAAATATTAGGTCTCTCTCCTCCAAGTCTCTGTTAGTACATGACTTAATAATTGATCAACAAATTGATTTACTCTGCCTTACAGAAACCTG
Source organism: Neolamprologus brichardi (assembly GCF_056152115.1). Lineage (NCBI taxonomy): Eukaryota > Metazoa > Chordata > Actinopteri > Cichliformes > Cichlidae > Neolamprologus > Neolamprologus brichardi. The sequence continues at coordinate 30,328,937 of NC_142110.1, forward strand.
GTTGCAGCAGGATGATTATGTTAGTTTAAATGAATCAACACCCCCGAGTCATTCTAACTACCAGAAATCTCGAAGCACAGGTCGAGGGGGCGGTTTGGCAGCAATTTTTCACACCAGTCTATTAATTAATGAAAGACCAAGACAGACTTTTAATTCACTTGAAAGCCTGATGCTTAACATTGTCCACCCCAGCTGTGAAACTCAGAAACCAGTCTTACTTGTTATCATCTATCGTCCACCTGGGCCTTACACAGAGTTTCTGTCTGATTTCTCAGACTTTATATCTAATTTAGTTCTGAGCTCAGATAAAATAATTATTGTGGGTGATTTTAACATCCATGTTGATGCTAAAAATGACAGCCTCAACATGGCATTTAATCTGTTGTTAGACTCAATTGGTTTCTCTCAAAATGTAAAAGAACCCACCCACCACTTTAATCACACTCTAGATCTTGTTTTAACATATGGCATAGAAACTGAACATTTAACAGTGTTTCCTGAAAACCCTCTCCTGTCTGATCATTTCTTGATAACATTTACATTTACAATAATTGATTACGCAGCAGTGGAGAGTGGACTTTATCAAAGTAGATGTCTTTCTGAAAGCGCTGTAACTAAGTTTAAGAATATAATCCAGCCACTGTTATCATCGTCAATGCCCTGTACCAACACAGAGCAGAGCAGCTATCTGAACGCTACCCCAACAGAGGTCGATTATCTTGTTAATAATTTCACCTCCTCACTACGTACGACTCTGGATACTGTAGCTCCGGTGAAAACTAAGGTCTCTAATCAGAAGTACCTGACCCCGTGGTATAATTCTCAAACACGTACCCTAAAGCAGATGACTCGTAATCTGGAGAGGAAATGGCGTGTCACAAATTTAGAGGATCATCATTTAGCCTGGAGAAATAGTTTGTTGCTTTATAAGAAAGCCCTCCGCAAAGCCAGAACAGCTTACTACTCATCAATGATTGAAGAAAATAAGAACAACCCCAGGTTTCTCTTCAGCACTGTAGCCAGGCTGACAAAAAGTCAGAGCTCTTTTGAGCCAACCATCCCTTTAACGTTAACTAGTGATGACTTCATGAACTTCTTCACAAATAAAATTTTTATCATTAGAGAAAAAATTACCAATAATCATCCCACAGATGTAATATTATCTACAGCTACTCTTAGTTCCATTGATGTTAAGTTAGACTCTTTTTCTCCAATCGATCTTTCTGAGTTAACTTCAATAATTACTTCCTCCAAACCATCAACGTGTCTTTTAGACCCCATTCCTACAAAACTGCTCAAAGAAGTCCTGCCATTGATTAATTCTTCGATCTTATATATGATCAACCTATCTCTAATAATCGGCTATGTACCACAGGCCTTCAAGGTGGCTGCAGTTAAACCTTTACTCAAAAAGCCATCTCTAGACCCAGCAGTCTTAGCTAATTATAGGCCAATCTCCAACCTTCCTTTCATATCAAAAATCCTTGAAAGAGTAGTTATCAAACAGCTAACAGATCATCTGCAGAGGAATGGTTTATTTGAAGAGTTTCAGTCAGGTTTCAGAGTTCATCACAGCACAGAAACAGCTTTAGTGAAGGTTACAAATGATCTTCTTATGGCCTCTGACAGTGGACTCATCTCTGTGCTTGTCCTTCTTGACCTTAGTGCAGCATTCGATACTGTTGACCATAATATCCTGTTAGAGCGATTAGAACATGCTGTAGGTATTACAGGTATTGCACTGCAGTGGTTTGTATCATATCTATCTAATAGACTCCAATTTGTGCATGTAAATGGAGAGTCCTCTTCACACACTGAGGTTAATTATGGAGTTCCACAGGGTTCAGTGCTAGGACCAATTCTGTTTACATTATACATGCTTCCCCTAGGCAGCATCATTAGAAGACATAGCATACATTTTCACTGCTATGCAGATGACGCCCAGCTCTATCTGTCCATAAAGCCAGATAACACACACCAATTAGTTAAACTGCAGGAATGTCTTAAAGACATAAAGACTTGGATGGCCACTAACTTTCTGCTTCTTAACTCAGATAAAACTGAGGTCATTGTACTCGGCGCTGAAAAGCTTAGAAATATGGTATCTAACCAGATTCTTACTCTGGATGGCATTACCTTGGCCTCCAGTAACACTGTGAGGAACCTTGGAGTCATTTTTGACCAGGATATGTCCTTCAACGCACATATTAAACAAATATGTAAGACTGCGTTCTTCCATTTGCGCAACATCTCTAAAATTAGAAATATCCTGTCTCAGAGTGATGCTGAAAAACTAGTTCATGCATTTATTACTTCCAGGCTGGACTACTGCAATTCATTATTATCAGGATGTCCAAAAAACTCACTGAAAAGCCTTCAGTTAATCCAAAATGCTGCAGCAAGAGTACTGACAGGGACTAGAAAGAGAGAGCATATTTCTCCTGTTTTGGCTTCCCTTCATTGGCTTCCTGTTAAATCCAGAATTGAATTCAAAATCCTGCTCCTCACATACAAGGTCTTAAATAATCAGGCCCCATCTTATCTTAATGACCTTGTAGTACCATATTACCCTATTAGAGCACTTCGCTCCCGCTCTGCAGGCCTACTTGTTGTTCCTAGAGTATTTAAAAGTAGAATGGGAGGGAGAGCCTTCAGTTTTCAGGCCCCTCTTCTGTGGAACCAGCTTCCAATTTGGATTCGGGAGACAGACACTATCTCTACTTTTAAGATTAGGCTTAAAACTTTCCTTTTTGCTAAAGCATATAGTTAGGGCTGGACCAGGTGACCCTGAATCCTCCCTTAGTTATGCTGCAATAGATGTAGGCTGCCGGGGGATTCCCATGATGCATTGAGTTTTTCCTTTCCAGTCACCTTTCTCACTCACTATGTATTAACAGACCTCTCTGTATTGAATCATATCTGTTATTAATCTCTGTCTCTCTTCCACAGCATGTCTTTTATCCTGTCTTCCTTCTCTCACCCCAGCCGGTCGCAGCAGATGGCCGCCCCTCCCTGAGCCTGGTTCTGCCGGAGGTTTCTTCCTGTTAAAAGGGAGTTTTTCCTTCCCACTGTCGCCAAAGTGCTTGCTCATAGGGGGTCATATGATTGTTGGGCTTTTCTCTGTATCTATGAAGCGCCTTGAGGCGACATTTGTTGTGATTTGGCGCTATATAAATAAAATTGAATTGAATTGAATTGAATAGAGATCAATCTACTTTCTAGTTTTTATTTTTCAAAAAGGCATACAGATCTTCCGAATGGGAATTTCATTTCCAAGTATGCACTTATTAGACACAAGAAACCCAGTCTCATTATCAGTCTTTGCTTGATGGTGCTGTCTAAACATTCATGCCCCTGCCTGTATCCCAACCCACACATGAACACAGAAATGCCTGGATCTATACAAAGACTGTTAATGAGACTCAACAAGGCAAGTATTGCAAAAGACAAAAATGCTAAATGAGCACTTCTCTATTTTAAAGTGCTTAATCTTGATCATTGGCAGTCGTTCTCACTTTCTATCGTGTATGCAAGGTGAAATCTTAACACCACCTTTTGATGCAATACTTCTTAGCAAATGTGTTTTATTTCCCAGATTAGGTGTCATTAAACACATCACTGGGGTTGGCTCCATGAGGAACAGGAATCTCACTGATTTTACATTTGTATGGCGTGACAAGTGATGTTGATGAGCAACATTTAACCAAACCTGATTAAACCTTCTGCTTCCAAATTGTAACTCAGTAGATCACTGGATTACATCATGATTAAAAAAGTTCCAACCAAAAGCCACTTGGTGTTGTTACTTTTCCCTCCGTCTCTGTCTAGATGATACAGAAAGTTAATTAAAGTAATTTCTTGTGTGCTAACACTGTGATTTTGCACTGCATGTGCTGCATGAGGATGAAGCTCATCCAATTAATTATCCTCCATTAAAGAACTCATTACATTTGGAGCTCTTTGTGTTTGTCAGAGTGTGGTGACGAGTTTGTGTTGAATTACGTGAATTAGCAGCCCAGACTGTACTCTACAGCGAGATAATTACTTCCAGACAGTGAAGTACATATCCTCAGCTTTGACAAGGGCACACCTGTGCACATGCACATTCAAATTTCAGTACCAGAATTCACCTTCTGCCACATCAATCAGACCTTACATGACCTGCAAATGTAAGGCCCACAACCCAGCATGTGTAATCAGACAGGGTTGTGGTTGCTTAGCTGCTGCCTAAAGCAGTAAAGGTAAGAGCTTTGAGCTTTTGTACTGCTCTGTGAAATAAAAACAATGCAAAATTTATTAAAATGTGTTAAATTATTCAACTGTTGTCTAAGAGTTTGTGTTATTCTAAAATTACAAAAAGTCCACTCATAAAAAGGTAAAGAGCTCTGTTTCGTCTTTGTATGACATTTAAACATGCAAACAGATAATTCGTTTTTCTGTTAAAGAGGCAAACTAAACTTTCTTTAAACTTTTAATTATATTTGACTTTTTTTCTTGAAATAGAGTAATAGGGAGTGATTGGCCAAGGCCATTAAAATTTGAAATGTGTGTGTTTTCTGGCATCCAAGTGACCTTTATGGATTGCCACTCCTCACCTCGTTAGACAAATACTAACAAGACACTTGAGCTGACACTTCTATATTTCACTGTAAGACTCTATATACATCAGTTTTTGCTCCATAATTTGTGCATTGATTAAAATAAAAATACAGATCTACCATCCTGAAACAAAGATCAGGCTTGGGGCAGTTAGGTTTGCATCTACACCTTTATTTGGAATTCTCACATATTTGGCAAAATCTTATAAGAGAAGAATGCCCAAATGCACATTAGAGCTGAACTAAATACTTATTTTTGTTTCTAAAACCATGCTTGGTTAGATGAGTTTCGAGGCAACCTTGTGCATTACCTTTCGTCTTGTTTTATATTGTTAGTTCTCTGTCTTGATTAGTCTTGGTTAGCCTTGTTTTGTTTGGGCTGTGTCCACATCCCCTAATTACTTTGAGCGTTTTGTAGGCATTAAGGGAGCTGCTCTATGGTTTAAGTCTTACTTCATGAATAGGAGCTTCTCTACTTATTCCTCAGCTGCCGCACCTCTTACTTTTGGAGTTCTTCAGGGATCAACCCTGGGCCAGTTTTATTTTCCTCATATATATGCTGCCCCTGGGCTCTATTTTTAGGAAATATAATATCTCTTTCCGCTGCTTTGTTGAACATTAGCATCTGCTGTACACTCTGTGTGGGAAGAAAACGTCTTTCTACAGCAAAAAATTAAACTTCAAATCTGAAGAGCAGAGCAGCCTAAATGTAGATTTAGAGCCCTGAGAGGACTAACATCAGGGAAGAGAGCTGTAGACTTATGATATGTTTTCATGAAGAAGTCTGTGGACATCTTTGTATTTGTCTTCAGCTTTCTGATCCAGCAGCATGTAGCTGCATCAGAGACTAAAAATCTAAAGCAGTACGCCATGTGTGGCTATCTGAAAGCACGCCACACACACACACACACACACACACCATACTGTCTTACTCTGTCTTCACAAACCTGGTTTTTAATTTCCCGTCTGACATTAATATCCGTTCGCAGATGAACACACACACTCACACACTCTGGGGTTTCAATGTCCTCAACTGCTGTGTTGGTAGATCTGAGATGCTGATGAAACAGAGGGGGAGAAAAGGTAATCTAACCTGTGAAAGGAAAAGAAGTAGAAATGATAAAAGTACAGAAAATATTCCTTTCCATCAAATGAAATATTCTCAAAATTTGCAGGCATCCACCTGCTACAAGACATCACTTGTTTGAACTTAAACATATAAATAATCATAATACAAGGAGACAGGCCGCAACTTGGCCAATAAATGAATGTGTAAGTCATTTGAATAAGGAAAAAAATGTAAATAAGATGATCACTTGTCATCACAGACATCCCTGCTATGCCATTAAAACCGCTCTGAACTTTTTGGTGATGAGCACAGATGTCCAGTGGGGCCCTTCGTCTAGTTCCAGGGAATGCTTTGGACTGATCCGAGTTTTAGTTTTTTAACACCTCAGTGCATAAATTGTAGCCAAGGATTATTTTTACAGCCTCACTAACAGCTATTTGATTGGCATCAAGTTAACTTTTAGCTAAGCCATAAATGTCCACATTTGGATGTGATGCTAGAGAGTTAACAAACTGCATCGATTTTGTGTAGGCTTTCCTGTCATTTCCTAAGCCTTTTCTCAGTTTTAGTGACAGAGCTGGGTGCTATGTCCTGCTGAGGGGGGCTGCTGTTGCAGCTGCGGGTTGTCTTTATAACTTCGCCCTGAATGGTGGGACCCAATGGCTTGCCAGCAGAACATTGGACTTTAAAAGTGGCCACCCTCTGAGAACCCTGGCTGTAGAGCAAAAGATCTGTCATCTGGCTTTATCCACATCTGTCGTTGCCACATTCTGCTTGCTGCGGCAAGTAAAACCACCTGACTGAAACTAAAGTTAGTGGTTAACTATTAGATTCTACATCAGCGGTAAGATTAAAGTGGAGACTGAAGTTATGCATAAACTTGACTCATAAAGAATATTTGCTATAGAAATTTTGAGCTAGAAAAAAAACTTCCCTATTAACAATAAATCAGTCAGTTCAGGAATTCAGACGTAATCAGCTGGTCTGAACATTTCAGGGAGAACGCAGTCAGACCGCGATTGTGACCTCTTAAAGAGGAGGAGGAGTGGGCAGCAGGCTGATAAATACTTGCTATCAGCTGTATTGTGTTCTAATTGGCTTCTATTTGAGGGTTTTCAATGTGAAATAAAGAGGGCTTTGTTGGACAGCATCTCTCTCTCTCACACACACACACACACACACATGCAGAGGGCTGCAGTGTTTAGTCTGCTGTGAGCTCACAGTCTGATAATCAGTAATTAGGTAATTGTGTGTGTGCAGGTTGTTATCAGGCTCATAGTGAGAACAGAAGCACACACTGATCTGTGTTTGTGTTGATTTGTCACCTGAGCTGTGTGTGTGTTTGAGGCGTGGGGTGTAGATAAAAATGGTTGCCAAGTGTTCTCAGAAAGTTTTTTTAAAGTTGAGCGCATTTGTCAGGCAGCGCTTGTTTAAGCGTTGCTACTGTCTCCATGCTCCATGCTCACACTCGAATCTTTGACTTCCTGTAAAAGAGTGGATCAGTTGTTCAGTGAGGTGTCCACATATGATCAATAAGTCCAAGGCTACAGTGAGTGTGTACTGCAATGTTATAATCACTGAAAGAGATGTGTGTGCAATGGATAAATTATCTATATGAGCCACAAATTTCCACTCCATAAATGTTAAAATAGACTAGTTTTCTATATTTTGCAATGTTTGCATAGTTATTTTACTGAGGCTGCATAAAGAAACCAGTTGTAGTAAAAAGTTTTTTTTTTTTTTTTTTGTTTTTTTTTTTAAAAAAGGGTTTGGTTCAGCAAAACATCCCAGAAATTTGGAGAATAAAGTTATAGATTTATGAGGAAAAAACATGGAATTTCTACAAAAAAGCTCAGTTAAGTTGTACTTTTTACAGTCAGTCTCAGCATAGTCATCTCAAAGCCTGCTGCAAACACAGAGCAGCACTGCGACTCAAGACGGAGGACTTATTTTAATGAATATGAGCTTGTAGTTTTCTGCCTAAATCATATGTGTCAGGGGTTGCTGAGTGGAGGCGAGGAAGTGACCCAAACGCAGGACTCATGGATAGTTAGGTGAAGGCTGGTGTTTATTGCCGATTCAGTGAACAAACAGAACAGAGGTAGGAAATGGCTGGCTGGACGACTGACTGACTGAAGGAAAGACGGACGGACGGACGGGCGGGCGGGCTGGCTGAACGCAGGCGGAAACGACAACATAACATCAATGACACGACAAAGAACTGGTGAAACCGAGGAACTTAAATACACAGGTTGAATGATGACAATGATTGGAAACAGGTGAGTGCAGGGCTGAACATAATCTGACTAATGACACAAGCTGACATGGGGAACAAACAGGAAGTGAAGCAGGCAGTGGCAAAATAAACTGAACATGAACAAAACTGAAAGCACTGGGTCGATGACCCAGGAACCCTGACAGTACCCCCCCCCCCCCCTCCAAAGGCCGGCACCCGACGGCCAAAAGAAAGAAAAACCAGAACAGGGCGGGCGGAGGGGGCCCAGGACGGAGGAACGGAGTCCAAAACAGAAACAGTTCAGGTGGGCGGCCACGTGGCCGAGACGAGACAGTTCAGGTGGGCGGCCGCGAGGAAGACGGCGGCGGCCGGTGAGCTGGTCCGGTGGGCGGCAGCGAGGAAGGCGGCGGCCGCTGAGCCGGCGATGACGTCCAGAACGTGGCTGGGGCGACGGCGCGGCAGCCGCAGGACCAGGCGAAGCAGAAGCTGACGCCGAGGCTGAGTCTGGACCAGGCGACGGCACGGGAGCCGGGGGTGACGGAGCCACAGCTTTAGGACCAGCGGGCGCGGAGGCTCCTGGCTGGAGAGCGGCCGGGCCAGCGGGCGCGGAGGCCCCTGGCTGGAGAGCGGGAGAGCTCACAGCTGGCTCTGGGTGCTGTGGCTGCAGGTCCGGGAACTGAACAGGGTGGTGGATGAGTGACTGAACTACAGAAGACTGGACAACAGGCTGGACAGACTGGAGGACGGGCGACCGGGAGGCAGGAGACTGGAGGGCAGGAACAGACTGGACTACAGGGGACTGGAGGGCAGGAACAGACTGGAGAGCAGGCGAGTGAACTGACGGGGCTGGAAGCTGAACAGCAGGCGAGGGAACTGAGTGGAGAGGAGGCTGAACAGCAGGTGAGACTGGAGCAGACTGGACTACAGGCTGGACTGGAGCAGGACTGTGAACTGATTGGACTGAGGAGGCTAATGGATAAACAGAGGTTGGTGAGGCTAATGGCTGAGCTACAGCCTGGGCTAGTAAAGCTGGTGCCTGAGCAGGGGACAGGTCAGCTAATCTAACTAGGGACAGTGCGAGGGCGTGAAAGGCTGGGTCAGGAGGTGGAGGAAGTGGTGAAGTAGCAGGTGGACTGGTTAGCTCTTCCAAGCCTCCAGGGAGGTCAGGCTGGGTTGAGGCTGCCCTCAGCCTGGGCGCTGGGACAGGCACGGGAGGTAGCTGGACACCAGTCACCCCCACCCGGGAAACAAGAGTGGATGTGGAGGTAGACTGCGTCGCAGCTGCCTTCCTCCTAGGAGCTGGCACAGGTGTGGGTGTAGACTGGGCCCTAGCCATCTGAGGTGGTGAAACGGCTGAAGGGGAAGGCTGAATCTGGGCCGCCGTGCTGGTGGGAAATGGCTGAGTAATGGTTGTGGAGATAGTGACTGGGTGTGTGATACTTGCAGGTTTATTGGGGATTGGTCTGGTCTTTCTGCCACCACTATTTACAGTCTTTGGGGGAGCAGAGCAGAAAAAATCCTCCCAGTCTACATCGTTGTCCAGAAGGGAAACTCTCCATGAATCGGGGATGAGTCTATTAGTTATTTTAGGTGGAGAATCAAATGAGGAGGGTGGAAAATAGTCAGTGGAACCCACCACCGGGAGTTGCTGTAAAGAGTCCATGTTATGGCGGCGTGTGCGCCGCTTTTTCCGGGAAGAGGAAGCGGGCGGGGTACACAGCCGAGCCTCCGGCGCGGGCGCCTCTGAGCCGAAGTTTGAGGCATAGCCGCTGTGCCGTGGCGAAGTGGAAGGTCCAGCGAATGAGGCGGCGGGTGTATGAGCGAGGAGCGGAGCGGCGAGAGAGGGAGCGGCCGAAGCGCGGCGTGAAACGCCCACTCTCCGCGGCAAATGCTCCGGTGCAGGTGAGGCAGCAGGTGGGAGAACGCGGTGTCTCCGAGGTCCGCTCAGAGCCAGGCGAGTTCCCTCGAAGATGTGCTCTCGCTCCGCGAAGAGCCGCTGTTTCTCCTTAAGCTTCTCCGCCCAAATGGAGAGTGCTGCCTCCTGCCGCTCGAACAGATCTGAGTCCGCTGGGCAGAAAACGTGTCTTCGTGGCACGGGTCGTGTCATTCTGTCAGGGGTTGCTGAGTGGAGGCGAGGAAGTGACCCAAACGCAGGACTCGTGGATAGTTAGGTGAAGGCTGGTGTTTATTGCCGATTCAGTGAATAAACAGAACAGAGGTAGGAAATGGCTGGCTGGCTGGCTGGACGACTGACTGAATGAATGAATGAATGAATGAATGAATGAATGAATGAAGGACGGACGGAATGGCTGGCTGAACGCAGGCGGAAACGACAACATAACATCAATGACACGACAAAGAACTGGTGAAACCGAGGAACTTAAATACACAGGTTGAATGATGACAATGATTGGAAACAGGTGAGTACAGGGCTGAACATAATCTGACTAATGACACAAGCTGACACGGGGAACAAACAGGAAGTGAAACAGGCAGTGGCAAAATAAACTGAACATGAACAAAACTGAAAGCACTGGGTCGATGACCCAGGAACCCTGACAATATGATTCAAAAGACATTTTTAGGTGTTCATTTAACATTTTGTGTGGATTTATGGTACCACAAATTCAAACAAGTGAACTTTATTTTTTAACTTTGAAAAATAAAGCACTATGATTTCAGGCCAAAAGACCCCAAAACTCTTTTATTTTTCATTTGTTTTTTTCTCATGAATTTGTCTCCTTTTCCCCTGTATATTTGTTTTGGAGGGCCCGATGACCATCGGTTTAGCAGCAGGTATACCATCACCTTGATTTTCTCTATTGTTGTGCTGTTTGTGTCGCTTACAAATGACGTCACAGGACTTCCGGCTGAGTTGCTTTACTGACCCCAAGCAGACTGACGTGGAAATCAGTTGTAAAGGAAAATGACAGAAGCACAACTCATTAACACATCTAATTAGCCAATCAGATGGCAGAGCTAATTGCATGTAGGTATGGTAAAGACCACCTGGTGAAGTTCAAACTGATCATAGAATGGGGAAGAAATATGATTTAAGCAAGTTGGCAGGGTTGGTGATGCTAGATGAAATCCTCTGAGAATTTCAGAAACTGCTGATCTGCTGGGATTTTTCCACAGACAAAATACCCAGTGAGAGTCAGTTCTCTCGGTTAAAATGCCTTGTTGATCCCAGAGATCAGAGGAGAATGACCGGAAAGTTTTGAGCTGATAGTAATGAAGCAAAAAGTCAAATGACCACTCATTACAACAAAAGTATGCAGAAGAGCATCTGTGAACACACAAAACATGGACAGATATAGTTTTGTGGTGATCATCAGTTAGTTTTGCATTGTGTGCTGCAACAGACTTGTTGTATTCCTCTATGTCTGTGTGGTGGAGATGTCCTCGTTTATAGTGCTGAAACAGTCCTTCATAGGAGGCCTCTGAGGCCACACATGTACCTGCTTTTTGTTGCAGGTCTCAGCACAATGGTGATGAGTTGTGTTCACCAAGTCCGGTAAGTTACCGGTATGTCATCTTTTTTTAAAGCCCACATGTTGGTGTAGTTTGGATAGTAAAAGCTTTAAAGTCTCCTGATGTGATGAGGAATCTTGTTCACTGATGCCTTGGTAGAGTTCACAGAGTTCCTCGCTCTGGAGGAATGTAAACAGCGATGAGCATAATAGATGTAAATTCCCTCGCAGGTAGAAGGGTCGGCTTAATGATAATAAACTCCGGCAGTGGAGAAGAGTGTTTGTGCAAAACAGCAGCATTTCATCACCACAAATCTCTCATGTCACTTACTGGGGGGTCCAATATGGCTCTAATATAGTGCAACTAATAAAGTGCCCGTAAACTACCTTTGATAAAACAACTATTAAAATAAAAACTAGGCATTCACTATATTAAAAAAAGTCACAAATGAAATTTGAAAGAATATTAGTTTTTAAAATTTGAACCATAATTGAAAAACTTAAAATGATTTATTATTTTTTTGCCTAGTGTGTCTCAAAGTTGGTGCTTAGTGGACAAAAAAAAGTGGCTTATTGTTTTACTTTCTGTTATCTGTTTGCTAACAAGACTCGGGGTCTGTGCAGCCACAGCAGCAGTCACAGTTGTTATGGAGATGCCTCTGCTGTCAGCCCATTGTGACCTGCTGTAAATATGAAACCACAGTCAATTCATCCTGAATTGAGAGCTGTGGATGCCTCTTAAACCGGCAGACATGGAAACCAAGTGTTTTCTAGTGCAAGGCATCAAAGAAGTGCTCAACAATATTGTCTTATATAAGAAGATAAGTTGAAGTCTCTTAAACAGCTATAAAATTATATTTCTACTAAACAAAGGACTTCCATCACTAAGAACCTTTTTTTCTTTTTGTTCTTTGCAGGACCTTATGATCATTATTTACACCTTTAGGATGGATGTTTTTCCTCAGGGAGCTGGGATGATTTAATGATGCCTGCCCTGGTCAATGATTTTAATCATATCATCAGACTGTGAATGAGATATCTCTCCATGCTCAGTAATAAAGCTGAAATTGGTGCCAGTTTTAAATGAAACAGCTTCCTTTGTTTTGGTCCCAGAGAAAAGGTTTCATGTTTGATCAGGGTTGTGTCAAATTTGACTTTGGTTTGAAAACATGAAAGCTACTTTTGCCTGTTGTGTGTAAGTAAAAATGATGCATTTAACTTACTCACTACAGGCCCCTACTGCAGCCCCCTGGCGTGCGCACTCACAACAATGGCTGAGCGTAATCGGAGTCATGTGCAGACTTATTTTACCTCCACAAACAGCTGAGACGTGGTTTGCGATACATGTGGCAAAAAAGTGCTCCAAGAGTGAGGTGTTGTGGCCATACTAGGAAAACATTCAAAAGGGCTGGTGGGGGGGATAAATACATTTTACAGGGTTTATTTATCGGATAAAATACGTTAAATGTCACCGTTATTATTGGCTGGCCGGAAACAGCGGGGGTGTCCAAATTCAGAGGCTGCTTCCACCTGAGGACCCGGCCTTCGCGGTTTAAAGAAAGCCGGGTAGTACATCACGAGCTCCTTGGAGTGAAACTCTGCCGTCTGCTCCTTGCTATCTAAAATATAACCAGGCGCTGACGTAAACTCTCGACCGTCTCACACTTTGTTTAATCATTTTCTGTTTGACGTTTATTCAGCTGTGTGAAAACCCCAGAGGAACCCTCCCGAGGGATTAATAAAGTTTAATTTAATTTAATCTAATAACTTTAATCTCAGCCAAACTGATTTACTCACGAACAAATAAAACACTGAAAAAGCCAAACAATAACATTTTTAAGTTATCAAAGTGACTTATATATCATGTTTAACCCGAGTAGCGAAAGACCGCGGGGGTTTGAAGACGATGTGTCAGTCGGCTCAGATATTTGAAGTTTACACAGCTACATTCTCACCTGAAAATATGTTAAAAGTTTATTTTGTGACCCAGAAAGAGAAATAAGAGTAATATTAAAACTAAGTCGCTGCCGCCATTGTTGGAAACTGGAATTGGCTGGGCCGCGCTATGAATTCTAAAATATGGTTTTTCAATTTTGTTGTCCTGGTGGAAAATTGGGAGAAATTCAGGAGAATGGTGGCTCCGGGAGATTTTCGGGAGGGGCACTGAAATTCGGGATTCTCCCGGAAAAATCGGGAGGGTTGGCATGTATGGTTGTGGCAACATCACTAACCTTGTCAAACACCTCAGAGTAAATCATATCACAGAATATGACGAGCTTATGTTGAGGCGACCTGTAGAGGAGAGGGACAGGTGACGTCTCTCACAGAGTCCTTTAGTGCTGCAGGCAGGCAAGGTGTTCAAATAGGCACAACTTCAGTTTTTTATTTCTATATGATGAACTCTGCATTTTTTAGTGATAAGAACAAGTAATCTGATGTCCTGTAATCATTATGACGCTATAATTTGAGATACAATAAATAAAATAAGTTTTTGTACAAAGTATCGGTATCGGATCAGTATCGTCGATACCACCCTGAATATTACTTTGTATCGGATCGGAAAGAAATTCAGTGGTATCGCACATCACTAACGAACAGAAAGAGCAATTTCACAGGTCTGGCCCATTTAGGATCAATACGTGCTGCTCCTGTTTTTCATGTAATAGATATGTGGACTCCAACACCAAAGAAAAAAACCTTTAAAATGTGAAGGATTTTTGTTTTCTGTGATTACCAAGAAGCTTCAGAGAAATAAATGCTTAATGTCCATGTTCCTTAACAATCATTTACAGTATTTCCCTATTCCCTTCATAGTCAACATATTAAACATTCTTTAATAGGCAAAATAAAATATATTAACACATAGACTGACTCTATGTGTTAGTGCTGCGGCAGACTGGCGACCTGTCCAGGGTGTACCCTGCCTCTTGCTCCTACCCTCGCAAGAGAGTGGATGGATTGATAAAATATAAGTTACAATATTGAATTTTTAAGCCATGTATGTTTTGGAGGGTTTTCATGGTAATATACTAAAGAAATGAACACATTTTGGGAGGTTTTTCTGCTGAATATTAAACTTTTGCGAAGTTTTCATCCATAATACTGGCATGAGTCAAATGATGAGGAGATAAAATATATTACACTAAATAATAATTTAGATGATATATTTACCATGTTTAATTCAACTTTTTTGGCAGTATTGGGCTGACATACTTTTCTAAATATCCTTAGGCTATAAGACACTTTTTTAAAAAATTTATTTATTTTTTTATATTTATTAACACACACATGAAAAAGATTATATTTCAATTTCCCACCAGAAGTTCGGATGTTTTTAATGCTGAATCTTCATGTCTACTATAGACCATATTCTATATTTTTAATAAATTCAAAATCACTTTGGTAATAGTGGAATTACCAGAAACAACAGGATTTTTTTCATCCCCCACTTCCGTTCTATGATATTAATCCCACATAAATGGGTTGAAATACAGAAATAAATATATTTCTTTCTATTATAATTCAAACATTTTGATAATATGGTGCAACTTTAATAATAATAAAAATAAATTACACTATATATATAACAGAAATATAAAATGTAATCCAATTATAATTTCTATGTAATTTTTTAAAAGTCCAAACATATTAACTAATAAATATTCATTCCTGGGGAGAAAATAACCTTATGTTTAAAATCTTTTCTTGGCTGCATTTTACCTCCATAGTTTGAATCAGTCTGGGTTATGCAGTTTGTTAATTTGTTAATTTTGTTTATTTATTTATTTATTTCAAACATGTAAACAATATGCAGGTACATTTAGAAAATAAGAGAGAGAGAAAAATACTATACAAAAGTCAATACATTTCAATATTGCTACCGTTTTGATTCATTTACATGTTGAAAGGGAGTGGGAAGAAGTACACACTTATTTAATCCCACCCCTTTGCCATAAGTTATCAGTTAATATTTAGTCAGCTTCTTTACTGATATAATCTGTAATAAAAAATAGTCAACAGATTTCTGATATAATATATACTATATACTATAATATCACATCATGAAATTTTTAAAATAGAGACAATCTCTTCATTTCAATGTTTTCCATGTCTTTATAGTTCGAGAAGATCATATTTTTATATCTCTTTTTGAACTGTTTTATGTTTGGACATTGCTTTAAATCCATATTCAAACTGTTCCACAGTTTCACTCCATGAACAGAAACACAAAAGCTTTTTCTTGTAGTATGTGCCTTCCCTGTTTTTAACTTACAAAAAACCCTTAAATTATAACTTACTTCTTTCAAAAAAAAAAATACTCTGAATATTACCTGGCAGTTCCTTATTTTTTGCTCTGAATAGAATTTGTGCTGTTTGGAATTTTACTAGATTGGCAATTTTTAATATTTCAGACTGCAAAAATAGTGAGTTTGTATGTTCCCTATAACCTGCATTGTGGATGATTCGAACTGCTTTTCTTTTCTTTTTTTTTGAAGAGTAAAAAGTGAATGTAATGTGGTTTTATAGTTATTGCCCAGTATAGAATATGAAGTGATGTTCTGTCGAATACCTGCTTTCCCTTGTTTAGTATTGCAATGCTACGTGATACTTTGGAATGAATATATCTTACGTGAGCTCTCCAGTTAAGTTTTTCATCTGTTATTATGCCCAGAAATGTATTTTCACTGACTCTTTCAATATCAACACCATTTATTTGAATCTTTGCATTTGTATTTAAACTACTATTTCCAAATAACATAAGTTTAGATTTATTCAAATTTAATGATCAATTGTTTTTATCAAGCCAGAACTTCACTTTACTTATTTCATTAGTCATATCCTCCAATAGATTCTGCAGATCATCACCAGAGCAAAAAATGTTTGTATCATCAGCAAAGAGAACCATTTTTAATACTTTGGACACTTTACAGATGTCATTAATGTATAAGTTGAAGAATTTTGGACCCAAAACTGACCCTTGGGGTACACCACAAGCAATGTCCATACATAAGGAGCAACCACCATTTAATTTCACAAACTGCTTCCTGTCACTTAAATAACTCCGGACCCAATCTAAAACAACCCCTCTGACACCATAACATTCCAGTTTTCTTATCAATATATCATGATCTATTGTGTCAAATGCCTTTGTCAAGTCTATGAATAACCCATATGGCTTTTTGTCTATGGAATTTGTGATGTATTCTATTGAATCTAATAGTGCCAATGATGTTGATCTGCTTGATCTGAATCCGTACTGACTCTCGGTGAGTAGTTTATGGTTATCTATACATTTTTCCAGTCGGTTGTTAAACAGTTTTTCAAGAATTTTTGAGAATTGAGGTAGTAAAGAGACAGGCCTGTAGTTTGTGAAGTGGTGTTTGTTGCCAGATTTGTGTAGAGGTATAAGTTTTACTATTTTCATTCTGTCTGGAAATTGACCAGTTTGAAATGATAAATTACATTCATTCTTTCTTCTGTTCTTACTTGCCTGTACTATTTTTTAGTGTCCATTTTATTGATCTTGTAATTGCCATCATAGATTGTAAAAATTGGAAGATGGTCACTTATGTCGTCAATCAGTCTTATTTTTAATGTCATTTGTAAAAATGTTGTCTATGAGAGTTGCACAATGTGATGTGATGCAGTTTGTTTGACATAAATACACATAATAATAATAATAATAATAACAATAATAATAATAATAAATAACAATCTGCATATCATGATTTTATATTTATCGTATTGCACACCTGTGATGTGATGGAAACTCTCTTCCAGCTGTGACTGACGTTTATATTCCCTGTGTGACCAGAGAGGGCAGGAGAGTTCAGCTAATCTCTCCCCGCCGTTCTGCCTCCTGTGCCGGGTTCCAACTCCCGCTCCGTCCCGCTCCCTGATTCTACTCCCGCTCCGAGGTTTACCTCCAGCCTCTTTAGATCAATGGCTCCATACTCCAACAGGGTCTCTCGACCCTCTCTCTCTCCAGCTGTATAGCCCTACAGAGAAAAGAGAGAGAGAGAGAGAGAGAGCGAGAGAGAGAGGGGGTTCGACTCTTTCCCTCCACCCTCCGCCTCCCCCCTCCTCTTCCGACCCTCTCCATCAGTTCTCCCCAGCAGACGGAGCAGACCTCCGGGAAGGCAGCGCGGATTTTAACCATCCCCTCATCTGTTTGAATGGGAAGAAGCAGCAGCGTGCAGGAGTGATGGAGACTCTTCACTTGTAGTTACTGGAACTTATTCTCGACTCTAAAAGGAAGAAACTGATCTGCATTTGTGTATTTTGGAAATTCCTTTCCCTTTTTCTTTTCTTTGGGGGATCCTAGCCCGACTGGGGATCAGGGATATTTTGGGGAGAAGAGAAGCTGTTTTACCCCCTCTCTTTCTCTCTCCTCACCATCCTCCTGACTCACCACACTGTGGGTTTTTTCTCCTTTATTTTTTATTTTCTTAATTGACAGTTGGATTCTGTTGAGGATTTGGAAACAAAAACAAAAAACACTGAAAGAACAGCGGGATTGTGTGTGTGTGTGTGCGTTTCTGTGCTTCCACGGACTCATCGGGACTGGAGCAGGACAGCATGGAGCGGGTTTTGGTTGGATGTATCGGTGATGTTTGGGAGCTGCTGGTGCTGAGGAGGAGGAGAACAGGAAGACTGTACCTGCTGCTGCTCTGCTGGCTGCTGGCTGCTCACACCACAGCGCACGGTGAGTGGGGGGCGGGGGGGAAGGGGTGTACATGCCTGATTGCTGTCTCCATCCCGCAGTGTGTGTTTATGTGTGAGTGTCTGTGCGGGTAGTGTGTGTGAGTGTGTCTTTGCTCGTTGCTGCAGACCTAACGATAATTGGCACATTTGTTGCGCTTCTCTTTTGGCTTTAGAGCCTCGGTTCTGACCCGGACTCGGGTCTGACCATGCGGGTTCTTGCTTGTGTGTCCTGAGGCCCTGGAAGGTTTGACAAGCTTCAGCATGTGATCAATGTTACCTAAGAGGTTTCTAGTTATTGTTATTTATTATGTCTTTATTATTCCTTATGTTGCATTTTTACCTTCATTATCAGCTCCAGTAACCGAGTTACTGGTGTAGCTGTGAGACTGCTGGTCCTTCCCTCGTTCTTGTGTGTTTCATGTGGCTGATCTGTTGGCTGACTGAGGGTTTGTTCAACCTTTCTGGATCTTTGCAGGTTAGACTGTCTGTGTGTTTTTTACCCACAGTCGCTCGTCTGCACTGGATTTGCTTTAATTCCCCTAATTTTCAGTTATTATTATTCTTATTATTAAATTGCTTTTTGTAAGTCTTTCTGTTTCATCTTCTTTTCACTGTGCTGAAGTTTAGGCTGCTGGATCATATCGGTGTGTATGTTTAACTGCATATGCTTCTCTTTACCAATTTGTCCCTGATTTTATGATTATATATATATATATATATATATATATATATATATATATATATATATATATAGTGAGTGTAAATAGTTTTTACTGGGCCTTAGCTAGTTTCTTTGAGTCTGATCATGTGCGAGCCTGTGGCTTTGACTGAATCTTTTTTCCCCTCCTCTCTGGTTTAGTTTCACCTGATATGATTACGTTTACAAGCCAGTGGCATGTTGGGCTGCTGGCTCTGATCTCCTTTTTCCAGGTTTTCCTCTCTGGCAGTCTATCTGTATATGAAACCAAGTGGGACGAGCAGATTGCAGTGAATCTTTTTAGTGGAGGATTATTTGTGTTTACCTTAATGTCCTTTTGTTCTGGGTTACACTAATGATTGATTGGATCGACTACTTTAATAATCCCAAAAACACAAATCCAAGAAGATAGACAATAAATAAATAACAGCTAGATTAAAAATTGAGTTTCAAGTCATCAGGATCATAATCCAAACAGTGATCTTATAGGTTACACTGTATTATTGCACAAAAAATGTGAATAGTACAAATACTGCTGTGCAGAGAGGTGCTATCCAGGTCTGGCTTTGACTGTGAAGCAGCACACTGTCATGAATATCACTTAAACACTAAGTGCCATCAGATATCCTAACATGTCCAACCCATCAGTGTAACACTTTTCTTTTTTCTGGTGTTAGTAGCGAGGATACAGCACGTAATCTAAATAAATAAATTGTATTACAACTAGATCTGTCACACATCTTGTTGTAAGCAGCTCATTTGAGTGAATTTCTAATTTAATCTTTGTTCAATAATGAAAATTATGAAAGCAAAAGAGCAAACACTGCAAAACCAAACAGATCAGAGAGAGCTGCTGGACTCGGGCTCCCTTGCTTGCTCTCGCTCTCTCTCTCTCTCTCAACCTCCTGCTGTCAATAAATTATGTCCAAACACTTTAATTAAGCTAATTGATGATATGAGAGTACACTTTCACACAGACACACACACACGAAATGTAGCTGCTGGATCAGCTGAGCAGCTCTGACTCAGAGTGTGCGTGTGTTTATTTGTGTGTTGCTGATATTTCCTCAACAGCTCAGCTATAAAATCCTCTGCTGAATATTTTACCCACACCGAGCATTTATCTGTGGAGAGGCTAAACACACACACGCACCCACACACGAAGGCCTGACTCGTGAAACCTTCCTACAGGCCAATTCAGAAAATCTCCCACACAGCTGAAGCAGGTCCGGCTCACTTTCACAGGTGCATCTGCCTGTTTTTAGTCCAGCCAGTTGTCTCAGCAGGTGGTTTCACTGATGAGTTCCTTCACTTCACCTGAAGGAGAGTTAATCACTTGGTGGAGTCTTTGGTTGGATTGAAAACCTGCAGGCTGTTGGCAGACAATCATCTGAGGATTGGGCCAAAATCCATATTTAAAAAGGCTGAATTTTGTGCCAAAATCCCCTCATTTTCAACTGAACTGCAGAAAGACTTAAGGAAAGCCACACAAATAGGACATGTTCAGTCTGACTTTATTGAACTTTGGCATGCAAAATCATTTCCCAGCCCAATGCTTAACTTCCTTACTGTAGGTGCTGAGCCAAAAGGCCCAAAGTCATGGTGCATTTGTTCACCTTCAGGACTTTAACCTACTCCACTAAAGAGAACTGGTTTCCTGAAAGTTAAAAGATAGTAGTGGGTTCTTTGAGGAGGCAGAGTTTACAGAGCAGCTATGTGCACAGGAGACAGATTGGAAAGCACAAAGAATGAAAACATTCATCAATACTTCTCTATACATCTTAGTATAAATCTTATGTAGGACACAGTATTTAACTGCCTTAACCTGCAATTAGTTGCTACTATCACTACAAGCTGCTATGCAACCCACCCCACCTTCTTTTCATGCAGTTTTTGCTGATTTCAGCATTTAAAATAGTGGCGAGGTCGAAGAAAAAATGTGTAATTCCAACCATGAATTTAATTTGTGCAATGTTGACTGATGTAGTCCTTGCAGAAATGGTGGGAACCCTGCAAGGCTCAGCAGTTGTATAGCAGATCTTCTCGTGGAACCAGTTTTCCAGGGAAAGTGTATAAATAACCAAGACCCAAATAAGCTTGGTCTGTTTTTATTGAAGTAGGATCATATTGTTTGCAAATTTAAGGAATACAAATTAGGATATATTTATGTTTAAAAAATGCTGCAGGCTTATATATTACTTCCTGTCTCATAACGTCTGTAATGTTACTTGCTAACCACTTAGCAGTAGGGTTAATTATATATAATATATAATATATAATATATAATATTTAACTAAGAATTTCACTAAAACACCCGAACAAACAATACACTGATGTTTTTTCACTAGAAAATGTTTTTTGTGATAAGTCTTAAATTTCCATGGCTTCCACTCAGAAAATAAAAATGTGGCTTACAAAGATGTGGCTGAAAATGCACATTTGAGAATGTCACGCTTTTTACTGGTCGCAGTTTAATTAGATTGAAGTCTGCAAAATCAGGAAGTGTCTCATGCCTTCTGTTAGACAATTTTGCCACTTTCAAAGAAAGGATGAAAGCAACATGAGCTAAAAAATGCTCAAAACTCTCTGTCGCACTTCTTCCCTCTGCTAGGATGTTTCAGTCTATGACCAAATTATGATGGATGGAGTGTTTGATGAAGTGAAAGAAAGGTGAATGTCTCATATTTGTTTTTGTTTTGGTCATCTTATTAGATTACTCCCAATGAGCTTTAACCTCCATGATTCATCATCAAAGTCGACACGAGGTCGGTGAACCTGATGGAGCGGAGAGTTCATCTGCAGCATCGCCTTCATATTTAAAGCTGTCACTGTAGGAAAGCAGCGTCTTTGTCTGCTTTTTGGTTTTTATGGGGTCACTTGTGGCCAGCAGCATGATGGGTAAGCTGCTGAACAGGACCTGATTGATATACACCATCCGAGAGTTGGGGGTTCATTTTTTACATCGATCAGAGCTGATGGACAGATTGTTTATATTCCAAGAATCCAGATAGCAACATGGGCCTAACCTGGGATCATTTTGGCATACATAGCTTCTTTAGAGCACTACCAACTGCTCGATTAAGCAGATGTGGCCAAAAAGTCATCAGCTCGGCGTAACATGGGTTGTCACAGCACAACTGACATCTGACCTAAATAGAATGGAGCTGTGACACAGCTCACTCAGCAGTACTGATTTGTGTCAACACTGTCAGTCAAGTCCAAATGTGGCCCAAAGGAAACTGCAGCATTAGGCCATGTTTCAAACAAACACTCACTTTAGTCTATAACCAGCTGCAATAATATGCTGATTTCTATTTCATTTTCTACACAGGATATATTATTTAGTGTCCAAAATCTCACTTTAGTCAGGCCCACACTATATATAACATGGATATTTTATATGCCCCTTATAGAACAGATAAGGTATCAGTGATAGCAGGAGTACCATTAAATCAGAACCTGCATGAAAATGAGGAGCAGGGATTGGGGGGATGTTGCAAAGCAGCTTGCAGATGCAGCAGCAGCTGCACGCTAGCTTCCTGGTCTGTTTGTTTGGCTAAATGCAGCATAGACCTGAAGCTTCCAGTGTTTTTAATAGTTTTGCTGGAATTTAGTGATAAATTAAAGTACTGGATAGTTTCTGATGGGTGGTTAGTGCTGAACATTAGGGAGGTTGCTACACTTAATCCTAATGGTTGGAGGTCAGTTTTAAAGGAAATTAAATGGAACTCCAGCCACTTCTTCACTCACCACTTTTCACTTTGTCTTCACACCACTTTGAATTTAATCATTAGTTCTCTCTGGCTCTCCTCCACAGTGTGTCTTTTGTCTTCCTCCCCTTAACCCCTATCGGCGGCAGCACTGGCTGCCCCTCTTGCAGTCTGGTTCTGAAGAAGGTATTTGCTGTTAAAGGGGAGTTTTTTTCTTCCTACTGTTGCCAAAGTACTTGCTCATAAGGGGTTGTCTGATTGTTGGGTTTTCTTTGTACTATTGTAGGGTCTTTACCTTATCATATAAATCACCATGAGGTGACGGTTGTTGTAATTTGGTGCTATATAAATAAAACTGAACAGAATAGTTATTTCACATTAAAATGTCAACTACCTGTAATGTGATACACATGAAAGCTGTTCAAAATCAAGTGGATATAAATCAATATATTGGAGGTTTTTGTCATGATCAAGCCAGTGGTAAAATATTTACATCTCTTTTTTATTCATCCCCTCTATAGAAAAAAAGATAATTTAGGATTGTATTCATCCTCTTGGTAGCACAGATCACTGTATTGAATCTCCAAACTAAAATCCATCAGATTATTCATTAGAATTGACTATAAACCAAAACTTTCTACTCTCTGCAGCTGCTGCTCAGGAAAAAGCCATCGGCTCAGGATCAAACCAGCAGGATTTAGCTTCTCTAGAAAATATTCAGGGCGACCCATCAAACAGCTGCTGAAGTACTCCAGTTAAAAAACCAGTTTAAAGCCATAAAGAAACAGTGTTATCCTCCGGTTGCTGCTCAGGTCTTTACAGCAGATTATTGTTGTTGTTGTTGATGCCAGGTTTCAAGCTTTCATGCGTGTGAGGTGATTTTCCTCCACCTTTAAAGAACCCGCTGCTCAAATGAAAATTCCTGTGTTTTTTTTTTACCCTCCAACGCAAAACTACACACAGTTCTCCTGCTGCTTCTGTGCCGCATCTTTTTCTTTCTTGGACCTCGTCAAACGTCTTCTTCTTCATCTCCTCTCGTGCAGCGTCTCATGGGATTATCGGCGTTTTATTCTTTTGGTTTAAGGCTTATGTGTGTATACACTAGCAACATGTGAGGGCGTGGTCATTTGAAGAATGCTTTAGAGTAAGTATTATTAATATTAAGATTTATCAAAGAAGCTTTGTTTTTATCCTGAGAGGATTTGCTTTACTGTTTCTGAAGTTAACACCTAATCTTCTGACATGCAGAATATCGCTGTTTTCGTTTTTACATTATCTGCTCTGTTTGTTCATGTTTGGTGTTTGTTAATATATACAGTAGTTTTTGTCTAATTTGACTAATCCATCTTATATTTGACTGGTCTGCCTGGATTCCCTTCTGTCGTCTGCCCACCGTGAAATGAGGCACACCAACGCTTCTGATATGATTTGTTACAATTATTAAACAACACTGTTTAGAAGCTTCCTGGTGAAAACAGAAAGTTGAGGAGATAAGTGAGCTCTAAATTCAATTCAAACTAGCCCAGACAAGTCTGTGCTATTTTTAATCAATCAGTCCCACAAGTCTATCCGGTCTTATCACATTTTATGATTTATTATCGCACAGACATATTCTTCGGCCCCATCCCTTCTCGACTTGTTAAGTCTACTCATCTTTGTCCCATCCAATCTAATGTCTCATTTTTAGGATAATTTCGCTCCCTTTCTCATTTCTTCTCCTGCAAAGTCCATCTAATCTCCTTTTGTCCTGTCACTTCACAAATTATACCATCTTATCCAATCTTGTCTTATTTTACTTAGAGGTGTAACAGTAAAGCATGGCATGTATAAATTATTTTTTTGTCTATAAAAATGTAAACCTTGCTTAATCCATCTTAATTTTTACCAGTTATAATTACCATCAAATCAAGGCAGCTTCCTCGGGGGGCCACTCCTTGTTGAAGAACCCCACAGTGGGGTGAGCTTTTCTCTGATCTAGTATCAGCTTCACATTTAGTTTTCAGTATCACCTTTTTCTGGATTTGTAATTTAAAAGAAATAGATGAGAGCCCCCTGAGTTTTTGAGGAGCTCAGAGTCTGTCCTCTTTTCAGTGATACGTTATTCTCGTCATAAAAGGTTTTCATCATGAGTAAATGTATACAAAAAAATCTTTACTTCATTTTTGAAACTATAATACCTCTGACCTAAAATTCAGTTTTTAGATATGACCAATGGAATTCAAGCTGCTTTCATAGAAAATACCAAGATGCAAATATATATTTTTTGCAGCCTTACCTCTCAGCTCTAACCCAGACACATTTGGGTCTATTCTATGCTACTTTTGGCTCTTACAGCTCAGTTTGAGCTCTGGTCCAAGTTGTGTCGGACACATGTGGTCCAAAAGTCATAAAAAGGGCTTGCCTGTGACCTGTGGGTGAAGTGAGGCAGCCAGAGTCACCATGAGTTAATGCCATCAATACAGGCCAAATGTGCCCCATAGAAAACTACAGATGTGGCCGCAGCTGAGAAGAAGATTCAGCACCATCTGGTAATATATGGCTTGGAAAACTCTCACAAGTATTCATGGTAGTGCATATTAGAGAAGTAATTGTTCATAGTGTTTCATAAAGGACTGAAAAGCTGCTGCAGTACCTCACCACTCTTACTGGGATTATTCATATGTATGTGTGGTTAATGTCTCTGCTGTTTCTGGAAAGCTGAGGTTGAGATGGAGCCTTTGAAAAACCAGGTGTTATTTCGACATCGCCTTGAATAACAATCTACAGGTTTTCAGCCGACGGCAACAACTGAACTCGAAACTCTGAAAAACAACGCACAATGGAAGCAAGATGAACTAAATTCAATCAAGAATCACATTAAAGCTAAAAGCTCAAAGCAGTAAAACCTTTTTCATTAATAAGCAGATCTGAATAATAGAGCCAGGGACGATCCATTAGAGACACAGCAGGCTTTTAACACCAAGAGGATGTTAATTTACACCTCCAACCATCCAGCCCTCCAAGAAGCTATCAATTAATTGTGTATGAAGGAGAAAATACCTGCATAATTAAACATGATGTGACACTTCCATGTTCACCCAAGTCCAAAGGAACAAGCATTGCTATGCTGCCACAACATAACGTGATTAGTGAAATTATTTTCCACTCTTTTTTATGTAGTAATAGTCCCCCATGCTTACAGCTGGAAATATGGTGCAATAACTCAAACATTAAACCTCTTTGGAGCGTCTGTGCTTTAACTTATATGTATGTAGGTTCTTCCAAAACATGCTGAAATAAGATAAAATATTTAAGTGAAAATAGCCTTGTGAAATCAAATGCGAGTGCTGCAAACAGTTTTATCTAGCATTCTGTAAAACATGAGGCTCACCAGGGGAAAAATCTTTTTTTTTATTTATGTTGCTTCTATTAATTCAGTGAATTATGCTGAAAAAACTGGTACAGGCAAAGAAATGTTCCCATTTCTTGCTAAACATATTTTTGATTTCCTAATCTAGATATTTCATCCAATCTATACACAAGCTAATGTATCGTATTAGCTTAATGTTGCCATTAGACATTTTGCACATACAGAAACAAAACTAGAAGTTTCACTATAGAACGTTAAATGTTTTGTTGAGTTTTTGATATAGTTGATATAGATATATGATATAGTCCAGTTATGTGGATAATTAATGGCTGCAGATGATACTTAGCATCATTAATATGTGTCACAAGGAATAATATAGTTGTATTACACCCTGTGATACAGCTTTATTACAAAACATGTTGTTTGCTCAAGAGTCTCTCCACAAACTTGTAAAACATTAAACTCAATGAGCCCAAAACTCCCATGATAGCACCAGGATGTAGTTAATCCGTATGAAACTACAAGTGCTAATGCTATTGTGATCCTTTACATTTGTATGCATATATGTATGCATCAAGCAGATATTTGAGGTTCGCACTAGAAAACTTTGGGATCAACCCGACTCCCAACAGACTTTTTACGTCTTTAACTGCTGTCTTAAGCATTACTTTCTACCACTAAATGTGTCATTTGTTAGCCAAATTATAAATTCCTTGCTCAATTTAGTTAGCAAAACTTTCTATGGGATTCTGTAACATAAAGGAGGACTTGTCTTTGGGTAGTGGCTCCAGGTACTCTGGCTTCCTGCCGCAGTTCAAATACATGCACGTTAGGTTAATTTGTGATTTTGAATTGTCCATGGATGTGAGGTACATAAAGTGCTTTTAGAGTATAAAGTGGTTAAAAATGTGACTTTTGGTCTAACGTGCTTTGAGTGTTAGTAAGGCTAAAAAAATGTTATATATAAGGCATGTACATGACTTCACATGGAATTGGGTGATCTTGTTGTGCTCCGTTCTTAACACTTTTTAATCAACTTGTGAGATTTGACTTGGACATGGGTAGTTTTGATTGATGATTTCTTTGTCTGGGTCTTGAAACTTAATCTTGACCCCTCAGTCCTGACTTGGGTTGTTGATTCTCATTGGGATTTCTCTTGGGGCTTGATGATCTGACTTGGGACTTGTTAAACTGAGCCAGTCTGGGTCCTTCGCTGTGTGTTGAGCCCCAGCTCTGGACTGGACTCTTTTTCTGTAAAATATGAAGTGTGCGGCGCTAAGATCTTGGAGGTCGATCCATTGGCCTAATGAAAAAGACTCCCTGTGACTAATCACAGCCAGGAGCGGTGGATTAATACGGCGGACGAGCAAAAGCAATGTGTTAGCTGCTTTCAGCTCACTTTTAATTTGGTTTTTCACTCTAGCAGCGGACAGAACGTCATTTACAAATCTGAGAATATAATTCACCAGGAAACCCTCAGAGGGTTCCTGTGTGTTAGTGCAGCAGACCTTCATTTGTCAGACAGAGGTGGACCTGAAGCAAAATCACAGCTGTGTGGGAATGAAAAAAGACAAATATGACACATTGTGAAAGTACCCACACAAATATTACTTATCAACAAAATAAATTCCCCTATTGTGGTTAAACTGGCACAGGTCTTATGGCTCCCTGTTGCCAGATTTATTTTACAATGTAACATTTCAAATATTTCATGTTTTCGCAGAGTCATAGCATAGTTTTTGAGGGTCTATACAGATGGTGATTATGGTGCAGTTTGTGCCTGTACTGTATTTATGGCTGGTTCTCTGAATATGAACACTTGAACTTTGGCAAATCTAGATTAAACTTAAAGTACGTTAGTCTGGAATTCAAATGTTTTTATGAGAGTATTCCTCTGTCTCAATTCAGAGTGTGCAGTGCTGGCATTTTACATTGTATAACTTGTTATTTAAGAAAAACATTCTTTAGTCTAATGTTAAGGAAGTTTGGGAGGTTCAAACTTTGAAGACTAGTGTCAGGTCAGAAAGTGTCACACTTGATTTGGAACTTCTGTCAGTATTTTTCAGACGTTTTGATGACGTGTGGCCTGCAATGACTAAGCAGTAACCAGTAAGATGTCCTTTGGCTTCACTACCTTGATACACTGTCGGCAGCACTAGTGGCTCTTGTGGTCCACACTGTCGCCTCACGTTAAGATTAAGGTGCCTGGTTTGAAACCTGGCTGGGGGCTTTCTGGAGTTTGTGTGTTTCCTACAGTCCTCCAAGACTCCCAGACTTAACTGTTGACTCTAAATTGTTCATGGATGTGAGAATCAAAGTGATTAAAGTGTTCAAGCTGTGTAAAATAAAATGTTTTTGTATAGGAAATTAATGGCTCTGTAGCTCCTCAATCTTATCTATTTTTACCATGTGCTCTGTAATCATGCTGTGTAGGTACAGCATCATGGATTGTTACTCTCTAATCAAGTTTCAATCTCAGAAAACTTGACTCGAGCTCTGACAGAAATTCAAAAACTTTTTCAGCAGTGACAATTTTATGCTTTGAAAGCACCTCAGCAGTAATTTCCAACCCGAATGTTTAGCATTTTAGGCCTTAAAGCCTTGGTGTATATTTTAATTAAGCCTCTCAATGTGTCTCTGCATTATTCAGATGGTGGAATGAAAACAAAACAAAAAAAAGAAACGAGCCCGTGAGTAATTTACAGGAAGATAATTTGCCTCGCCTCTGAACATTAGTGTTTCATTTACGTCTTCTGCTCTCAGCTCTCTATATTTAACATCCACTGCTCTGCTCTGACATTCATACATTATTCATGTTGGGAACCTGCATTACCTGCCTGAGGAGCACTACATCTCCCTCACCTTTAAGTCCTACTCATTAACGTGCCTGTATGCTTTTACATTAATTGGTCTTTATTTATTTCATTCCTATGTGCTGCTTTTTTGTTGTTGTGGGTGTTTTTGTTTTTATCACAAGAGGAATTAAGATGTGATTAAAGAACAGAGAAAAACTGGAGAGGTTTTCATGCTCGCTGTCTTCATGCTTTGGGATTTTTGCGTGCTATTGTACACAACCCCATAGTAAAAAGTTGTGTGACGTAGCTCAACAATGTTATGCAAACTTAGTCTGTGACCTAGTCGGTGACGTTGTTTTGTCTTTTTGTGACTAAGAGAGTGAGTGCCAACTGGTGTACAGTAGTGCTCCCTTAATATTTCTAATTTGTTTCTTCTTTTTATGTAAATAATTCAAATATTTTCTGATTCCAGATTCTCTCGTGGGAAGATCTGCCAGTTTACTGTTTTGTTGATGCATATTTAACATCTTTGGCTTTGGCGTGCAAGCCTAGCACAAATAACACGAAGATGAAACCCACTGACTTCACTTCCTTTAATGTCCACCTGAGGTTGGTCAAAAATGTGTCCCCTTTGTTAAGATGGCTAACTTTACAGCAGAAATAAACAAGATGACACCCTCTATGAATAGTTTATCCCATCATAACTGTATTCGGTGATTTTACCCCAGTAGAGTTTCGTCGAGGCTTAAAGACACACAGCAGGAATGATGGACCTGGATTGTTTTCCTATTTCTGAGCTGTTTGTAATGTTGTTGCCTTTAAGGTATTTTTAGTGGAGCTGCTTTACAAATAATATATCTACCAGACTGATATAAGAAGTTTGTCCTTCAGTTTTGCTGAGTGAAATTTTAGTATTATTAGTCTATTACTTGGCAGTTATTGGAATATGCCTGCGTGTCTGAGTATTTTATGGATGTAGCTTACTATCATTAGCTAATAACCACCCTTTTATCCAAATAGGGTCACTTTCGATTCAACATAATGGCTAGAAATCTAATGGTGAGGCTTTAAAAAGTATAATTTTACCCATGTAAAAAAGAAATGCAAAGGAAAAACCTATTCTTCCAGTTTATGTTTCATGAGTCATCAAAATCAATATGATGTTAACCTGACAAACATTAAATTCTTATTGTTATATCAGCTCTCATGCTGAAGTCAGTACACTCACAAAATTGAGGGTGAAAATAAAAAATGAAGCCAGTAGCAGCAAATTTTAGGCACAAATATGCTGCACCCATTTTTAAATCTTCAATGAATGGGCAGCCTTTTAAAACGTGGTGGCGGGCTGCGTTTTAATAGCAGATACAAGCTGGCCCAAACCCAGGAACCTCCAGGGTTAAGAGGTTTAACTCAGCTTTTGCTCAGAATGCCTCATGGCAAACTTCTGTTGCTCCGGGCAAAGCAAATCAAGCTGCTAAGCCCAGTTTTACAAACACGTAACCGGCACATTACCCGTAATTATCTTTAAAGCTCTCCACTTGAACCATAAGTGCAAAACCTGTGCCCTGAGCCAGAGCTGTAGTCAGACAGGCTCAGCTGCTGGTGTAGTCAGAATAAGTAAAAAACAACAGAGACTGTGAAGCCAGATATTTTCATTTGCTCTTCACTGACTCAGTGTTTTCACTGTTAAAGTGTACTTCACAACTAATGCCACTAAAGCAGGTAAAATAAGTACTCCATGCTAGTGTGAATCTTCTTGTAACATTTAATAACAGGAAATTATTTGCATTTTAAACAAACAGGTGGTTAACAGGTTATTTGTCTGTCAGCTCTAAAAAATGTTTTTGTGTTCCCAAACAAACCCTTGACCCCAATTTACGCCTGCTAAGAATGAGGGTAATATTAGCACCTGCCTACTATTGTGTAGGTCCCTCTCATGGCACAAAAATGACCTGGAAGCTCATTCACTTCTGGAGCTAATAATAGATAATTTTGTTGTCTTGGTTTATGTTGGATGGCTTAGTTTCTCTAAAGGAAAATATCAATGCTTCCTCACAAAAGGATATTAAGGACAGCTGTGCACATCCGACTTTGTTAGTCAGTTTGTGTGTGATTCTTTGCAGATGATAGCGACTTCTCCACTTAGATGTAAAGAGTTAAACTGGCTTGTTTAGCCTTCTTCACCTGATACGTCTCCTCTTGTTATTGTCTGTGTCTATACACTGTGTGAATCTCCTCTTGTCCTTTGTTGTGCTGTCACTCATAGCTCTATCTCACCTTATACTGTTTTCCTAAGATTTGTATTATTCTGGTTACCTGCAGGTGTTTTGGACTCAATGTATACCTGTGAGTTGTCAGCATTAACGCTGTTTTTGACTTTAATTCCTGTCAACTAAGTTCTGCTTTGGGGTTCACAATCTCTGCTACACAGCTAAACCGTGACACTTTGTCTCAGTGGCTTGTTTGTTGGACTATATTTTTGAATTGCCCTTCAACATAAATAAAAGCATCAATACTTTGTAATCCTGACTGCTTTGAGTCCGGCATTACGGTTTTTGACTGTCGCCACATCTGTGTACCTGCATTTCAAGCTTTTTGCCATATCTATTCTTAGAAATAGAAGCTTTTCACACAGCTGTGTGAAAAGCTTCTATTTCTTGATGGTGGATGTGTCTAATGACTTTGGAGGGTATTTTTCCTGGTGTGGTTGTCAAAGTGACAAAAAACGATCACTCACAAGGTAAAAAAAAAAGCTTTGATTTGCATTTAACATGAGCTAAGCTTCCCACCTGTTCCCTCATCTCATACAACAGGATGATTACTAACCACAATGATCAACTTCTCCTTCGTTTTGACAGTAAATGACATTAGACTGTGTAAACAGCTACCTCACTGTCTCAATATTTTCACAGTGTGTTCTTTTTCTTAGTAGTTCATCATCACTTGAATTTTAATAAACATAATTTTCAGTTTTCTCAGCTCTTCAGCAGGCAAAGCAACAGATCCACAGTTCCAATCGGAAACGCATGACGTCACCTCATTCAAAGTGAAAGAGAAGCGAGAGTCTGATGCCTGACACGTGTAATGGCTTCAGGATGACACATCAGTAGTGTGGCTTTAATAAGCCGTGACTGAGTGCTGTCTCTACCTTTACTCAGAGGTGAGAGAACAGGGGGTGTGGCCACTGTGATTCAGTGTCACAGTGTAGGGCTCCTGCAGCTGCCTTTAGAGCAAAATGTATACCCTTTTCATTCTCCTGGACTTCTGTCCTGCTGTAAAAAAGAGGTAAATCAAGTCGCTGAGGTCTGTGGGTGACAAACAGTCAACTGTGGCTGGATTTAATCCAGGAACATCCAGAATTGTGTGAAGTACGATCACTTCCTGTGCAGCGCTGCAGCTCTGACCAGATGAGATGAATTGCCTCAACTGCAGCAGTTTCCTCTCATAAATATTCATATGGTTTGGCGTGGTATCACGCAAGCGAGAGAGTGGAGGACTCCAGGAAACCAGTGAACCCCTCACCGAGTACCGCACCCAACTCCCACCACCCTCCCCCTTCACCAGCAGCAGCAGCGCGCTGCCCAGCACCACAGCACAGCCAGATTTATAGCCACTTATAAAGATTAGTGATGCATCCTGCATGCCGCACTCTCTTACTCACACATACACACGCAGAGATTGCAGTCTTACACACTGAACTATTCGATGAAACATTGCAAGTCTTTGTTTTGATGATTTATTTCGTCCCCTTGTGCTGCAGGCCATGGTCATGCTCTGCTTCTGTGGTTCTAATAGAGAACACATGTTGCTGTTAAATAGAAAAAATATTACATGTTGATTGGACACAGGTTTGTATCTGTGTGCCAATGAACTCTAAAGTTTGGGGACAAGGACACAGAGTTTTCAGACCACAGGCATCAAGTGAACTCCACCATCAATCATCACAGGGACGTGAGGGAAAAGGACATGTAAAACATGAGAGTGATATTATAAACAAGAAGAAACAAATGAGAGAGAGTGGCAGAAACAAAGCTGTCATTAGCTCTTGGTGATAACAGCACATCATTCACTTTGTAGACAGGTGTGTTCTGGTTTGAATTCATCTGTTCATTATCTCAATTCAAGTACTACAGTCACCCCACAGTAAATACAAAGACCAGCAGAATTACATTTTGTTGGTGTCTTGTGTGCTGGTGCTTTGAAAACCTGAAAAAATCTAGTTTGTTTTCTGCCTTTGTAAGAGTCATGTAGCTATTTGAACAGTGATTTTGTGTAGATGTTATCCAAACCGATAAACAAATGCTGGACTGGTTTGCTTCTGCTTAATGACTAGGTAACCAGGCAGTTTGCATACATATAAATGCAGATTAACACGGACACTAACGACAGAATTAATTGAGACTTTCAAATATGCTTCTGCTGTCAGCTAAATCATAGGAACTGCTAAAAACTCAAGAGCTAGATCTCAGACTCTAAAGGCCTGAGTTAGGATGTAAATGTTATAGTTAATGACGGTGCGATCAAAAACAAAACAAAACAACTGAACACATACGTCTCATTTGGAAGAGCTGCCAAACATGTCAGCACTGTTTAGGTTTGTTTAAGTTTAAGTTATCTGAACATATCACAAGACTTCTGGAAAAATGTCTTTTAGATACACAAGACCAGAGTGGAGATATTTGTCCATGATGTGCAGCATCACTTTTGGGGAAAACCAAACGCAACATATCAGCAGAAACACCTCGTACCAACCATTAGGCATGACGTTGGAGGGCTGATGGACATCTTGCACTCAGTGAGATGAACTCCTCACTATATCAAAGTGACCAAAGTGGCATCTAAAGTTGGCACAAATTGGGTCATGAGACAAAGAACAGATCCCAAGCACAGCCAAAGTAGTCCAATCAAATTCCAGAAATTAACCTGACTGAAATTATGCAGCAGGACATTTAGAGCACATAAAAGAATACACACAAACCTCAATGAACTGAAGTAATGTTGTAAAGGCGAGTGGCTCAAAATTTCTCCACAACAACGTGAGTGATTTATAAAATCATACAGTTTAATTGTACTCTCTCTGCTGTGAACTTCAAAAGTCTTCACTCAGACTTTTCTGTAGGTCGTTTTTTTATAGAAACGAAAGTAGTGACAAGTTTGATTTACAGCTGATGTGATTAAATTTGATTTTTTTAAAGTGTTATGGCCCTTTAAAGAAGCTCTTAAATCTAGCAGTTTGTGTCTCCTGGCTTCCATCCCTGGAGAAAAAAACAGTTAGGCATCACTATGTCAGCCACTTCAACCTTGTCAGGCTTCATCATGAGCCAGGAAGTTCAAACAGGTCGTGACCTTCAGAGATTTCAGCACTGTGTTCAAAACCGGAGCATCTTCGCTGACCTGGAAAACTTTCACATTTCAGTTGATTTTAACAGACCTGAACTTCAGAGAAATGTCACATCAGCTTAAGCAGCCAGAGTCACACATGCTCATACACAAAGTCACAGCAGCGCGCCGCTTGCAGCCAGATCAGTGGGTATTCTGCGTGTAACGCTGGGCCACGAAGCCTGAAGCTGTGACATCAAACTGCATCAGCAGTAGGAGGTGACAGCATGGCTGCAGGATGGCACACTGCTGACATCACAGTATTTTAATTATTCCCACTGATGAGGAATTTTTTTGTGTGATGTAGTGTAAAAAGTTATTTGATGTCAGAGTTTCAATCAACAGCACAGTATGCTCTGAACAACGAGAAGTTGAACCTCTTTCTGATGAAATGAGCCCAGGTACTTGAATTTTTTGGCTTTTTATTCAGAGACTAAATCATGCATAATGTAAATTTTAGTAAATATTTAATTTGAATTAAAACATGCTAGTTGGTTCTTAAAGCTTATGTTTATGTGTTGACCTCACTTTTAGTGCCATTCCTTTGTATTATGTTGTCCTTATGTGTGAGTTCTAGTAGAGAAACTGTTTTTGGTTTACAGTTTACAATAATACTTGATTATCTCATGTTATTGTATTTTTGCACACCTCTGTTGCTTTTGAAGCTCGCACACAAGAATTCCACTCGCATGTGCTGTACCAGTCTACCTGCACATGTGATGTGACAATAAAAGTGACTTGATTTGATTTGATTTATCTTTTACAGCGTTGGTTCAGCTCCCCCTTTTAAGGCCACCCTTCCTTTAAACACATGAGGTCTAAATCATCACTGGTGATGACCCTAACACCAAGCCTTTTCTCTAAAATACAGGGTTTGTGAGTTTGGGGCTGGATCCGAGGCTTGGGTTAGTTTTCAAAGATGACCTCACACTGTTAAGGTAACTTTCTGCTGATTGGCTGTCCAATGCAAACAGAAATTTTGACGAGCAGGTGGGTGGGGCTTCTGTGCTCACAGAAGAGCTGTGTGCCTGTGTGACCACATTAGGGATATTCTTCTCCTTCTCATCATACAGAGCCAACAGTAGAAATGACTGCTTTTGGCGTACGAGAATTATGTATACATAAACTTAGATGATCTCCACAACTAATGACTATGTTTTCATTATCATAAGTGCTGATATTTTGTGAGTCCCCTGACCGACCCTTCCTCCAACCCACCATCAGGACAGTTCCTAATTTGTCATAAGATATCAAATTATAAAATTAAATGATCTCCAATCCTAGTCACAAGAGGATGAATCTTCCTGTCATCCTGTGTCTAAATTTAGCTAAACATAACTCAGTATAAGTCAAGTGCTGTGCTGGCTTTTAAATTCAATTCAATTCCTTTTTATGAAGCTTATTAATGCATGACTGAATTAATCCTGCCAGTCTCTCGCTACACTCTCCACTCAGTTGCGGACAAGACCCCATGATATGTGAGCTCCACCACTTGCAGCTGCTCCCTGACCTGGAGTCAGCACACCACCCTTTTCCGGCTTTTCTGGTTGACAGACGGATTGGTACTCATAGTGATGTGTATACTGTACCAGTCTGCTGTGGTTTAACAGAGCTGGGTGTGAAAGCAAAGATAGAATATATTTCCTACCTTCACCGATGGCCATGGGCGAGCTACGGGTAGTGGCTGAGAGAATGAGACTGCAGATATCAGAGGCTGAAATGAGCTTCCTCTAATGGCCTCTCTCCTAGACCCAGTGTGGAGCTCAGTCAGTCGAAAGAGCGCAGAGTGGAGTGCTACTCCTCCAGAATGAAAGGAGCCTTCTGAGGTGGTTCAGGCATCTGACTAGAATGCTTCCTGGACACCGCTTTGGGGCGATGTTTTGGGCATGCCTACCAGAAGAAGGCCTCAGGGCAGACCCAGGATATTTTGGAGAGTTGCATTTAGGG
The DNA here is from genome assembly GCF_056152115.1 of Neolamprologus brichardi. Taxonomy (NCBI): domain Eukaryota; kingdom Metazoa; phylum Chordata; class Actinopteri; order Cichliformes; family Cichlidae; genus Neolamprologus; species Neolamprologus brichardi. The sequence continues at coordinate 30,364,895 of NC_142110.1, forward strand.
GACATGGATGGGGATAGGGTAGTCTGGTCATCTCTGCTTGGGCGGCTGCCCCAGCAACCTGGACCCAAATAACAGGTTTAAAATAGCCCTATGTACTCTAAGTCATAATTAGATGGTGATTTGAAAGCACCATCTTCTAACTTCTAAAACTACCTTGTTTACCAGTTCCCTGGTGATTTCTGATTCTTTCCTCACTTGTTTAGCAAGTCTGTGTGACCATTATTCTGAAGTGTTAAAATATTGTTACAGTCCAATTGTACATAAGCAAGAAAAAAAGGGTCTAAAATATTTATACTGATCGTGTTACTGGCATTTTTCATGGTTGTATGTCTTGACTGTTCTTGGACCAAACAGCATCGATGACAGGCCAGCCTCATTCCATTTCCAGCTTTAATTATCATCCAGTACGTGCCCAGTGTTTGTCAGGATACCTTGTTTGTTCTTTCCAAGAGTTTTGTAGTACTTGTTGTAATGAACATTGCAGGCTTTAGCAGATGCCAACAGGGCTTTATGCTGTTTGTGTGCTTCCTTTGATCTCGATGTAGTTATTGTGTATTTTAAACGTAGTAATGCTGTCTTGTTTCCGACTGCACCTGGCAATGACTTTCCTCCTCCTCCACCTCACGTTCTGGCTCTGAATCAGATGCTTTAAATGTCTGGATTGGCTTTAATTGCAGCTCCTATAGCGAGCTCAACGCCTCCCTCTGTGACCCTCATTCATATTCAGCAAACTACCTTCATCTTTACAAGTCATTTAATTTTCCACACAGATTTCAAATCACATTTATTAAGCTTTTCATTCCCCCTCAGGTGTGATACAAGCGAAAGAAGCAATGTTTTTCAATGAGAAGAAACTCATCAGACATCGTCGTCTGTCAGGTCACATTAGGAACCAAATAACAAAGAGGTTTCAGTGCACTGGCTTACTAAAATATGTCGAAATAGCTTCCGGGGAATCCAAATAATAAAAACTCCAAAAGTTCTACTCTTAACATTAACAGCGGTGGCGCTGTCACTTGGTGTTCGCTCGCTCTGTGGTATAGTATCGCTTCCTGTTCCTGCTCAAACACAGTGGTGTTTCTGAGTAGCTTATTTGCTTAGCAGTTTAATTAACAACTTTTAAATACATTCTTTTTTTTCCCACAGTATAATCTTCACGTGCTTCATCCGAAGCACACTTTCTGTGTACTCACTACCTAATTTATAGCCAAAGTATTCACTCACTGTCTCTGTACTGTTTCGCTAGCTTAGCTCGTAGCCGACCCGTTAGCACCATGGCTACTTCACCTGTCCCTTCTGCACTTTCTTGCTCATTGTGTCAGATGTTTAGTTACTCCTCGGCCTCCTTTAGCAGTAATGATATCTGTAACAAATGTAGCATATTTGCAGCTCTGGAGGCCAGGATTACTGATCTGGAGACTCGGCTTTGCACCCTTCTCTCACCCTTAGCTAGCCAGGCCCCTGTAGCTGGTGCAGCCGAAGATAGCGTAGGCCCCGCTAGCTGTTCCCCGGCAAATCCCAAGCAGCTGCGGAAAGAAGGCGGCTGGGTAACGGTGAGGAGGAAGCATAGTCCTAAACAGAAGCCCCAGGTACACCACCAACCCGTTGATGTGTCTAACCGTTTTTCCCCACTCGGTGACACACCCGCTGGGGGTCAAACTCTGGTAATTGGTGATTCTGTTCTCAGACATGTGAAGCTAGAGACACCGGCAACCATAGTCAATTGTCTTCCAGGGGCCAGAGCAGGCGACATTGAAGGAAATTTAAAACTGCTGGCTAAGGGTAAACGTAAATTCAGTAAAATCATAATTCATGTCGGCAGTAATGACACCCGGTTACGCCAATCGGAGGTCACTAAAATCAATATTGAATCGGTGTGTAACTTTGCCAAAACAATGTCGGACTCTGTAGTTTTCTCTGGTCCCCTCCCCAATCAGACCAGGAGTGACATGTTTAGCCGCATGTTCTCCTTAAATTGCTGGCTGTCTGAGTGGTGTCCCAGAAATGATGTGGGCTTCATAGATAATTGGCAAACCTTCTGGAGGAAACCTGGTCTTGTTAGGAGAGATGGCATCCATCCCACTTTGGATGGAGCAGCTCTCATTTCTAGAAATATCGACAAATTTATTAAACCCCTCAAAACATGACTATCCAGAGTTGGGACCAGGAAGCAGAGTTGCAGTCTTACACGCCTCTCTGCAGCTTCTCTCCTCCTGCTACCCCCCCAAAAACCCATCTCCATAGAGACTGTGTCTGCTTCCAAAAAGACAAAAAACAAACTAAAAACCAGCAACAAACAACTTAAACATTTACAAAGAAAGAACAATACAGCATCCACATCTGAACCAAAGAGTAAAACAGTGAAATGTGGATTATTAAATATTAGGTCTCTCTCCTCCAAGTCTCTGTTAGTACATGACTTAATAATTGATCAACAAATTGATTTACTCTGCCTTACAGAAACCTGGTTGCAGCAGGATGATTATGTTAGTTTAAATGAATCAACACCCCCGAGTCATTCTAACTACCAGAAATCTCGAAGCACAGGTCGAGGGGGCGGTTTGGCAGCAATTTTTCACACCAGTCTATTAATTAATGAAAGACCAAGACAGACTTTTAATTCATTTGAAAGCCTGATGCTTAACATTGTCCACCCCAGCTGTGAAACTCAGAAACCAGTCTTACTTGTTATCATCTATCGTCCACCTGGGACTTACACAGAGTTTCTGTCTGATTTCTCAGACTTTATATCTAATTTAGTTCTGAGCTCAGATAAAATAATTATTGTGGGTGATTTTAACATCCATGTTGATGCTAAAAATGACAGCCTCAACATGGCATTTAATCTGTTGTTAGACTGAATTGGTTTCTCTCAAAATGTAAAAGAACCCACCCACCACTTTAATCACACTCTAGATCTTGTTTTATCATATGGCATAGAAACTGAACATTTAACAGTGTTTCCTGAAAACCCTCTCCTGTCTGATCATTTCTTGATAACATTTACATTTACAATAATTGATTACGCAGCAGTGGAGAGTGGACTTTATCAAAGTAGATGTCTTTCTGAAAGCGCTGTAACTAAGTTTAAGAATATAATCCAGCCACTGTTATCATCGTCAATGCCCTGTACCAACACAGAGCAGAGCAGCTATCTGAACGCTACCCCAACAGAGGTCGATTATCTTGTTAATAATTTCACCTCCTCACTACGTACGACTCTGGATACTGTAGCTCCGGTGAAAACTAAGGTCTCTAATCAGAAGTACCTGACCCCGTGGTATAATTCTCAAACACGTACCCTAAAGCAGATGACTCGTAATCTGGAGAGGAAATGGCGTGTCACAAATTTAGAGGATCATCATTTAGCCTGGAGAAATAGTTTGTTGCTTTATAAGAAAGCCCTCCGCAAAGCCAGAACAGCTTACTACTCATCACTGATTGAAGAAAATAAGAACAACCCCAGGTTTCTCTTCAGCACTGTAGCCAGGCTGACAAAAAGTCAGAGCTCTTTTGAGCCAACCATCCCTTTAACGTTAACTAGTGATGACTTCATGAACTTCTTCACAAATAAAATTTTTATCATTAGAGAAAAAATTACCAATAATCATCCCACAGATGTAATATTATCAACAGCTACTCTTAGTTCCATTGATGTTAAGTTAGACTCTTTTTCTCCAATCGATCTTTCTGAGTTAACTTCAATAATTACTTCCTCCAAACCATCAACGTGTCTTTTAGACCCCATTCCTACAAAACTGCTCAAAGAAGTCCTGCCATTGATTAATTCTTCGATCTTATATATGATCAACCTATCTCTAATAATCGGCTATGTACCACAGGCCTTCAAGCTGGCTGTAGTTAAACCTTTACTCAAAAAGCCATCTCTAGACCCAGCAGTCTTAGCTAATTATAGGCCAATCTCCAACCTTCCTTTCATATCAAAAATCCTTGAAAGAGTAGTTGTCAAACAGCTAACAGATCATCTGCAGAGGAATGATTTATTTGAAGAGTTTCAGTCAGGTTTCAGAGTTCATCACAGCACAGAAACAGCATTAGTGAAGGTTACAAATGATCTTCTTATGGCCTCTGACAGTGGACTCATCTCTGTGCTTGTCCTTCTTGACCTTAGTGCAGCATTCGATACTGTTGACCATAATATCCTGTTAGAGCAATTAGAACATGCTGTAGGTATTACAGGTATTGCACTGCAGTGGTTTGTATCATATCTATCTAATAGACTCCAATTTGTGCATGTAAATGGAGAGTCCTCTTCACACACTGAGGTTAATTATGGAGTTCCACAGGGTTCAGTGCTAGGACCAATTCTGTTTACATTATACATGCTTCCCCTAGGCAGCATCATTAGAAGACATAGCATACATTTTCACTGCTATGCAGATGACACCCAGCTCTATCTGTCCATAAAGCCAGATAACACACACCAATTAGTTAAACTGCAGGACTGTCTTAAAGACATAAAGACTTGGATGGCCACTAACTTTCTGCTTCTTAACTCAGATAAAACTGAGGTCATTGTACTCGGCGCTGAAAAGCTTAGAAATATGGTATCTAACCAGATTCTTACTCTGGATGGCATTACCTTGGCCTCCAGTAACACTGTGAGGAACCTTGGAGTCATTTTTGACCAGGATATGTCCTTCAACGCACATATTAAACAAATATGTAAGACTGCGTTCTTCCATTTGCGCAACATCTCTAAAATTAGAAATATCCTGTCTCAGAGCGATGCTGAAAAACTAGTTCATGCATTTATTACTTCCAGGCTGGACTACTGCAATTCATTATTATCAGGATGTCCAAAAAACTCACTGAAAAGCCTTCAGCTAATCCAAAATGCTGCAGCAAGAGTACTGACAGGGACTAGAAAGAGAGAGCATATTTCTCCTGTTTTGGCTTCCCTTCATTGGCTTCCTGTTAAATCCAGAATTGAATTCAAAATCCTGCTCCTCACATACAAGGTCTTAAATAATCAGGCCCCATCTTATCTTAATGACCTTTTAGTACCATATCACCCTATTAGAGCACTTCGCTCCCACTCTGCAGGCCTACTTGTTGTTCCTAGAGTATTTAAAAGTAGAATGGGAGGGAGAGCCTTCAGTTTTCAGGCCCCTCTTCTGTGGAACCAGCTTCCAGTTTGGATTCGGGAGACAGACACTATCTCTACTTTTAAGATTAGGCTTAAAACTTTCCTTTTTGCTAAAGCATATAGTTAGGGCTGGACCAGGTGACCCTGAATCCTCCCTTAGTTATGCTGCAATAGATGTAGGCTGCCGGGGGATTCCCATGATGCATTGAGTTTTTCCTTTCCAGTCACCTTTCTCACTCACTATGTGTTAATAGACCTCTCTGTATTGAATCATATCTGTTATTAATCTCTGTCTCTCTTCCACAGCATGTCTTTTATCCTGTCTTCCTTCTCTCACCCCAACCGGTCGCAGCAGATGGCCGCCCCTCCCTGAGCCTGGTTCTGCCGGAGGTTTCTTCCTGTTAAAAGGGAGTTTTTCCTTCCCACTGTCGCCAAAGTGCTTGCTCATAGGGGGTCATATGATTGTTGGGCTTTTCTCTGTATCTATGAAGCGCCTTGAGGCGACATTTGTTGTGATTTGGCGCTATATAAATAAAATTGAATTGAATTGAATTGAACATTTGAGGAATCTGAGCCTCACCTGAACATTTCCACTAAAGCTTCTTCAATATTTACGTTAACAAGGCTGTGACTCATGCATGCTGTCACCTCTCAGTCTGCAGGTTTCCTTCTGATAGATTGGACGGTCTAATGAGCTTTTCCATCCTCCCACTCTGACAGCTGATTGGCTGCAGTCCCGGCTCTGTTTTACCCAGCAGCTCCATTAATGTTTCTCTTTGAGAGTCTCTGACACAGCAGGTGACAGAGATGCTGCCAGAGCCGATTTAGCATTTAAGTATCAATTATTCAGGAGGACCTGTCGATCATTTGCTGATAAGTCAGTGAATGCTCTTTAAGTAATCTCTCATGATCTTTTTTTTTGAACAGTGGGATATCCAAACAAGTACAAGCTATATTTGAGAAATGTACCTTGATGCCAATTACTTTCCTCAAGTAACCAAAATGTAGTGCTGAGCCTAATAAAAAATCTAAGATGCTTATACTAAAACTTTAATTTTCTGTGAAGGCTGGAACACAAGTGTTTTTAGTGGCCGACTTTGAACCACAAAAACTTTTTTGACGCCAAACTGGTATTTGTGCTGGAACAGCTCTGTGGTTGCTAAGAATCCAAAGGCTATTTTTTTAAGAACACTAGTATGACCACTGACAGGACACACTTTGTTGCGTTTTCTGTTGTCTTCTTCAGTCTGTAGCGGACGCATTTGGGTACCTCTAGCCAATATGGCTTGGTTAAGGCACTGATACATTCGTGTCTCAAACATCATGACCCCATCTTGACATGGGTTATGGCAAGTGCTGGGTGGGATAGATGTGGTCCAGATATTACATCCCACCTGACATCTGGATCGCGTAAGGTGGAACTGTGGATGAGTTGTGGCAGCCAAAATCATCTTAAGTTTATGCCATCAGTCAAGGCTGAAAGGTACTCATAGAAAAATGCAGATATGGACCACATGTGGGCCAAATATTTAGTACCATCTGGTCTCTAATGTGCATTATGTGGTCAACCAAGGACACATCATATCATCCGTTTTCTTAACCCCTTATCCTACTCAGGCTAATGGAGGTCTGGAGCCCGTTATGGCCGTCGCTGTGAGAGATGATCCAGCTCGATTTATCAAAGAGACAAAAGGGAGTACAAGCCTCGTGTTTTAGTTCACTCGTCCTCATTCTCACAGATGCATATGCTTCACTGCATCATCATCTCTACATTACTGTAAATGGAGTACTTTGAGTCAAATAATTTATTTAAAACTGCAGATCACACACAGCATGACTGTTCATGCTTAGCTACAGCAGCCATTAATGGTACAGAAATATATGCAGAGCATTACAGTCAGAAGGAATGGCTTCTATCGGCAGACATTTGTTTTAACATTTTTACATTAGAAAACATTAGAAAACACTGTAAAAATATCTTCTCCTGACTTGAGGTGGAAAAGTCTGTGATAAAAGACGAAACACTTTTCTTTCCTTTTTTAAACCTTCCTTAAAGCTGCTTCTTCATGGTCTGTGTTCGATAAAATGATTATATCCTGGTGCCAGAATATTTAAAAGTATGATGTGGGAAGTAGCTGGAGGCAAATATTAAGTGGAGGCTTGGCAAAGTAGTGCTCACCCGGGATTGGATGGATATCAATGACTCTTGGTGCATATTTACATGAAAGGTTAAGTATCTAGCTCCAACAGAATACTCAACTATGCCACAATAATAAACCCATAAGATCATTCAAGTAAAGAGGAAGGAAGGAAGCCCGGCCCCCAGTTAGAGATTCGAGATTATGGTCGGCCGAGTAACCACGGTCCATTTAGCGCAGCTCTAAGAGAGTGAAGGTCTGAGACTGGGAAAGAGCTAGTGGACTACAGCAAAGCCTGGTGCCAGTACTGATGATGTGCTTGTCATCCTAGAACCTCACCAATACAACGCACATATTTAAAGCACTCTTTGTTAATCTCCTGTTGAGTTGGGTGGAAGAGACTCGACACCAGCCAACAGTTCAGCCAACAATGAAGAGGCACCACCATCACCACATCAAAGAAACTGTCTTACCAGGGTGCACAACGTGAGCTTCAGTCTTTGACTTCACTCTTTATGTTTGTATCAGCAGCGTTTCCCAGCATTGCTCATTAACTTGTATTTATTCTTCCAGAAATTTTTGAAGGCCTTGAATAAATTATTAAAGGAGAAGGGAAACTTTCAGAGATTTCTCAAGTACAAAGCCCTCGTTTTCTGCATGTCTAGATTAGAGATGGCACAATACCACTTTTTTTATGTCCGATACCGATACCGATATTATAAATTTGGATATCTGCCGATACCGATATGAATCCGATATAGTGTGTTTTTTAATCAATAAAACGTTTTTTTAATATCTTGCTGCATTTTGTATAAGTTTATACTCAAGTTTAAATAAATAACAACACTAAAGCTATTCTGTTATACCTGTATGTAAAAAATACACTGCGCCCAAAATATTTCATAGTTCAGCAATACTGATCAATCTAATAAACTTAAACCTACTCCATCCTCCCTATTCTGGTATTTTAAAGAGTACTTAGCAGAAATATTAAGCAACCTAACTAATAGGGTTGCAAACTCCCAGCAAAAAAAAAATAATGAACCACCCCACACCCTCCACCTCATGATGCTTAATCGATGTAATCAAATTTAATTTGATGCAGGGGGAAAAATGCACAGAAATAAATTATTTTTCAAGAATAATTAAATAGATTCAACATCTTTCTTCAACAGAATTGCAGAATTCACAGATGGTATCTTCCCAAAGGAAAAAGTACTATAGCTTACTAGGGTATATTAGACTTAATAGTTACTATATACATTAATGGACTTCTATATATTTTACATCAGATTAAAACTTTGGGTGTACGATTCAGATAATTATTTATTAAAAGCTAGACATTTTAAATGAGAATAAGAAAGAAAAGTATGTCTTTGTGCCCCCTTTTCCCTGTTCATGCCCTATTGGCCCCCCTGGCTAAACTTTGCTAGATCCGCCCCTGCACAGTTACCAGCCGTCAGCTACGTAGAAAACGATCCTGGTGTAGAAAGTAATATTAAATAAATTCTAACAACAGCTTATCAAGGTTAAACGTGCTGGTTTCTTCTTTCTGGTGAGAAGTGGGCCAAAAACAAAGAAGAGAGCCAGACTCACACAGAAAACGATCCTGGTGTAGAAAGTAATATTAAACAAATTCTAACAACAGCTTATCAAGCTTAAAGGTGCTGCTGTTGTTCAGCCGCTGGTTTCTTCTTTCTGGTGAGAAGTGGGCCAAAAACAAAGAAGAGAGCCGGACTCACGACAGAAAAGCCGATCAGCTGATCATTGATCAGTTTCACGATTGAAGTAGCAGGAGAGAGAGAGAGAGAGAGGCAGTCGCTCCATATATCGGTTGTTAAGCTTAACGCGGGAATGCTTTACAAACATTCAGAGATGAACTTACACACTTGCTTTACTTCTCTCTGGGAAAACTTCCTCGGAGATGAAATGCTGGTTTGGTAGGATGCATACTGCTGCAACGTGCTATGGTTATGAGCCGAGTTACACCTTGTAGTTTTGTGAGGTGCTTTTTTGATATTTAATGGATCGGATTACATTTTTTATTTCTCACCAATATCTGATCCAGTAATTTGGGTCAGTATCGGACCGATACCGATAGTAATATCGGATCGGTCCATCTCTAGATTTAAATAATTTTGCTTTCCCTTTTCTAGATAAGTGATTAAAAGATAATACGTATCGGTATCGGTCTGATACTGACCCAAATTACTGGATCGGATATCAGCGAGAAATAAAAAATGTAATCAGATCCATTAAATATCAAAAAAGCACCTCACAAAACTTGCTACAAGGCGTAACTCGGCTCATAACCATAGCACGTTGCAGCAGTATGCATCCTACCAAACCAGCATTTCATCTCTGAGGAATTTTTCCCAGAGAGAAGTAAAGCAAGTGTGTAAGTTCATCTCTGAATGTTTGTAAAGCATTCCAGCGTTAAGCTTAATAACCGATGTATGGAGCGACTGCCTCTCTCTCTTTCTCTCTCTCCTGCTGCTACTTCAATCTTGAAACTGATCAATGATCAGCTGATCGGCTTTTCTGTCGTGAGTCCGGCTCTCTTCTTTGTTTTTGGCCCACTTCTCACCAGAAAGAAGAAACCAGCGGCTGAACAACAGCAGCACCTTTAAGCTTGATAAGCTGTTGTTAGAATTTGTTTAATATTACTTTCTACACCAGGATCGTTTTCTACGTAGCTGACGGCTGGTAACTGTGCAGGGGCGGATCTAGCAAAGTTTAGCCAGGGGGGCCAATAGGGCATGAACAGGGAAAAGGGGGCACAAAGACATACTTTTCTTTCTTATTCTCATTTAAAATGTCTAGCTTTTAATAAATAATTATCTGAATCGTACACCCAAAGTTTTAATCTGATGTAAAATATATAGAAGTCCATTAATGTATATAGTAACTATTAAGTCTAATATACCCTAGTAAGCTATAGTACTTTTTCCTTTGGGAAGATACCATCTGTGAATTCTGCAATTCTGTTGAAGAAAGATGTTGAATCTATTTAATTATTCTTGAAAAATAATTTATTTCTGTGCATTTTTCCCCCTGCATCAAATTAAATTTGATTACATCGATTAAGCATCATGAGGTGGAGGGTGTGGGGTGGTTCATTATTTTTTTTTTGCTGGGAGTTTGCAACCCTATTAGTTAGGTTGCTTAATATTTCTGCTAAGTACTCTTTAAAATACCAGAATAGGGAGGATGGAGTAGGTTTAAGTTTATTAGATTGATCAGTATTGCTGAACTATGAAATATTTTGGGCGCAGTGTATTTTTTACATACAGGTATAACAGAATAGCTTTAGTGTTGTTATTTATTTAAACTTGAGTATAAACTTATACAAAATGCAGCAAGATATTAAAAAAACGTTTTATTGATTAAAAAACACACTATATCGGATTCATATCGGTATCGGCAGATATCCAAATTTATAATATCGGTATCGGACATAAAAAAGTGGTATCGTGCCATCTCTATTTAAATCAAAAACCTTTTTTTTTCTCTATGTACACACTTGTTATGCACTGTGACAGTCCAGAAGCCCAGAAAAGTAACTTCAGCATTCAGCATAATTAATAAATAAATATTATATGGTGTACATATGTGACATAAAGTGTTTTTATTTATAAAAAAGAGTAGACGTTCTGTGAGTTTTTGATCACAACAAAACAGACTGTAAATCAAATAAATTTGTATTCAGTATGATCCATATTTTCTGGTGAGAGGGTCTCCCTGGACCATTTTTGTACATGTTGACTTCAGGGCCATGTGGCCACTGTTTCAACTGCATTTGGTTGGAAACAGCCCTGTGTTGTGGGAAAGTGGTGTTCTTTTATGTGCTTTGTCATTGGGTGCTGGGCATTGTCAAATAGCCAAATATTTGTAGTGTAACCTAATCAGATTACAGTGGTATCGACTTGTGTCTAATCACGAAGCAAAATAGATCGACTGTGGTTCACTTCATATAGTTCAGTGAGAAAATCCAAGTTTGAAATAAGTGATTTATTTCAGCAGCACAAGACTACAGGTGGATGTTGGGGTGGTGGAATAGTTGAAACAGCAGGCAGCGATGCGGCACAGCCGTGGCAGGAATGGGAGAGAGTGTTTGGTGACGTGATGGGAGGAGGCCAGCTTGCTGCCTTTGTTCTGTTCGGGAGGGTTCAACAAACAATGCACATGTCAGAGGTTTGGCTGAAGAACAGCAAAAATGACTCTAACTAGATCTATGCAGACAGATGTGTTGTTTTAATAAGGTTGAGTTTTAGTTTAGTTTTACTTTTAATCGGTTTCAGCATTAGAGTTTTGAATTATTTCAATTTTGGCAGTGCAGCTTTATTTTTCATTAAGAAGAATTCAAAGGGCCTCAGTAAACAGGCATTGGATTTGTTTGAGCATTGGGGGGCCACTAAACACTTCATTCCTAGTTGAGTTTGTACCTTCACTAGATTTATTTTTAATGGAAACGTTTACTGTTCCTCCTACATTAAGTCCTTTGTGTCTTTCATGTTGTCACTGAAAAACATTGCAAATCTACACCAAATCTACACCCATGCACCAACACCTTGTCGGACTTATTTGTGCCAATTTTAACCAAACTGAAAAAAACAAAAACTAAAGACATTTGACTTTTGAAGCTTTTTAACAACTGCTTTTAGTTTTAGTTTAGTTTTTACTTTTTTGAAACTTTAAAAACCTTGCCGTGAATTTTAGTGTGCCGACAAAGATACAATGAAACTAGAGGAGAAAACAGACTGACAGAATATGCGAGTGTGTGTGTGTGTGTGTGTGTGTGTGTGTGTGTGTGTGTGTGTGTGTGTGTGTGTGTGTGTGTGTGTGTGTGTGCGCGCGCGCGCGCGGGCTAAAAGGGTTTGCCCTCATCTCCATGACAATCAACACTTGTCGCCCCATCTGTCCAACACTCACACACACTTAGTGACTTCATACAGTGCTGTTAGTCACACACAGTCAGGGGTTGTGGCAGATGTAGTGGGATATAGGAAGAAGGGGAGGAAGCCATTGTTGGCTTTTTGACCCACACACGCACACACACACCCACAGTAGAGCAGATGGGCCCGTCTTAAAACAAAGACTGGCTGCAGCTTGGCTGACTCTTCCTCTTGGAGGAGACAGCGAGTTTATTTAAACAGATCTGAAGGCAGATGTGTGAGGAGACTGGAAATGCTGTGAAATGTAACTGCTTGAATTTAAATTTTACAGGAGTGGAGATTTGACCTCACTCTGAGTCATAAGCTGCTCTTTGCTGCTAAATATTTATAAAAAAGCTTTCTAGAAAAATGAGACTGTGTTGGAAAGCTCGCTGATCGTTCCCCGTGTATCTGTCTGGAGTTTTCTCTTCCAGTAGAGCTCAAAAAGAGCTCAGTATTTAAGTTTTATAAATATAGTGCCAGTTCACAACAATGGTCATCTCAGGGTATCTCAAGGATACATTAGGTTTCTATGGTCTGTTATGTCTGCCAGGCTAACAGCCGACATCAAATGCATTCAGATATTTCCAAAATAAGACGTCTTATTGCATCCTGCCTTCAATTTTACTTCAGCACTACTTACTGTAGTCAATTTTCCCGTTATCACAAGTAAAAAAAAAAAAAAAAAAAAAATATATATATATATATATATATATATATATATATATATATATATATATACATATATTTTAAAGAACAAATATAAATGTGTTTTCTTGCAACTGTTCAGTTAAAAAATCAGACCAAATTATTAAATAATAAAAAAGTCTTATTCACTCTTTAGTCTTGGTTGAAAATGCAGCTGCCAGTACCTTAGGGGAAACTCTTAACTGCTGATTTTATACAATGCAGTTTACGCTGTAAGAATAATCAGGCTCTAAATTTGCACAATTATTGGCCTAAAATCCTGAATTACATATGTATTTATCCTCACATATAGATTTTTCTTAACATCTTAATCCAGCAGTCACCAGCAGAGAGCACAAAGCGGTTTTATGGCCTCAGATGTGTGTAATTTCATGCAATTTAAAAGCATCAGTGGCTTTCTTTGCCTCTTTCAGCTGTGATCCTTTGATTTCACCCTTTCATCTGAGCGCGTGTCGAGCTAAAATACACATATCAGACATGAAAGACAGAATAATTGTTTTTATGCCTTCAGCCGCGGACGGCTGCGTTTTGTTTTTCCGTCCAGCCATCCATACATCCAGGTCTCATGACATGAAATCGCTAGAAAGCCTCGTTTCTTCAAGGAGGCTCTTTACATTTGGAACAAACGGTCACCTCAGATTTGGTATACAAAGGTGAAGGGTCGTTGTAACTTCACATATGCATTTGGCACTAATTTAAGAATTCATGCGCACAAATGTCTAACAGGATAACAATTATGTACTTCTTTTGTTGTTGGTTGCTCCTCTCCTTTTTCTTGTCTTTTTCTTCTTCTTCTTCTTCTTTCTTGTACTTTTTCTCACCCTTCTTGTTTTTCTTGCCCGTCTTCCTGTCGTTTTCCTTCAAAGCCTTAACTGCACATATTATATACTTCTGGACATAAATGCAGCTTCGTTGGAGAATTTTAGAGCTATAAATAAATAAAACTGTACATTTACATAACACAAGGCTCTAACAGAAATCAACTTTAAAATTAGCAGTTGTAAATGAGGGATTAGTGAGAAATGAAAACTAAGCCTGCTTGTTAGTCTTAGTTGGGAATGTAGTTTCACACTATCTGAACCCACTAAGCTGAGATGTTAATACAACAAAATGTGCGTGTATACAATGACTCATCCTAACCATGGTGACATGGAGACAGCTCAGTTGCTTTTAAAGTGAACTGCACGACACATTTTTCTTGTAAAACAAAGGGGGCCTAGCAAAAAAAGTTTGGGAAATACTGGCTTAAAAAAGACCATAGCAGGCTGCGTAAGAAAGTACAAATAATGAATGTAAATTATTATTATTGTTATGCAACATTTAACAAATGCTACTGCTAAAATAAAAACTTTTTTCATCACTTTGATTTGACTTTCACCTTATTCTGTTGATTCTAGATGAATTTGAGTAAATCAGGTCAAGTTAAAAGCTAAAGCTAGCTTTACTTGCATCTTGTTGCAGTGCTGTAAATTGCAATAAAAATTATATATTTAATTTGAAAATTGCACACAGATAAAATCTGAAGGGGTGCTGACCAAGCACAGGGAGTAGAATAGAATAGAATAGCCTTTAACAGGCGTGCTACCTCTGAACAGGACCTTACATATTTGTGCTGCCAGTGGATTTTGAAGCATTTTAAATGGGAATGTCTTGATATGGTTTGCTGTCCAGTTAACTGTTCTATCAGACCTCCAAAGAAAACTGCGGCTTGGGAGAGAATTTCTAGTATTAAATTTGTATGTTAAGGAGAGTTAATTAGCAATCTGTTCTTATCAGTTCTACACAGTAGCTTGTTAAATCAGGAAGCTAGAATTAGCTTTTAATTAGCTTTCACATTCTTGTACAAATAAGGCTTCATCTGGCTTCTTCTGTAGCTCTCTTCCTGTTAAACGGGAGTTCTTCCTCCCCGCATTTGCCAAGTGATTGCTCATAGTGAATTATTTAATCAGCGTGGTTCTCCCTCTTGCCTTTCCTCACAACATGAAGTTTTTTTCATTACTATTGTTATGTCCTCCTGTGAGACTCAGTTTATATAATCAAAACACTGAAAAGGGATCAAATCACAGCAAACCAGACTCCGGTTTTTATCTTTTATTCCTTTCCAAACAAATTTTTGTAGTTTCAAAACGCATTAAAAAGTTATTTTTGTCCAGATGATAAAGCTCATTAGGGTGTAGTCTAAATTAAGCCCTCCCTTTCTTTCTCATGAAGTAACAACAGACCACAGTGAGGAGCACCCGCCTGCAGCAGCTCTCTGTTCCCCTGGAAATTGTTTAATTGAACTTTTAATTCAATTCAAGTTCAGTTCTGGCTCATTATATCCAAACGCAACAGAATAAAACAGCATGTTGACCACATTCTCCGCTTTGCCTCACAAATACTTCCATCTGCAGTGAAGAAAGATGATCCCATCAGAAATATAAACACAGAATTAAAAACACAAACGTTTTTAAGAGGAGATTGGCTCACACTTACAGCTGCATTACTAATCCCGTGAGCAACCTCAGTGATGTCATACGAGCCCTGATTTCCACCAAAAACACAGGTGTTAACCCTTAAACAGCCTTTTGGAGAGGACAAAAATATACTTGACCTTCGAGACAGAAGTGCAAAAAGTCTCTCTCATGTGAGCATACACACAGATACACAGCAGAAGGTGGCAGCTGGACATTTGACATCTGTTCAGTCTTTCAGAAACGCTGACACTCCCACATCACTGCTGCGTGTGTGTCTGTGTGTGTGTGTGTGGAGGATTAATTGTTGACTTCGTATGCCTCTGTGTGTGTGGATGGAGCAGGGATTAGTTCCTTTCTACACTCATGTGTATGCATGTGTGTGTGTACATGTGTGTGTGTGTGTGTGAGAGAGTGTCTTATGACAATAGGGGCGGGGTGGCAGTTCTCTAAAAATGTCCTTAAACCGTGTTGAACCTCCGTAAGACTTTAATCTCATGTAAATTATAATTTAATTAGTGAATTTGAATAAGAAAGCGACTGAAGTACAGTGTGAGTGTGTGCATGTTTGTGTGAGAGAGAGTGTGTGTGTTGTTATAAGCTGCTGACTTCATTGTGTGTGTATGAGATTAATTTCCTACCATGTGCATGAGCAGCATTATTATGAGTCAGTGTGTGTGTGTGTGTGTGTGGACCAGGGGTTGAGGGGTAGTGCGGGGATGCGGGGTCTGGGCAGCAGGTTTTTCTGGAGTTGCTTTCACTCCAGAGGGTCATCACATTACACTATACTTTTTCTCATTTACTACTACTATTTTATTCTGTTCAATAAATAATAAAAAGTAGATTGGCTTCTGAAGCTGCTTCAGTGGAGACTCAGTAAACAAACAAACAAAAAGCTAACTAACACAAAGTTAATGTGTATGTGAGGATGGGTAAGACTGACATAAGAAACTCCAGACTCATGACAGGGCAAAAGGTCCCTTCGGGTCTTTGGAGGACCTTTAAGCATCATCTATACTATAGCCAGGGCTGCACATAAGTGGTCCGCAGGTGCACATTTGCTGTCAAAATAAAAGACGCCCACCAGATAAGAAGTTGCAACGTGCATTTGCGTACATAAGATTTTCTGGAGGAGGACAGACATTTGTTTAGAACTCTTAAAGATGTTGAAGAAGCAAGCTCCGTAAGCAATAACTTTGGTGTTCTTCCACCACAAAACATATTCTCGGAATTTCAGGGAATACGTGCTTCTTTTGCGGTGATTTACACGTAACGTAACGTAAATTGACTTTTAGGTCGATTAGTATTTAGACAATGCCTCACAGAGCATGTCAGAGGAGGAAAATAAAAGGATTTTTTCCCAAGTGTTAAAAAAATGTTACATTTAAAATGATCAGCTAATTAGCTAATAGCAGATCCAATTGGCACCTTATTAGCTGACAATTCTACTGTTTACACTGCATGTAACTCTTTTATTAACACTTTAAGTTACCAAGTAGGATTTTTTTTGTTAGCCATTTAAAATATTCATCCACTACTTTTAGCTACTACATTTAATAGGAATTTGCTAATCTCTTTTTGATTCATTCAGCAAAGAAATTTAAACTATTCCTGATTTATTTTTCTAGCACTTAGAAAATTCAGTTATTTCTTTAAGCTTTAAGTGTTATTGCATAACAATTTCATGTGACATTCATGCATTTAACAAACAATTTTAACACATTTTTACCCTTTGACTTGTACATCTCTGTTTTGCTAATTCTTTTAGCATTTTTGCTAAAAGGAAATTCTTCTCCACTCAAGCTTTTTCCACTCCACTGAGTTTTTTTTAAATTGAATTTTACTTCATGCTCCTTAGACTACGATGACCTGGATGACTGAGAACCTTCACAGACAAATTTTACTTCTTGGTTTTTCAGATTACAGCTAATCTTTCTACCTTGGTTACTGTGGGAGTAGCACTTGGGGTAAGCCTGGTTCTTGGAGTAAGGTTGAACTGGTGACGAATCACAGCTATGCTACGTCATGTTGGTCTTCACTATGCCACACTTTCCATACCAAGAAAGCAAAATTACACTGTTTTTAAAATCATGAAATCCTATGGCTGCAAATAATTGCTTTGAACATGAGACTGTCTGAAGGATAGTGGGGTGTCCATGTAACTAAGGCAAAGACTGCTCAGTGGGTGTATTTTGGCTTGGTGTGTGTATTTGTATTGGAGAAGCTCCAGGAACAGTAGGGTGCTCTCTGGACTCACAAAGCCCTGCAGGGCAGCAGACTTCTGGGCACGCCGAATGTCCCGACCCACTGAACCCTCTGGAGGTTCAGGGACACCATCTGCACAGGGAGACAATATCTATTGTACTGCAACATTACACTACAAAGACTGCATTTTAGTCACAGTGTGAGTTGTAACTTTTTGCAACTACTAATGCATTGATTATCATTGACCATAGATTTTGACAGCCATTGGTGTTCATCGGTTCATCTTTTCTTTCTAATTACTTTGACTGCAGATTGTTCACAGAACATGTTTAAAACAAGTCACAAGTGTGTCCTACATGTAGCTTTGATCCACTATACTGTGGAGCGTTTTTAATCTTTTAAGTAAATTGGACTCAGTGTTTTCTTCTGATTCATAATACAAAAAGGTGTTTAAAAAATCAAGGGAATGCTGCTTTAGTAAGTAGTTCTTCTCCTCCAGAGGACAGAGAAGTGGTGGAAACTGAGTAAGAAAACAACTGTGTGTATGTGTGTGTTTGTCAAAAGCCTGAGGCTACAGCAGCTTGCTTGTTTCATTCATTCTGTTGGTTTAAGACTTGATCCTACAGGGAGACGGAGCAAAAGGAGCAAGAAAGGGTATAAGTAAAATTAAAATAAAAAATCCCCAGATACTCACATATATCTTTACTGTAGCACACTTTCTATGTATGACTTGTGTGTTTCTTATCTTGGGGAAGAAGAACCAGAGTAAGAAGCTCAACAGTTCAATATATTTTTCCATTGTGGAAACAATCTCTGCGATCTCTGTCCTAACACATTGGTTCAGTGTTGATTGATTGAAGTGTGCCCTTTACAAAAAAGAAAAAAAGAGTACACTGATTTCATATTATTTCTATTTTCATGTGATTCTGCGTTTTGATCAAAATCTGGATGCAGGTGCAGAAACAGCACACATACCTGTGTCTGCTCTGTATGGATGAGTGCTGACTGAATGCCGTGTGTGTCTCAGGTGTTTCAGCCTTTCTTTTGTTCTCTTCATCAATTTCACTTTCTTTCCAACAAAGGAGCTTAATGAACTGTGCTGTGGGCCAGGAAGGGATCTTTTCAGAGGAAGGAGGGAGTATTACAGAGAGCAATTACTCTCTGAAATGGCTTATATTGTATATGAAAAAGGCCTTTGAAAAAAACAGAACTTCTATCTTTTAAAGTCAGTGAAACCCTGTGAATAAAGCAATGATGTGAGCCTAAATGTAACTTTCTGTTGAATAAAGTGACCGTGATTGAAATATTCATAAACAGTGTGTCATTAGCTTGGCTCACACTGCAGCCTTTCTACTCTTTGTATTTCACCTGTTACTTGGATTATATTTGTTGCTTTTGCTAAAGGAGGCTTTTGCTTCGGCTAGATCCATTCCAGCTGCATAAAGGGAAGGATTACTGCTGTCTGCTTTTGAGAGCTGGAGAAATAAGCAAAGCTTCAATCTATTCATCTGACTCAGAGAGCATTTGGGAGAAAGCTTGAGCTTTTCAGACAGATGTATCGTGGTACTGTAGGATGAGGCATGAGAAAACTGCAGATAAAACAGGTAGCAACCAACGCAGCACACCCTGTTATGCTGTAGGTTATTTATGGAGTGTTTTACCTGGCAGGAAAAAGAAACAATAAACTAGTGTGTTAGATTATCTCTTCCACATGTATGGAACAAGAAGACTGCGTAATGTAAACAACAATGCATTTTCTCTGATCAGGCCTGCATCATGGGGGCAAGGTTTTGGGAATTTGCCACAGTTTCTTGTGTTTGTCTCACCTGCATCTCAGTCAGGACTGCTACAGTCAAAAGACAGATTTTGCTTCCAGCTGCAGTAATGTATATTTGGTGGTATCACTTAGCTTGGTAGGTTAAATCAATCAAGAAAACCATAGATTTAAAAGACGGGAAGTTAATCTTGAGGAGCCCACAAAAATAGGAATCAGTTGATTAAAAGTTAACAAAAGCAGAAAGACCACAGAGAAGATTCATGGATGTAGCAAAGGAAGACATGCAGGGGGGGTGGTGTGACAGAGGAGGGTGCTGGGAATAGGATGAGATGAAGTCAGATGAACGTCCAAGAGAAGAAGACTATAAACCAAGCATATGCCGTCCGGGCTGGGTGGATCTGGTGGGGTTGCTGGCAGAGCTTGACTTTGAGGATTATTTGACTAACTCTATGCCTGATTTGCTTAAATAAGCTTATGGCGTAAGTTATGAGATGATGAGATGATGAGATGAGATAGCCTTTATTCGTCAGTTGCAGGTCTTTTGCCCACAACCGAGATGACAGACCTTGCCGACTGTACATACAATACACAAACATCACATTGGGGAGACAGGTCAGGCTAGGTAGCGAGGAAAAAAACATCGAAATGTGTAACACAAAAGGATAATACAGGAATGCACAGATATCAACACATCATAGCACAATAAACACAGACAAGCAACATGGGAAAGAGTTCCAGTGTGTACATCTGATCTGGGACCGCTGCAATCTTTCGACTGCGCCTCCAACTGACCCGATGTCCACATCAGAGGGGAGGTAAGCGTTGGAGGTGGCGTTGGATCCGGGGTAGGGAGGGTGATGCGTCGGTGAGTGCTTATCAGTATCAGTATATGTATGTGTGTGCGTGTCCATAGTTCAGCTGAGACAGTGTCCTTCGCCCTGCCAGGCTAAGTAAACAGTCTTCCAGCCAACCCAGGTGGCCTTGCATGGAATGGGAAGGAACAGACTAAACACAGTCGTTATCAGGGTGTTTTGTTCAGCTCCGGCCTTGTAGCTGGCGCAGAGAGGGTATCCGCATGAAGTGATGTTATTTTTTTTTACTTTAGTGCGAACAGCTCATATGAATTTCAAAGCAGTTCTACAGTCCAACACTGGTCTCTCAATCTCCCGTTGGAGAGCCGCGAGCTTCGCCATACTTGCGTTCTGTGATGTTGTCATTTCTTGTGCTCAAGGAGCCGATTTCTGAGAACTCACGGCAGTGTGCCTCCCCGAGATGTCATCCAATTTTGCGCCCAGAGATGTTATTCCGGGCTAGCCCTTCCGAGATATATCCAGTCTGCAGTCAGAGATCTTATTCTGAGTATTCACAGCAGCCGTAGCCTCTCCAAGATCTTATCCGTGCTGACTCAATGAGCCCATTTTGAGAAACTCACGCCTCTCCCATCGTTCCAATCCCAGCGGGCAGCCTTGTGGGGGTTTGAACAGCCGGTTCCACTTTCTTAATTCTTCGATAAGTCAGGGCCAAGCCAGCTCCGATCTGCCAGAACCCTGTTACCATGGTTCCGAATAGGTAGATATCTTCAGCACTCAGGCTCACCCAAGCCCAAACTTCTCGTTGAGAAAGGGGTGTCAATTGCATTTAGGGACCAGTTGATCCAATCCATAATTCCTCTTTTAGGTTTTAGAGAACAGACTGTGAGAGAGTGTTCCAGGGAAAATACAAAAAAAAAACCCCACGAGACTAGACAAGGACATAAGCAGGGAAGATAAGGGAGAGGAGAAAAAGTGCGTCCGCCTCCTCCGAGAGCCAAAGAAGAAGAAGTTTAGTTAGTTTGCTTTCTCACCCAGGGTGACATTTTACCTTTTAGTCTGCCTGTTTTGGTCAAAATCTTAGGTAATAATGTGATCATAGTGTGCTGTACAAACCAGCACAGTTAGACACATCCTTGATGCTCAGTTTATGTGTTTTTCTTTAGACGAGTCAGAGCAGAGACACAGTCATGTGATGTGTGTCCCCTGATGTGTGCTTTATGGCCTGTGTTTGAAAGCCAGCCAGGAGCTTCATGTTGGGCGACAGTTAATGAAGCCGCGGAGTCTCAGAAAAGCAGCAGCAGCCGGAAGGGAGGGCGTTTAACTGAGCCTTTAGCACAGATATTTGTCCAACCTGGCCTCGTGTTTGCTTCTGGTTGACTTCGAGATACATCTTTAACCAGAAAGAAAAGTGTGTTTATTAAACTTTACATGAATAAATCTCCTCTAAGATTGCCTTCATGTTTATGTTCTCCACATTACTGAGAAGTAGTTTCATCCTTTTCGTCATTAAACCGAGCGGGGCTTCACAATTTTACAATCACATCCTACTGTGTGCAGACTTCATTTAACCTCAGAAACCATGCATCCAACAGCTCTGATTAGAATTCAAACAGAGTTGAATTCTCCTGGGAAGGCCTGCAGACCTGAAGGTATGCAGGCCTTCACTCATTTATCTGAAATTATCTTGAACAGAGCAGCAGGCAGACAGAGAATCAGTGTAGTTCAAGGGGGGAAAAAAAGAGGCGTGAACGTAGAAAAGCAGCAGAACAGAAAGCATAATGTTTCTCCTCTGCCGGCTGAGGAGTTTTATTTCTCCCCCAAGGAGCAGTAGAAACAATGTTTTTACGGTTTCCACTCAATATAACACTAAAAGCTTCAGCAAGGACAAACCAGCAGTGAATAACCTGCAGCGCTGCTTTGTTTACAAACCACACAAATAATTCTGATATTACAACTTCGCAATCAATCAGAGGAAAAAGGGGGACGATTGTCATAAATGGAGAGAGAGACTTTTTCTCTGTCAGGTGTCCTTTAAGACAAAGGTGTGGAAAACAAAAGGAAGAGCGATGAAAAGAGCGAACTGCTCAGTGCTTTTCTTTGATAGTCGAATCCTGCTGAGATTATTCACTCTTCTATGTAAACATTTATAAACTAATGGAGCACACGTGTCACAATTATCATCACATTAACAATAGGTTGAAAATTACTGCAAATATTCTGCTATGTTGTGATATTTCTCTCTATTGAGATTAGTTAGAAACAATGTAATTAAACCTTTATTGTTAATTTCAAGGCCTGTGGTTGATTCCTAATTATTCTGATACTTACCGTAGCTTTCCATACCAAAACTGAAAAATGTGATACTAGTTTTTTTGTGTTGAGTTGTAGTTTTCTTTTCAGACCAAGTGCACTTAGACTTACAGGTAACCTGTAATGATTACTAATCATCTTTTTACACACAGTTACTTATTTAAATGTTGATTTTATGCCTTTTCACACTATTTACCAGTTTGTCCAAAACATTGAAACTTCAGCTGCTCTCTATCACCTTTTTGTTATGAACACTCGTTTCACTATATGTAGAGTGTGTCTTTCTTCTATCTGTGGCACCTCAGCTGGAGGTTTCTTCCTGTTAAAAGTGAGTTTTTCCACCTGCTTATTCAGCTGGGGTCATCTGATTGTTAGGTTTTTCTCTTTATTAGTGTAGGGCAAGGTTATTATCGTTAACGAAAACTAACGAAATAACGAAAACTAGAAGTGAAAAAACATTTTCGTTAACGGAAATAAAAATAAAAACAAAAAAAAGGAAAACTAACTAAAACTGGAATGAGTGTTCACACAACTAACTAAAATTAACTGAATTTATAGCAAAAATGTGTTTAGTTTTCATTGATGTGTGCGTGTCATACAATAGTCAAGGGTGAAAATGAAGTTTAGTTTCCAGATTTTTTTCTTGCTGTCTAATTATGCCAGCAGGTGGCAGTACGTTAGTCGAGTCGTCTGTGTTGCTGCTCCGTCCACGCGCAGAATCATGTCAGGAAAAGTCGGGAGCCAGAGTCCAATTTGGGATTACTTTGAATATGACTGTGTTTTGGATAAAGCAAGTGTCTTGTAGTGGAAAGAGACAAATTATGAGGGACATTTCTAAAGAGAAAAAAATCCCACAAACCTTAAAGTGCACTTGAAAAGCTCACACAAGAAGGCTAACCTAGCTTACCTTGAGAAGGTAAGGGAGCACACTCAACCCTCATCCCCAGAAAACAGAAGCTAACCCCAGGCAAGGCAGTGTGATACATCCCGAGACAACAGGACGGGGATATCTACATAACTGTGTGAGTCAATTGCCTTCAAAAAGTTTATCAATTCACTTGAACCAAAATTACGAACACCCGGTGCTGCGAGAGTTAATAGTCTCATTGGGGCCAAGATATACATTTTATAGTTGCCTGGTATCAATGGTTGTTCATCTGCCTTTATTTATTTAAAGAACCCATAGGTGGGAATGTGAGTTGTCTGTCTCTGCGTGTTAGCCCTGCGACAGACAGACGACCTGTCCAGGGTGCAATATGGTAGCTGGAATAGCAACATACCCAAGGATAAGAGAATAAGAGAATGACTGATATGATGAAACTGGGATTTTGTTACACTTAATTATTGCAAACACAACTAAAACTATAACTGAAACTAATCAAAACTAAACTGAAACTAAGGATTTTCAAAAAAATAAAAACTAAACTAAACTAGCAAACAATTGGTAAAAACTAATTAAAACTGATATAAAATTGAAAATTGAAGTCAAAACTAAATAAAAATAAAAACTAATGAAAACTGCAAAACTATTAAAACCCTGCTGCTTTATTTTGAAGTCTAGTTTCCTTGAGTAGCTTTTGTATTTACTTCCTACCTTTGTTCCTCTTCCCACCCTCGTTACTGTGTTCACCTGCGCCTCATCATCCCTTCCCCCTGTGGCTATATTTAGATGGATTATCCTCAGCTGGACTCCTGAGTTGGGGGGGTTGTCTCGTGCAGTGGTCCACTGCCTTCCTGTAATGAACATTTCATTCAGTAATGACAGTGTTTTTACATAAACATATAACTATGGTTCAATCACCTATTGAAATACATTTGTTTTATTTTAAAAAGTTAAGTAAAAGTTAAAAACCAATTCAGCTCTTAGTCACTTAGTGTTTAACTTTTTTTAAACACAGAAAACTTGAAGATGTTGAGTCAGTACAAAGACAATTTTAAAGCCCATTCCTGGAGACCGTGAGATAAATTATTACATTAGTCTGCTTGCGTAGAGAATAAATTTACTGTTAATCATCTTCAGGATTAGAACTGCTTTTTTTAAACCACCTTGGCTGAATTTAATATTCAGACTTAATGTTGGTATTTCTTCAGACAAAATAAACAGATTCTTGTGTTCTATGCGTTTCTTATAAATCTAATTTAATACATATGTGTGACTGGCTACACAGGTAACATTAATGCAGCACAGGTGAGCGTGATGAAGCCACGTGACAGAAAGCGTACACTGATCAGAAATGAAAGTAAGGTTAACAGTTGATTGCTCTGATAGCTGGGTATCCAACTTATTTATTAGTGTTTTCTTTTAAAGACACATGCTAAATTTGTAATGCAGTATTAGGAAAGTTACTTTTAAAATGTATTCCAATACAGAATACAGAATACATGCCCCAAAATGTATTTTGTAACGTATTCCGTTATGTTACTCAGTGAGAGTAACGTATTCTGAATACTTTGGATTGCTTAATATATTATCATGCATTTTACAACTACGTGAATGTACTAATGCTGTGATTTATTACTATTACAGAAGGTTACTCACCATACCAATACCAACTAGATTTTTAAATCTTAATATAAAATGAGTAACAGTAGGGTGGACATTAGGTAAGGCTGCACTTTTTGCAGCGATCTCGTGTAGAAAACTATTCTGCGTGTATATAAAACAGGTCCGCGGCTCCGAACCGTAGTAAAGGGACCTCTGACTAATACGTCGGGTTCCGTGTCGGGCATGTAGCTGAAAAATAGCTTTACTTTGTTGTCTGGGTCAACTTTGCTAGCGAGAGACAGAGAGGCATTGAAAGGCTGCTCCAACGGAACTTATTGTTTTTGGAGGAAAACACGAACACAGTGTACAGTCGAGTCTTAATAGCTTACTTACAACTGGGCTCGTCAGGCACTCTTCTTGGCTGCAGTGGTTATTATTATATTTCCATGCTCCCAGCTCTGGGAGCTTCAAGTCTCCTTTTTCTCCCTCCTCGCGCTCATAGACACATAACAGGTATGGCAGTCCATTCTCCCTGCAGCACGGACTACACTGCCCATGAGGCCACATTCTTTAGGGCTATGCCTGTAACACTCTGCCTATTGCCTTCATATTAAATAATTTTTTGAATAATTTAAAAAAAAAAATTTCACGTCATTATGCGGGCCGCTAGATTGAGACCCAGGCATTACTGCCTATTAATGCATGTTTTGTTTGGTTTTCCACCGGAAATTGGAATGACCAAAAATAGAGAGGGCAAAGCCTAACATATGAAACAGGAAAATACCGCCGTGTAATCCATTCATTTCAACAAAGTAACTGTATTCTGAATGCCACCTCTTTAAACAGTGACTGTAACAGAATACAGTTACTCATATTTTGTATTTTAAATACGTAGCGGCGGTACATGTATTCTGTTACTCCCCAACACTGTTGTAATCGCATCACAAATATATTTTCTACTTGCTTTAATATGCATGACTAGAAGAGAACAATCATAATGATGGTTCAGCTAAATCTTTTATTTATAGTTTTCACCCAAACACAGGTAATCTGTTTATGCGAAGTGTCAATTAACCCGAGAAAAACTACAAAAGTTCTCCGATTTTAAGCACACATCTTCATTAAAAACCATCATCATGGCAAATAAAATGAGGACAAATAGTTTTTTAGTCTTAAAGAACTCATGATACCAAAAATGTGTGTGTCTAAAAGAATCAGCTTAATTATTCCACTACATTCAGAGTTGCTTTCCGGAGGTGCATCCAGCTGTAAACATCATAAGGACTTGGCTCCTGTGAAGGACACCTCTGAAGCAGCTAAAGTCACAGAGGAGATGTTAATATTTGTGCAGATGTTGGTGGTGATTCTGCTGCCGAAGCTGATGCTAATGTACGACATGAAAGTCAGGACGTCTCCTGGTGCAACATATGCACACACCTCCCCACACACAAGCTCGCAGGTACATAACACACAGACAATGCATTTTAAGGTATCAATCAGGCTCGATGTGACAAGGAGGAATGTCCTTGAATGTAAATTATTCAGCAGAACAAGACAAAGAAAAAAAGAAGAGACTGTTATTTTCTAGCATATGACTTCTAAGCTGTTAGATTCAAGGGTATTTTTGTTTAATTCCATAGTTTCTTAATGTGTTTAAAGCTGTGTTAATCAACTTTTGTCCATGAAGAGACAGGAAAGCTTAGTATCAAGCACAGCCCTTATATCACCTGCTGCAGTCTTGGCCAGTGGCATTGTCTAGTTGCAGAAATGTCAGCTTTGTATACAGGAAATGGACAAATTTTCCCACTTCAATAACTACCTTAGCATACATTTCACTCCATTGAAATCTTTCAACTCATCTTTAATATAGCTGGATGTTCATTTTATGTATATTAAGGTCACAGCCATTCATCGATTTTCTACCATTTATGTGGGTCATAGGCATTCTAATCTAAGAGACACCCAGGCCTCCTCCTCCCTAACCACCTTCTCAAGCTTTACTGAAGTCAGCTGAGAGACATACTCTCTCCAGCATGTCATGGGTCTACCCTGGGGCCTCCTGGAGGAGCTGGAGGAGGACCCAGAGCACCTAACCTACAAGGCATCCAGGACACATTCTAGTAAAATGCCACTTGAACTGGATCCTTTTTGATGTGGAGGAGTGGCAGCTCTACTCCGAGCCCCTCACAAATCACTGAACTCCTCCTGAATTACCTTAACTGTATAGAAGAGCCTCATTCTTTTGGTCACTTATTAATACTGGATTGGACAGCGAAGGCAGAGGACTCGATATTCCTGGAAGAGCAAGATAACCCAGGGTGTTATTTAGAGAGTGGTCACCTTGTGATTGACAAGTTAATACATGCATGTCTTCAGGACTTGCAAACCCTAATATTTCAGATAATGTCAGGTCTAAGACAGCTTAATGAAGTCAGTCAGTACATTTTTGTGCTGCTCCATAGAGTTCCTCAAGGCTTTGGAGGACTTTGTAGGTCTCCAAATGGGACTTTATTCTTTTTTGGTTTTTTGGCATCCAAAATTGGTGTTGTCAAGGCACCATCTTCAAAAGGCTTCTGTGTAATGTTGAAACACAGGTGGTGCTCTGGGATGTGAACACAATTTTCCTGTCACATTGAGTTGCTTTTTAAACCCCTCTGGTCTTTTGGGGAAAGAAAATGGGTTTTTTAAAAAATGTAAATACTTTTTGATGTGTGTTAGTTAGAATTACTCATTTTCTCCACCTGATTGCCAAGACTTATGAGAACCATTTCCAAAAGCAGTCACATATTTGTAAAGCAGACGGTTAGGGATTAGAGTTAGAGTATTGGTGATGATGGCTTAGAAACTACCTCTGACAATAAGCTTGCTTTCTGCAGCTACCGGCAGCTGAAATGAAATGTTACAGAGCAGCTTTCCTTGCACGTGGTCCGGGTCGGGATTGCACTGAAATTTTGGGTCCGGATATTGTTGCAGATTAAACTGTATTTTGGCCTGGAGCCCGTCTGTTTGTGGGGAAATAGGAGAGCCAAGTGTTAGAGCGGTTAAATGGAAAAGGCCAGTCAACCAGGAGAAGCATTGATATTCAGAACACACACACACATACGCATCAACACACACACATACGCACGCTGGTCCTGTAGCTCATTCTAGCTCTCCACACATCAGTGGCACCATCGAATGAAGATTGAATATCCAGAGAGAGAGGTAGAAAGAGAGAGAGGGTGATAAAATGAGATGTGTGTGCTGCCTCAGTCGTTGGCTGAAACCTCTGACTTTAAAGTGCGTTCTGATTGGGTAAAATTGCAAATAAATAAATAAACAAACAGCACGTCTGTAATCAGAGCTTGTGATTCCTCTCTGCTGCACTGCTTAATTATGCGTGTTTATGTAAATGCAGACTCTTGATGAGATGGTAATGGATATCCCAGATTGACTTTAATGGATTCCAGAGAGACTGAGAATTAAACCAGCCTGTCTATTAAAGGGCGCAGAGGTGAAGGAACCCCCCACCAGGAACCCGCCACCTCTACGCATCCACCCCCCTTTTTCTGGCAGCCATGTTGGACGCTTAGCTCTCTGTGAAGCTAATGGCGGTGATGTCTTTTACAGCTGAGTTCAACAATCTTGTCTGCTCCATGTGGCTGATCATCTCAGTAGCAGCTCATCATGTTTGTGTTTATATGATTAGAATTTTTGGCCATCTGATCGCAGCAGACAGAACTGATATGGAAGGGTTTTTAGTGGAAACCTTAATGACAATGTTCTGAGGGCTGTTTTCAAGAATTTTGCAGGCTCTTTTAAGAAGTTATTAAGATTTTTCAGGGACATTTTAAGACAGATAAGTTTTGAGTAAGGTCTTTTTTTTTTAGCTTTTGAAGATTATTCAAGATGCTGTAACAATTTCTGGGTAAGGCTACATAATGTTATTGGGCAGGTTTGATTGGGGTTAATATTACGTCAATCCAAGGTATGAAGAAAAAATTTCAGAAATGGTCTTGGCAGATTCAGCATACTCCAGATTCAGCATATGATGATTAAAAATCTAAATAAAAATGCACCAGTAAACTAGTGTTGTAAAAAAAGACACGAGGTGAATGCTGCAGCAAAAATATAAATTTGTTAATTTGGACTGGTAAATAAAACATTAATATTCCAGATGATAATGCCTATCAGGGATAGAAAAAGACTTTACATGCAACTGAAAAACTTGACACCTTTCTTATCTCTTGGCAAAAGATCTTCCAGGGATGGTGACAGTATTTTATTTAGAATTGTTTGGTTGGTGATTCTAAAGCTAATCTAACCTGTTCTGGAGCGAGTTAGGTCTACAGCATAAGCTACACCATTACAGCTGCTAGTTGTCTGCTAGGCTTCACCTTTATTACTTGGAGTCACTCAACTGGAGTTATTGGATGGGTTGAAGCACACTGCATGTACCAACAAATGTATTAACAACAACAAAGAAGTTTGCTCTTCACCTTTGGTGAGTGAAATTCTCTTATCTAATTAAATGCAAATGTTGAGGCTTCAAAAGGTGGTTGGTGATATCGTTTTGGCTACAGTTACCCTGAAAGGAGAAAGAGAGACAGTGGGAATTTCCACTTCCACCATGAAGAAAAAGTAACTTAGGCTTAGGAGAGCACAGAATTGTAATCAACCTAAAGTATAACTTGCTTTATTTTGCCATCTTCATCATTCCTTCTTCTCGACCTTCTTTAGAGTTGTTAATTGTATAAGAATAATTAGGGAACAAATGGAGAGCTAAAAAGATATTGGTACACCTAATGTTTGTAACATTAGGATACTCGCTTAGGCCCATTGGAGATTTAACTGCCAGCTTTGCATTACAGTGAAGAAACACTGACATACATATATTTTTTAAATTGGACTACAGCAATAAGTAAATACTGTGTGTCTGTGTTTGAGAGATGAGCGATCCAGCAGATTGACAGAGGAATTAGAAGCTGTCTGCACACACAGAGGACAGGCTGATTACAATCAAT
Organism: Neolamprologus brichardi; assembly: GCF_056152115.1. Classification (NCBI taxonomy): domain Eukaryota; kingdom Metazoa; phylum Chordata; class Actinopteri; order Cichliformes; family Cichlidae; genus Neolamprologus; species Neolamprologus brichardi. The sequence goes on from NC_142110.1 coordinate 30,394,830, forward strand.
AATCTATCAACCACTGCCTGACAAGATGTATTGATCAGTATGAAGGAGAGAGAGCAGCGAACAGCCCATAAATACACAAAGATGAACACACCCACACAAACACACACACGCAGCTGTCAGGCAGCAGTTTCTGTTTCAAAGTTCACTGAAGTCGGGCAGTTCAAACGGGATGAAGCTCGGGGAATATCTTTAAATATCTGTCATTGATTGATATTTTTAAAATGGCCTTTTGGTGTTATTACATTAAAAACACTGAACTGTAATCTTTGGCTGTGTTAACATGCTGGTTATGTTGAATGCAGACATAAGAATCGAAGGCAGCTTTTTAAAAATATTTTTAAGGCAATTTTTTTCAATGGATGCTTGACTTCTATTAGATTCAATTCAGCTTTTATACTGCTAGATTGTAGTACTGTGTTTCTTAGTTTCATTTATTTTCAAAGCCCACTCAGGCTAGGGCAATTAAAGTTATTACAATAAATATAACACTCAGCTGTAATCTTAATGTCAGGCTGTGATTTAAGTGGAAAGACGTCGTTACTTGATGTAAGATGGATAAGGCAGAAAAACTGCAGGATTGCTCAGATTTGATAGCAGTGGCTGCTAGCATGCTGGTTAGAGCCACAGGCAGCTTCAAATGCTTTCATCTAACATCAGGAGCTTTTTTCAAATACTTGTAAAGGTAATTTTTTTAAACTATCGATATGGTAGAAATCCATGTGAAGCAATAGATGGTTAAATACAGACATTAGTTCAACTTTGTGAACACATTCTGCATATTAAGTAGAATATACAAATTAGGGACAAGTCTCTTGGTGCAGGAATGGTTTTGGTTTGCTTTTTATTATTTATTATGACTTTTTTTTGTAATTGATCAACATTCATAGATAGATCCATCCTTTGGATAGCATTGCTACATCAGAATCCCCCCCAAAATCTATCAGTGGCTCCAAGGGGTTAGTCAGCTGACTGTATTTGGGATCCAGTTTCCACATATGGGATCTTTAGCATTTTAACGTTATATTGCTAAACAAGTGTTCCAACATATTTACATCTTTTATGTCATGGTGAATTTATTAGTCGCATTTTTCTGTGATTTTCCTTTTAACTTGTAGAACAAAAAATAGCAAGATCAGACTTGAAGAAGCCCACAGCACACAGTACATATTTCTGTAATGATGCAAATCCCGGACAAGCCTCCAATTTGTCACAGTCTGACTGTAGAGGAATGAAGAGATATCACTTAACTTTTTGGAGAAAAATAAATTGCAGTTAGTTCATTTGTAATATGTGTAGTGTGTGTGGCTGTGTGGACAGTTGTGCTAACAAGCCAAAAACAAAGCACCAATAGCCAGTAATAGAGATCCAGCCTGTTTATGGCTTGTCCACTGTTCACTATATAATGTATGTAAAGCTGGACTGTAGTTGTTATCTGCTTATATAGTGCGCTATAATGGTGGTTAAAAACCACAAAAGCTAGTGTCCAGAGGATGTACATTACATTACTCGACTAGTACCATCATGCATTGTTGCCTGTTTGTTATCAAGGGGAAAAGGGGGAAAGTAGAGGTGGTATATATGGAGACAATGTGATTTTCTTACATGTTGAGTACCTGGGATGCATAATAATTCTGAGATGTTTCAGCCTTGCAGCAGAATTCTTTAAATAATATTCAAATACCAGAACCCCATTGAGATTTCAGTTTCTCAGTCCAAACTGTAAATATGTTTTTGATATGTTGTAAAATGGCTCTCATGAATATTATACCTTAAGGCGTAGTTGTTTTTTATACCAAAAACATTCATCAAAAGCAGGTGAGTTGTAGCTGTAGTTACTATCAAGCTTAGGTAGCTAAATACAGTTCAGTATGTTATAAAACAAGTTAAATGTGCACATATATGCAATATTGTTTTTTGTTTTTTTTTTCTGTGAAAATATTTCAACTCCCTGCTATAGTTAACCAAAGATACCAGTGCTGAGGTTTCTGTGTGCTGAGGTTTCTGTGGCCTATTGTTTTAGGAGCAGCAATAATTAGGAATGTAATTATGTAGCAGTGATACAGTGCAGTGTCTGAAATGTATCAACAGATTTCTACACTTGTACCCAAGTAAGTGCACTACTTAGCAAACACTATATAGTGGGTGAATATTTGGCAAAACAAGTGGACAACTTAAACACAGCTCCAGAAACTCGGTTATATACATAAGCAACACAATCAGTCAAGCAGTCAAACCAGCCCACTCCCTTTCACAAGTGTACCATTATTTATACTAGCTATTAAAATGTGATCATAATACCATAAGGAAACAAATGAATTAAAAGCTGACCCAAACCCAAAACCAGACAGGCATGCAGACATTAGGCACACACACACAGAAACATATGGTTGGTGTGTAACGTGTGTGTGAAGGTCATTAGTTCCTGTCTGCTCTCTGCATGCTCGGAGCCTTGTTGGCATGATTTCTTCCATATCTGACCAAATTACCCACAACACCACAGCTACTGCCAACACACACAGCCCTGAGTGTTTGCATGTGTCCCCGCTCACCATACGGTGCACGCATGGACCATCTCCACCTCGGCCCTTCAATACTCAAGGAAACTGTGAAGGAAAAAGGAGGGAAAAAAACTCCTGGAGGAGAATCTCGGTTTGTACAATGAAGCACTTTATTGTTGCCTGTTTTGATAGAACTCACAGAGGAGGATTATCACAGTGTGATATTAATGTGCTTCTGTATAAAAGAAAGCCTGAGGTTCAGTCTCAACATTCATTGGAAATTCTACAAATCAAAACAAGCAGAAAGCCAAAAAAGAGAACACAATAGAACACACAAAAAATAGACAGTGTGTAACAAAATCAACTCATTTAAATGATGATATAAACTAAGAGGTTTTAGAAATGATAATAGCAGCAGGATAAGATGAACAATGCCAACAAGCTATTCATGTTCTTCATTTTGGCGGGATGTCTTCTGGAGGAAGTCCAGCTCTTCCTGCAGAGGCCCCATCTTCAGCCAAGATGCCTGGGCAGCTCCTCCATATGCCGACAGGACATTCAGAGTGTGCTCATTAGCCCCCCCTGGCAAAAAACCCACAACTCCAAGGTCAGGAGACGGCTCGTTAGGAAGGAGAAGCCTAATGAGCGGAGAGATCCTTAACGAAGGAGACATTGTTAACGAGCCCAATGAGCAGCAGCTTAAAACTCTTCTGGGCTCGTTTTTGGATGGAGAAGACGGGAAGATAACAATGACTGATGCAGTTCAGATCACCTCCACAGTCGTTCGTAATAAATACAAAAACTTCTTACAAATCATCAAAACATAGTTGCTACATAAATAAACTCCAGGAAAGCAGCACATCAAATAGAAATATACTCACTTTACTCATTTATGCTAATTTGCACATGTGGTAAAAGTGGTAAAGCTTAAAATCTGGGATGTAGTAAGACCAGATTTGGTTTAGATGTGCACACCCCTTTAGAGTGTTTTATGAAAATTTCGTGAACTTCTCATATCGCGCTATCGTGTTTTAAAATGACTGCAAAACTATGGACATTTCCATCAGTGGTCATTTTAAGACACTAAACACACCAAACAAGCTGATTTTAATATTAGCACTAACATGTCACCTTACTCAGTGCTACTCAGCCTCAGGGTCATGAATACAGATCTCTTAAGCTCCATCCAAAAGGGACACAACATTAGCCCATCTGTTGGTGATATTCAGTGTTGGGACTAACTCGTTATTAAGTAACGCGTTACAGTAACTACGTTATTATTGTGGTAACGAGCACGGTAACTAGTTATTATGCCAAAATCAGGAACGCGTTAATTGTTACTGGGATTTAGATAGGCTCGTTATTCGTTACTTCGTGTGGTGGCTGTCGCAGAGCTTCCACAGATTCAGTAACATTAGCAAGCGGTGGAAGCCAGCAGGTGGATGAGGGAAAGGGGAGGCAGGAGGAGCAGAGACCCGAGGCAGCCGCCCGTCCGAGTGTCAGGCGAACTGAACTTCAGGTAAGAAGTTATGACCTGCAGTCTATCTGAGTCAGATATAAACCAAGTTTAGGTTGAGTTTATTTTCGTTATGCTGACTTTTTCGTACTGGGTACTAGCTAGCATGACGGAGTTTCTATACAGCTGGGTGGGTGCTATGATGTTACTGATGTTGAACTTAGGTTAGTTATTAGAGTTGCCAACCGTCCCGTAAGAGAAGATATTACATGTTTCGTATTGAGGTGAAAAGGAATGCAGTTTGTCCCAGAAAAGACACAAAGCTGGATTTATTCTTTGTCATTACTGCACAGCTGCCTCTTCTTCTCTCATCCTCTCCCCCTCTCTCTCCTGATTCTACTTCAATCATGAAACTGATCAATGATCAGCTGATCAGCTTTTCTCTCTTGTTTATTTATCGCCCACTTTGCGCCAGAAAGAATAAACCAGCGGATGTTGCATTAAACAACAGCAGCACGTTTAAGCTTGATCAGCTGTTGTTAGAATTTATTTAATATTAATCTCTACTATCAGCTGATGTTTGCTGGAGCCACAGCTGTAAAAGCTGCTGGTCATGATATCAGTTTGGATATGTGGTGAGAGGGAAACATGAAGATGAAACCAGGAGATGTCCTTACTGAATCATCAGAGCTGAACAGGTGATTGAGAAACAGGCGACATGAATGAGTTGAAGGGAAGTTATCAACTGTTTCTGAGAAATAACACCAGGATCCTTTTCTAAGTAGCTGACAGCTGGTAACTGTGCAGGGGCGGGTCTAGCAAAGTTTTGCCAGGGGGCCAGGTAGGGCATTAACAGGGAGAGGTGGGCACAAAGAAATACGTTCTTATTCTCATTTAAAATGTCTCGCTTTTAAAAAATAATTATCTGAATCTTACAACAAACGATTGATAGATTGAATAATGTATACCATCAAAACAGTGTACATCACTGTCACAACAGTGTTTGTTTTCATTCAAAGGCTTTATGATTTTTCCTATAATGGCGGCCGGTCTCTAGTCAAAATGCCCGGGCCGATTTTTTTGTCCCAGTCCAGTCCTGTATGCAGTTCATCTGCAGTCTGGTGTTGCCTACATCTTCGTATTCGGAAGGCAGAATTTCCAAGTTCTGAGTACAATTAAAAGGACGTCGACTGCAGTTTTCGTGTTGGATGTAAAAAGCGCACATGACGCTGTGACGTAGGCTAGAATCATGGCGGCGGTCAACGACGGTCCAGGTGTGGGATTTCTCTCGTGGAAATATGCACATTATATTTTCCTTTCTATTGGTAGGTGGCACAGTGCACATGTGGCAAGTAAGCAAGCTAGAAGACTGGCAAAGTTATGGAAGCAACACATTAACAAGAGAATTCTGAGTAAAACCAAAGTTACTTTTCCCAGTAACTAGTTACTTTGAAAGTAACGAGTAACTTGAAGTAACTGAGTTACTTTTGATAGAAGTAACTAGTAATGTTTCTAAGTTACTAATTTAGAGTAACTTACCCAACACTGGTGATATTGCACAAACCCATTAATGGGGTGTTGCTGTAATGGGTCTCTGTTTTATTGAGATACACAATTACCTTTAATTGCTGGTAAAGAGTGTACTCTTATACACAACTTGGCACAAACAAATGCTCGGCACTGACCACCTGGTGTAACGTTTGAACCCACTGGCTATCTTTTTCCAGTGTGCACAGTTAATGTTGTTACATGTAGTGTAAGCCACACATCACACAAGTAAGTTATGACTATAAACAGGAGGGACAGTGTCGTTTTCAGTCAGAGGCCAGGGCTTTTTAAGCGGACTCTGCTCTGTTCTACTTTTGAACTATATTCAGGAACATGATTTGCAACATGAATCATCATGTCAGATATAAGACGCGAAACTAGGGACTGAGACTATCGGTTTAACAGGAAAGTTTTTACTGTAGGTGGTGATTAAGGGAAATAAGCATTGTTTTCCCTCAGACTTTTATACACTGGATTTCTTTACGCAACCAGGGGACTTGCCTCCTCCGTCCATTAAAGAAAAAAATATATAAAATTTTATAGCATTCTTCTTTCCAGAGCTGGAAGCTACATCCATGGGTGAAACAGTGTCACACTTGTTGGCCAATATTGCCGTGACCACAACGAAAAACACCTCGTTTCTCTCTGTGGAGCCAGCGGTTTTAATAACCTAGCAGTATCTGAGGCCCTGTGATGAGAATGGTTTAGTGTTTCCATCAGTTTGCCAATAGCTTTTTCGACTTCCTCCATTTCCTCAAAGTCAAATTCCAGACCAAACTGATAAAATGCAGGAAATGCAAAGAATATTTTCCAGTGGAAATTATTTCAGCTGGGGAAAGAAATCTTTATTCTGAGGCAAGTTAGCCCTACCTTGGGCTTATGACACTTGGAAAAACTGACCCAGTATAAATGCATGTACATGTATTATTACAGCGGAAATCGTAATATTAAATCAATTCATTTAAATTTTATTTTTATATACTTAAATTGTCATTTTTTGATGAGGTATAGAATTTTCTGTTCATATTGATGGGAGTGAAATGATTATGGAGTACAGTATGAACTCTGAGGGACTTGACTTCTTCATACTCAGTAAATCTGAGGTTGGTTCAGTCACTGGGGAGTCAGTGTGGACTGCCTGTTATAGTCTCCATCCTCCTCTTCCTCATACTCCTCCTCCTCCAAATAGACGGCAGTATCTCTGCCACCTCATCCACATATAAAAGATTATTCTTTTCTTTCTCCCTCTCCTCTTCCCCACCTCCTTTCTTTTTCTTCCTCCTCTTTTCTTAGTTTCTGCCCCCTCCTCTTCCTCCTCCACCTCGGCCTTGCAGTGAAATAAAAGATTACGGGCAGACGAGTCATTATTTTCAGTGATGGCAGTCATACATCATTGAGACTGCACTGGTGAGAGCGAGAGAGGGCGAGAGACCTAGACACTGAGAAGGCAAAAATGAGAGAGTGAGAGAGAGGGGAAGGGAGTGGATCGAGACTGAACGAGAATGAAGCTGAGGATGAGCTTAGAGCTTCTTCCTCTCGTTTTTTTCTCCCCTCTGTCTGAACCAGTCTGTGTGAAATTAATGGCTGCTACACTGACCATGGATCAGACTCTGAGCACGTTTGTGCTCAAACAACTCAAACCGAAAAGTAAAACAGATCAACAAAGGCGCTGTTGATGGGGTTTATTAAAAATTTACTGTAGTTAATTGAACTTGCACATGGAGGCAGATTTCATCACAATTTAATCTGATCAGTTGAGGGATTTTCATTTGATTAGATGTATTTTTCAGACACAAATGCTGATCTGATTTTGTTTTAGGTGCAGCTTCGAAAAGTTTTAAAGTCACAGTGGGAGAATAGGCTGTATATAAAACATCGACTCAAGCCAGTTTATTTATTTATTTGTGTGTTTGATTTAAACCTGTTTTATATTAAAAGGCAGCAAAAAAATGACTTTAGCTAAGTCAAAGGACCAATTTAAACAGCCCATCTCCCTCAGGTAGACCCACATCTTTACCTGCAAAGGTATTGTCACATAATTTGATACCCAGGTGTCGCACAGTGTTGCTATACCCAAAAGACCCCAAAACAAATGGACACAATTAACTTTAATTGCAAAAAGGTTTTAAGCAGTCAACAGGGACACATCACTACCTCCATGACGATTGTAGCTAGTTTTATGGTCCTGCACATGTATTGGTCTGCGTACACAATTGGGTGGGGGGGTCACCCACCCCAGATGTGCTCCTGTGCAGATGTAAGCGTCATGGCTTATTGGTTGACAAGTGGGCCCAAATAGAGAAAGATGCAAAAACTGTGTTCACTAGGAACAAGACAGCCATGAAAAACTTCAAAGTTCAAGTTATAACTTCACTCTTCTCTGAAGCTGACAAGCAAAAATGTCCCACCGGCCAGTTGTACCACATACTTTGTACACTACCTCCATCTGATGAAACGCCTCTTTGTACAAAGATGGACAGGAACATGCACTGGAGCACAAATCTTGCTAAATGTGGAAGTCCATTAAACTTGCATTTTCTGTTATGACCAGTAGGGGGCCATTGGTTTTGAAACACTGTCTGAATGACATTACTGCTCAGTTGGTTTGAGACTTCGGTACACACTTTCCTTTTGAATTCTGATTTTAATTGTGGGTTTCACATCTTATTTTATACAAGAGATTTATTTTGTAAATTATGGTCCCATTTAGAGTAAAACAGACAATGAAAGCAGAGTAGCTCTAGGCTATGACTACCTTGCAATTACTGCTGCTACTGCTCCTACTGGATGAGTGTGCAGTTAGTTCCAATTCATATAACAACAGTTTCTACAGAGTTCCAGCAGCTTTTCTCTCATCATGTCCAGTTAGAATAAAACAAATATGGGGGCAGCCACACATCTAAAGTCAACGCTTCAAAACATGAATTTACTGTATATGATGGTGAGACCAAAACCTGAGCTCCTCACTAAACCCTGCACTGCAAACTGAGATGCTACTAGGGACTAGAGTACGTTCCAGATGATCAGTCCATAGAAAGTAAACAATCACTTGTCTGACAATTTACAACAGGAAAACTCATTGTGTTAGTGTGTTTGCACACCAAACTAGCATGTGTGCACTATTCTGCACTGTTTTTGAACGTACAGCTATTACTACTGCTGCACTGATCTTGAAAATCTGTGTAGGCATACTTCTCCCCCCACACACTGAAAATTGATGAGGAATCAATAAGGGAATTAATAAGGAATCTGACCTATAAGCAGAATTGATAAGGGCATTGCTGTCAATATAACTGAATATAACCAGTGGGGAGATGAATTGAATTGATTATAGTGTTAGTTCAGACAGGCCATGAAGTCAGGCTTAGCCTACATCAGCTGATGGTTCAGCTCATAAACGTCTATACATCCAGTTTCTAATGAGATGTGCTTTTTATCTTGCTTCAACTTAGTTTTGCTAAACTGCCAGCCACTTTGAAACCCACCCCTACCTCAGCTTTATGTTTCATGCCGTTTCTAACTTAATTATCATTCATGCCTATTGTGTTCTGTAAGGTAATCCAGCATCTGCCCTCCAACCTTTTCGCTAGCCATCTGTACATGTCGAAGGAGATTTCCCAGAACAGAGCCATGTCCTTTATAGTTGAGCTTTAGAGCTGTGGCTACTTGTAAATGTAAACTTCAAATTTAGAGCTCTCTCCACTTTTTCCTTGCCTACAGCTCTATCTTCATGGGTTAAGGCTGGTTATATCATATGTAGACCTACAATTCTGCAGTTTTTTAAAAAGAGGAAATAGCTGCTTTGTTGGGGAACCCTTTCAGTCGTGGATGATTGTAGCTTTAGTTTGGTGGTGAGTATTTGGGACAGCAGAATGGTGTATAGGGGGCTGAATTCATGGAAATGACACAACATGTCATCGAGTGCATCAGTATGGGTCACTGATGTCTTTTGAACAGCTCTTCTCCAACAATGAAGCTCTATGGCTCAGAGGAACAAGATATCCACACACAGCTCTCTTGCTGGGAGGATACAGTGTTGGTGTGGATCTTTTAAAGGGATTTTTTTACTCTAGAAGAACAGAATATTAACCCAAAGACCTGAGAGTTTTATTTATCTTCTTTTTACTTTCTGAAAAAAAATCAAATAGGAGTGTAGAGTTAAACTAAAGGAATATTTTTATGTTCGAACAGTTTTCTCCACCATGCAGTTGCACCATCTTTGTGCAATTTCTTCTCTGTGTTATCATCATCATCTCTGGTGGCGGTGTCATCATCTAACAAGTGACTCGAGCAGGCAGAGAAGCTGGTTTTCAGGGGAAGCAGCTACAAGGCAGCAAACCTTCAGGGGAAAGCTTTATGTTCCCTCACTTATTTTTTCTCATAGAATACCTGCTGGGATAATTGGCTTGATTGTTTGACGCTGTGCAGAGTTGCACTTTAATTTGCCACTCAAGCACCAACATAGCTACATGTGTATTAGAGAAGGATATTTGTTCAAGGATTTGCTTCCCTTTGTGTCTCTAAGTAGTGTAAATTTACTATGTAATAGAAGTAGCACTGAAAATTGCATATTTGGATTCATTATAGTGAATATGTATATCAGATCGCTCCTGTTGAGAGGCTGAAATTTGGGATGGGGAATAGATATTTATACGATGAAAAGATTTGTAAAACTGTTATCTTAAGACCCATCTGGAAGGGATTTACTCATCTTTGGGGGCTAGTTGATTTCACCTGACCCAGTCAGTGAGTTTTAATCCAGTCCAAAGATGAGGTATTTGCCATCCCTCACCAGTAATAATTAGAGCAGATATGACTTGGTTTAAAGCAAATCAGTGAGTTTTCCCCCACAGGGCAATCGTTCCCTCTTTAGCATTTTATCAGTTCACTGAAAAATTCTAGCTTTATGTGTAAATATATTAGTTAGACGTCCTTTAAATCTGCCAAGACAACTACACCCTTACACTCAATGAGCCATTTTAAGACTATTTTATATCACATACATATATCAATACATTCAATACACACATTAATACCACATTTTTATAACTGGTTTGTACTCACCTTTTAAGCTTTCAAACACTCATAGATCCACATGAAGTCCCTCCTATCCATGAAAGCTCCCAGTGAATCCTCCTTAATGCCATTAGAAGATCTCTTAAATAAAACCAAAGATTATTCAGTTGTTGAACTGGTTTCAAGGAGAATACATTTCGAGTTCGAGTAGATTTTGATAGAATACTAAAGTGAGATGACACCAAGGACCTGCTGGAAGCTGAGCTGGTCCTACCTCTAGATCCATTAATACCTAATGTATGTAAAATAATAAAATGAGTGTAGAGTCAGCATAGCAGTGGGTTAAGAAGTCACTTCATAGTTTTGTGAGCCGTTCTGGTATGCACTGATGCCAAGTGGAAAGATGTGTGCTTTCATTCAGCACAACTGATGGGAAGTTGGTCTGATGTTTTGTTTGTCCCTGAAGCAGGAACTTCTGTCCGGATTTAACATCCCGCTGCTCTTGAAATCCTGTCAGAGCACATCTTCTCCTTCTTTTTCTTCTTCTCCTTCTTCACTGCTTTTTTAAAAAAAACAAAAAACGGGGGGTTTATTTGCAGATCAAATTGATCTGAACACTCACAGCCTCAACTCCTTGCGGTTGGCTTGCAAAATCACACTTTCTGTGACACTCAGCTGCTTTAAATAATCATCTGCCCAGCAGCAGAGATCCATGCAGCCAGCTGTTGATCCATGTTGGCTGTCAGTTCTGACAGCTTTATCTTTAGCAGGATCCTTATTGTATTTGCATGTCTTGTCACAAGGAAAAATATGTGCAAGAAAAAGGTTTAGGTCATTTAGGGACCATCTGTTGATGCATATTCCTTCTGCAGAGGTCTAAGGTCATAGGTGAAAACAAGAATTGACTTTCCTTTTTGAAAATAAATGTCAGTAATTTTTTATGCTTTCCGTAAGAATGTTTATTTTACCTTTTTTCTGAATTGTCACAACTTGGGAGATTTCAATTCAATAGTGAAATGTAAATACTGGGCGATTAACTAGGGTTGGGATTAGGGGTTAGGGTTGCCGCCTATCATAACTTAGACATCAGAGAACTATCTTGCTAGAGTCCTGCAACAGATGCTCTGGCTGTCAGATGTATCACCTATGAGTGGAAAGCATGTCTGCAGTCTAGTGTTTGAAGCCTTGTGTGTCAGCCTGAAGGCCGCGTACACGTCATAAAAGATATTAATGCTAAAAGCAGTCGACCGTCATCCTCCTGAATCAGCCAGACCTCGTCATTAACAACCTGCCGGTGCCCGTCTGACATGTTATTGGATGCTGAGACAGGTGGAGTCAAACTGAGAGTTGATGAACCTGCTGCTGCTGCAAGGTTTTCACTTAAGCCTATCAAAAAATACAATCCATGAAGACAGGCAGAACATGTGCTGCAGAGACTGAACAAGGCCACGAGGGATTTAAAAAAATAATAATTTAACAAAATTGAAGTTGACAAGTGGACCAGGAGGAAGTGGTTCACATATTTAGATCTCAGCAGTGTTTTGAAGGAAGCTGGTGTCTGATCAGTGATGTGACAGTGATTTTTGTTGACATTCTTATTCTGAGGCAAGTTTGTAGGGAGCTGCAAAGTCAGACCCAGCAAGGCTTAATAATACATACCCCTGTGAACCTGCTGAGATACGTTCAAGAACAATAACACAAGTTCACATCTGATTTTTGTACTTTAAGTGAAAGGCTGCAAGTGTTACTCTTCAGAGGAAGAGTTTGAATCAGTGTGAAGTATCAAACATGAAAGAACTCATTTGAGGCCCTGTGCTCATGTGTTTCTACCAAAAAGGTTTAGTTTCCAGAACTGGTTGGATTTAGGTACCATCCCACAAGCAAAAACTCACCGAAGAGATGACAGCCTTCAATAAAAGAGTGAAACACCCTCTATCCAGCACGATGTTTATGTCTCTCCAGCATGTCTCGGGTCTGCCCCTGATTGGACATGCCTGAAATACGTCACCTAGGGAGCATCTTTGTCAGAGCCATTTATGAATTGCAGCTATATTGTTGTGGAGATTTTTGCATGCCTGAGTGATCCCAAAAGCTGTGTTGTTTGGGAAAGAGACTCCCAAAGAAATGGGGCAAAGGGTCAGGGTTGGTGTGACTTTTGGTCACCTATTAAAACAATAAAAATATACCACAACAGATACCAGGCACAGGTAGAACCTGCCCTCTACCTGTGCCTGGTATCCCATAAGGCCCACCACCTTAAGGGCCTAATGCAGGGGTGGGCAACTCCAGGCCTCGAGGGCCGGTGTCCCTGCAGGTTTTAGATGTGTCCTTGAACCAACACAGCTGATTTAAATGGCTAAATTAACTCCTCAACATGTCCTGAAGTTCTCCAGAGGCCTGGTAATGAACTAATCATGTGATTCAGGTGTGTTGACCCAAGGTGAGATCTAAAACCTGCAGGACACCGGCCCTCGAGGCCTGGAATTGCACACCCCTGGCCTAATGGGTCCAGTGGTATGTGGATCGGGTGGGGTCAGGGGCGGAAGCCGAAGGGTGTCTGATATCTGCTCACCACAACTGTTTGGTTGTTACCATTACTCCCATCTTCTAACAAATCTTTACTTCTTTAGTATCATCAACACTTTGGAGTCTTTTTTAATTGTTATTTTATTCATTTTTTATTTATTTTTATTCACTTTAACTCAAAAGAACAGGAAGAGACTTTGTGATGATGACTGCAAATCATCAGCAGTTTAGTAGAAACAGTGTGAAGTTTCTTTTACATCATTACCAGACCCCCCAATTTTTTTTGTCGTTTTACTATTTGGGAAAGAGGTGAATTTCATCTATACTTTCACAGTAATGTCCGTTTTATGTTTTAATATTATAACAAATCGAATTAACAGCTCACATGAGAAAGCTGGTAGCTGGAGGTGAAAGGTAAAAGACTGACCTCTTCAGCTTAACTTGCTTTATGGAAGACAGGAACTTCTGAGTAAAAAAAAAAAAAAAAAAAAAAAAAAAAAAATATATATATATATATATATATATATATATATATATATATATATATATATATATATATTAGGGGTGCAACGATACTCGTATCGATATTGAACCGTTCGATACAGTGCTTTCGGTTCGGTACGCATATGTATCGAACAATACAACATTTTTAATTTATTTTATCAACTTTCCTTCTAGCGGTGCTGTCTGTGTTGAGCGTTCAGTGGATCTGCGCTCGACAGTGCAGCCTAGGCGGAGTAGTCGAACGCAGATTCACTGAGCGCAGGGCAAGCTAGCTAGACAGAAGTTAAGCTTGTTGCAACATGGCAAATTGAACCTCCCCCACCCTCATTCAGATCTGGCGTTTGGAACTATTTTGGTCTTCATGTGACGTATGCCCCTGAAGGTAAGCGCGTCATGGACTAAAGTAAAACAGTATGTTGGATGTGCCAGCAATGCTCAATTACATGGCTGGGAACTAGTGCATTAGCGCAGTTAGCTCGTTAACGTGTTGGCCGTCCAGCCCCACGCACGGGGCGATCCGCGGTAGCTCGTTAACGGAGATTTGCCGTGTTGTGGCTTTAACCTCATTTCAGATTAATGCTGACAGCACTAGTGGGAACACAATGAATATGACTGCACATTTACTCCGACATCATCCAAGTGCAAAGACAAGTGGAAGCAGACAAAAACAACAAGCACATTCTACAAACTTTAGCCGAGTCATTTAGACAGCCGTTAGCACATGATTCTCCTTATGGGGACCTGATATGTTTAATATGCTGCTGAGAATATAGCCCAGAAGAAGCGTATAGTATAGCTTTTATTTTGGAAAGAGCCATTTCTCTGTAATAAACTCTCTTTTCCAAAGATGAGTGATTCCTCAATCAGATACAGGTCTCGCAAAATCGCTAGCCCGACGTCCGGGGGCTAGCGATTTTTCCAGTCGGGCTGCCCTGCCCTGCCCGTCGGCCTATCGTAGGAAGGAAAAATATATGTCAATGCTTTTGCATTCTTTCGGAAATGTAGCTGGGTAATTATGTCATTGGCATCGGTGAGCCACTGTCAAAATGTGACATATTGAAATCGCGTTTGAATTTGCGCTTGTTTTTTGCTTTCACTTTGCAATCGCGCGAACTGTGTATAGAGAGCGACAGCACTGATTGGTGAGTGATGATAATTTGCGCACTAATTCTTCTGACATCTTATCAATCGTTAGCTTACTATGCAAACATGACAAGTGAAATCTCCTGCAGCAAGCTTAAACATGTGAGAGGTTGATCGCGCAGCTGAGTGTTATGTGAGTGCATGTGTAAAAGCAGCAGGATATATATTTTAGTTCTGCTGAGCCAAATAAGACAGGTCAGGGTGAAGAAGTGACAGCCAAAGAAAAGCTTACCACAAAACGGAAAAGTTATGACAAATCAGACTATAAGGCAAAAAGAAAGTGCAGCTTTATGGTTTCATGGACAAAAGAATTTCTGTGGCTGCAATATGACGAGCTAAATAACCAGGGCTGCACATAAGTGGTCCGCAGGTGTGCATTCACTGTCAAAATAAAAAACGCGCACAAGATAAGAAGTTGCAACGCGTGTTTGCGTACATAAGATTTTCTGGAGGAGGACGGACATTTGTTTAGAACTCTTAAAGATGTCGAAGAAGCTCCTTTAAGCAATTACTGTGATGTTCCTCCACCTCCAAAGAAATGTCAGAAGGAGTCCGAACCACAAAAGAAGCGCGTATTCTCGGAAAAGTGGTTGCAGGAGGTGAGCTGGCTTTAAACAAATGATGTACGCACAGAGATGTGGTGCAGAATGTGCCGTGAAAATTTAATAAATGACAAATTAATAAAAAGGCATGAACATTTTTTTTGTATCGAAAAAATATCGAACCGTGACACCAAAGTATCGAACCGAACCGAACCGTAAATTTTGTTTATCGTTGCACCCCTAATATATATATATATATATATATATATATATATACATACATGCACACGGGTAAATAAATTGTAGTGAGAAGTATTAAAGTAAAAGATTCACAATATCCACAGAAACGACCTTGAGCACTTTTCTCACTGAGGGATGACTTTGATGGGATGCGGCTGTAATTACAGGACTCAGTGAGCTATGTACACCATGCCTCCTCCTCTCAGTAACAAACAAGCATCATCGAGTTATTTGCACTTTTGTTTCCCCCTCTGAATCACCGTGTCCTTGTCATGTTGTTCCAACATCTATCATTAGAAACGAATGGCGTTTGTATGCGTGAGAGTTTTCTTCCCCAGGGCTCAGAAACAGGAATGCCTGCGCTGTAGGGCTACTGTGGCAGGGCTGTTGAATCGCTCATGTCACTTTCCTATATGCATAAATTAGCAGGATGTTTACATTTTAACCATTTACCCCCTTCTATGATCCAGTTTCCAGCATCCTAGGGTTGGGAATTTCACAGCACAGTGTGATGCAGATGTGCTGTAGGCATCAGTGTTTTATTTTGGAAGGTTCGGTGGGGGACGATTTTGTTTTTTTAGGTAGCACAGAGATAAAAATGTTTTTACCAGCAGTGGTTGGCTTCCTCAGGGAAATTGCAGAGGAAATTAATTAAAAAGTGTTGCCTTTATTTTTTTTATCATGCTTCAGTTTGAATCTCCCTTCATAAAAAAACAAATTGGGGTAGGAAAAAAATGTGCTCATGAGCTTCTTTAACAAACCTTTAGATGTGTTTATACTCTGACTGGATTCCACCTGTAATAAACCTGAAGCACTGCCTGTATGTACAGTACTGTAGAAGGTTACAAACTCGTCTATATATGGTCAAAGTCCAAAAAAACTTCAGACTTCAGTGTCTTTCAGGGTCTGAGTAACAATATAAAGTCGTGTATTTTTCACAGTTGTCCTTTAAAAGAAAGGGAAAAAGGGACACGTGACAGGTATTTCCATTAGTATGAACACACTGAAGGAAACTACTTTCTTTGTGTGATTTAGGTGATACAGCTACCTGTATACATTTTGAAGAAGCCAGCATACTCTCCTAAAATTCACCTGACTGTTGGCTGCACAAGACACAATCAAACACCAGGGGGCCTGGCAGATTGCAAATCTGATCCTGAGAGTTCAGGGCCGGAGAGCATATGTGAATGTGTCTGCATGGCTGATGGAACAGAGTCCCAAAAGGTCTCTGAAACCACTGTGGTTGTTCAGTAATGTTCACTGTTCATCATCCAACATATTTAAGACAGTAAAGCATGTTGGTGGTAGCATCATGATACGGGGTTATAATCTCAGCAGCAGAGACTTTACAACTAAGGAAAGGAAGAATGGAGTGTAAAGAAAGCTTGTTATGAATTTCACCATAGTAAGACTAGAGTAAAAACCTTTAGGTTTTAGGTTGAAAGGCCTTACCTTTCAATTTGACAGTAAACACAACACTTTAGATGCCTCAGGATAAGTGTCTATCTGCCCTTCTATTCTATTCTAGCCAAAGGGCCTTCAGCAAAGTACCAAACAAAAGATTTCAATGCTTTCAGAATTCAGAGTCTTTAGTTAACGAGTTTTAATCAATTTTGTAAAAATGGCTTACACTTCATCCCTTTTAAAGAGAATTTATAACACAAAGTCTGTTTTTGCAATTAGTGGGAGCTAGTTTTCTTTAAAAAATATTTTTTCAAGAATTTTAAGTTTGTACAGCAAGTCCTTTTATCCCATGATGTCTACTTCTTTCCATCCTCACTGCTTCTGAGTCAAGTTCAACATTCCTTTGCCACAGGGAGTGTTAAACTCCACGTTGGAAACTGCTGATGTAGCCACATTGCATGGAGGGTCTGTTTGTTGTTATGCTATTTGGTCTGTTAGCAGGTTTCTCTTAAGTTAAAGTCAGCAGTGTTTCACTCTGAATTTCATCACATTGCTGTTGTGGTTCTCTGTCTAATGTACTGTGCAGTTTCAGTTTCACTCACCGATGAGCTCAAAGTGGAGCCGAAGCCTCTGTGTCAGTGTTGGTCTTGTTTAGTGCTGAACTGTTGACTCTGCTCAGCAATGACAGGTTGGTGGTGTTACCGTCCCATCTGTTCGGCCCCGGAGCCCCTCTGTCATGCAGGTCACCTCCGCATTAATCTCACTAATTAGCCTAATGAGCCTGTTTCTTGGTGGGCCGACAAACGAGTACGACCTGAACACACAGGAACCAGACGGCTTTGCTTTGCAGGACCAGAAAACACAGATTTCCTGGCAGCTTCTGACCTAAATACAGCTCAAACCCACACACACACACACCCGCGTGCGCGCATGCACACACAATTACGGTGCTTATTTTCTGTTTAAAACATGAATACACAGAAACACAGGACAAATGTGGTGACACACAGACTTAGTTAATATAATCCATCACACATACACAAATAAACACAAAGAAAAAGAAAGAATGAATGAAGAATCTCAGAGCAGAAAATCCATTGTGACTGGTCAAAAACACTAAATGACAAACCTTTTGGTTTGCTTGGTAAATGATGTAAAATCTTTTCATGTGTTTTCTTTTAGAGAAAAAAAAAGAGGCAAACATACATAAATTTAAGAATAAGAAAAAAGTAATAAAACACATAGAGGTTGCTTTTGAACTTTTCAATGGAACTTATATATATATTATAACTTGTATGTTAAAAAACTAAGCCTAAAGGTGTGGGAAATCATTTTTAGGTACTTGATGTAAAAATAAAAATGTATTAAGAAAAATTCTGCATTCACAAAACTAACTGTAACACAGTATAGGAATGAGGACATTTCATGTACATTAGGGAAAAATGTTTGTTTTGTAATAATTTTTTGGAATATCTGAAGTCTAGATCATCCCATATTATAATTACTGGGAAGATTAATACTCAATGTAGCACTGAAACAACAATAAGTGGAAGAAAATGGATGGATGGATTTTACATTTGAACGTGAGATGAGGAGAAGGTGGATCCATCCATCCATTTTCTTAACTGCTTATCCAAGTAGGATTGTTGATAATGTTAGGCAACACCTCCATCAGCATCACCATGATGGAGACAAAGAGTCCCCAATCTACCAACACCTCTGCAACTAAACCAAGCCACAAAAAATAAAGCTACAGTTTGTTATGTCAACTGTTAATTGATAAACCTAGTTACCTAACCAAAGAGCTGCATGTTAAACTTTTACTATGGCTGGAAACTCTTTAAATAAGCGCTGGGAGATGGATAAAGTAAAGCAATTCACAACGTCAAGCTCAGCTATAGTCCTGCTGGATCAGCTGATATCAGTGCCAGCACACATTGGCCATGCCATGCTGTTTAAGGTGCTTTAGCCTGCCTGCAGTTGCTGCAAGCTGCTTTGCAACCCTCCTCCTCTTCAGCTCCTCTTTTCATGAAATATACCTAAGGCACTGACTGGAGTTTGCTTTGCTCTGTACAGGGGGTCTTGCTGCTTCTTTCCAAGCCTCTGGCTGTGCCCCTTTTAGTCATTTCATATAAGCACATTGTGGGAAAATCCCAGAAGAGAACCAAGCCATAAAATAGAAATCTTTTAACTATAGCAGTCATGACTGAACTGTTTATGAAAAATTCATGATGATCAGCAGTTTGTACTTATCAGTCTTACCATAAATGTCATGGCCGTTGGTGTTACTGCCACATCTAAGACATTTGCACTGTCCACATCTTAATGTATCTGCTGTGGCTTTGGACATGATCCAAGCAACATTGGAAGAAGCTCCAGACTGGACAGGCTAATAGTTTTTACATGCTGACATCAGGAATGTGCTCTGATAGCAGACTGCGTTACTTTATTAGATTTGAATATCTTAAAAAAACTTTATTAATAAGCTCTTATTGGATCTTTTGACTTATATCCACTGTTTGAATGTCTTGCCTTTGATGCCACAGACATAAGAAAAAGAAAGCCTTTGATAGCCATAGCAAACTTTCTTTAAAGTTCTAAAGTCAATAAAATGCAATATCTGCAGGAGAGTGGTGAAGGGTGGGGGGGGTGGGGGGTGGAGTAAAATTAGAACTTGTGGCATTTTAAATGGTCAGACTTGGTGACCTTCAGGTAACATTAAATGTATTATGCATTCAGAACATAGACTTATTAACATTAGCTCCACTGTTGCTGGTTTTTACTGTCAACTGTAGCAAAGCCCCCTGGTCAGGAGCAAACACCATTTGTCCTCAGAAGACGTAGGACAGGGTTAATGAACATGTCATGGAGCAGTGGCAGAATGCGTGGCGAAAGCCCTACAATCCTTCAGCGCAGCCGAATGGCCCGGTTTAGCTGTGATAGTTAATTAAAAACCTTATTAATGTCATATTAGTGTCACTGCCATGCTTGTCTGGTAATTGGTGCCTAAAACACAATTAAAATTATGTTATTAACTGAGAGAAAGGAGCGAGATGCCTCAGTATGAAGTTATGTCTTTTGTTACACAGAGTGGTCCAACTGGGGGAAATACAAAATGTACACTTTTAAAACTCACCCTTGAATAAGTCAAAGTCATTTGACTGCTGAAAAGTGTTCCTTCAAACATGAAAATGTCTTTTCCCTTCCTCTGATTCTGATTGACTAAACACATGGCAATCAAACGTGTTTCTCTTCTTCCATTAACCAAGTCACTCACCAATTCACTGCCATTTAATTCACATTATTTCTATTTTAGCTGAACCGAGTACCTTGTTGCAGAGGTCACATCCCTTCATCATTATTATCATCAAGAGCATTCTCATTACACTGAGGCATCATCAGTACATTATCACTGGAGTCTTCGGGGATGCTGAGCTCTTTTGTTGCTGAGCGGTGAACTTCTTCACTTTTTCAGCATCCATAAGCTCATCCAGGCTCCAAACTTGGTGGCTTCATCTTAACTGGTTGTAAATGCCTGCCTGCTATACAGCTCCATGTACCGTATTGGTCTGAATGTAAGATAACCCTGATTACAATACGACCCCATCCCCATTGTCCAATACCAGAGAATAGATAAGGAACATGTTATCAGACCAGTCTAAATGGGAAAGTTCCCCCTGACACACTAATACCATGAAAATCCTCTTTATCCTGGAAGCTTTTTCTGTGGTAACGATGAGAAATAGTTCTGTTTAGGCAGAAACTGGTGTGGCTTTTCCAATGCAATAAATTCAGATTGCATCTTTTCTTTAAACTTCTGATCATGACATCCTGTGACCCAAAAACAATTAAAAGATAGTAAGACGTTGGGTGTTTTTGTCTGGTGAAAGTGAGCTGAAATAGTTTTCTGGTGGGAGTGAGTTTTCATTCCAGCTTGTCAGTTTGATGTTGTAAGGCCACTTCCCTTCTGTTTCTTAGTGTTTGCCTTCTCACCACATCTTCAGTTTCCATGTTTTCTCCTGGTTCGTTTCTGTGTTGGTGTCCTCGATTTCACTTCACTTGCATGTTGGCAATTTCATTTCCTTGTATGCATCCTGCTGCTCTACTTTCCATCTTTGCCTCAGCATTTTTGCAATTCCCCGACCGTTGCCAGCTGTGTTTCATTACCAATCAGCCTTCACTATATAGTTAGCCTTGCCTCTGCTTGTGTCTCTGTTCCTTTGGCTGTCTGTCCCCTTTGTATGCTAAGTTTTTCTCTGGTTCTCCTTTTTCTGCTCCTGCCGTGTCAAATTATTTCCATTTTAGACTCTAGTTGGATTCAGTCTGCAGTGCCCTTTGTTTTTTTTGAACAGCAGTTTTATGTCTGTGTACATTAGACAAAATAATTATTTAATTTAAATATATTTTAATATGCAGCTTTAATATGTTTGTCTGGAACAGGTCTCTCTTCCAAATGAGATATTGGGTCTCAATGGGACTACCTGTATAAATAAAGGTTAAATGAAAAATATATACACTTCAAAACTCATGTTTTATGTACCCACAAAACAACAGCCAATATCAGCTGAAACAAAAAGGTTTTTGTTTGCATGGAGCAAAGGATGATGTCGGGTGGTTTTGAGATGCATGTCTATAAAGTCTATCCACAGGAATAGATTTCCTTTGACACAACCACAATAATTTTCTAACCTTCATGCTTGCTGACCTGAATACAGCCCAAGTGAAAATTTGCCACTGTTTTTTGAAAATGAGCCCATTCTTCACAAATCCTTACGTTTTAAATGGTGTGAACTATTTTAAGGTACCAACATTACAGCTTTGTACAATCAGAGCACTGAAAAGTGATAGTGATTACCTTTTCTGTAGACAGTAGGGGAACATACTTGCTGAATCACTTCACAATACAAGCACAACATACAAAAGGTTTTTCAGCCTCAGTTCTTTTCATGTAAAAAGGTGCGGTGATGACTAACAGGTTAACCACAGGGTCATTGTACCCACAGCACTGGTGATGGTGTCATTCTGGAAGTCCATGTACTACAACTGAGGCATTTTTGTATTTAAAACAAATCCTTACCTGTGGAAGGTAAACAGGAGATGTATTGCTTTGGTCTCATTTTGTGTTGTTTATTTTTAGAGGTGTCGTTGTTGGTTTTTAGACCAGATTCAGTAGAATCAATGTGACAGACTCATCGTTGGTTGGCGTTGTCTGTGTAAGGTTTCTGGGGTCACCTCTCAGAGATAAAGTGGGGAGTTTGGTCATTGTGATGGGGATCAGATTAGGAAAGAACCAGTTGAGGTGGTTCAGCCTTTGCCTAGGAACACCGGGACACCTCCTAGGTGAGATGTTTGGGCATGTCCAACTGCCAGACTCATTCACACAGGAGTAATTATGTCTCTCAGCTGGCTTGGGAACACCTCAGTATTCTCCAGATTAGGTGGAGGAGGTGGCTGGAAAGAGAGAGGTGCAGGCTTTTCAGTTAGATTGTTGGCTCTGTGACACTGATTCAGACAGGTGGTAGAAAAAGGATTGAAGGTCAGACTTGGTGTATATTGGTGTTTCATGATTGAACACTGTCAATCACGTCTTAACTGTTTCCAAAAAGTGGAAGGACATTCTGAAACCATTGCTGCCACTGTTTGCTGCCAACACAAGCAATCCACGAGGTGAGTCATGTGGTTGGATCCTCAGTCAGGTGTAAGCTTTGACCACACATGTGACTTTTGGTTCAGATAAATTGCTGGAAAAACTTTTTGGATAAAGTAATAAAGAAGTGAAGATTACTAGTAACCACAACTAGCATTTTTAAGGGTTCTTTGGTGCACAAAGGCAATCATGAAAATGTCTCTGGTTTACTGAAGCAGATGGTGCTGGGAAGCAAATGAAATATACAATTTGGAGATGCATTTATTGAAATGATAAAACATAATTTTGTTACAATGCTTTGCAAAAAAATTGAATGAATACAAATTTGATTTCTCTGTGCCCCCAGAGTTGGATGGTCAGCAAATAAGAGAGCAGTGGTCTTTATACACACACACACACACACACACACACACACACACACACACACACACACACACACACACACACACACACACACACACATTACAGGAACAGGAAAAAGCTTGAAGGACGATCTCACAAACATAAAACTCTAGAGATTGTTTGAAAGTGAGGTCTTCACATTGCTGACAGCTACTGTGCAGTCTACCCATAATCCCCTGCAGGTGTCTATAGCCAGCACTGGTGTGTTGACCCCTAAACGTATGCTGCAGGGTGTGTGTGTGAGAGTGTGTGTATTAATATTCAGTCTGCAGGCAGGGGAAGAGGAAAGGAAAGCACAGACGGATTAAAGTAAACTGCTCTGAGTTAAAGCAGAATAAATTAATTCAGAAAAATTTGTTTTATTTTTTTTTAACACATTGATTAGCTCAGACGGGATTGTAAAGTTATTCAGATCCATACATTAACAAGCTTGATGCATTAATTGTTTTGCAAGTACTTTTTTTCACTGTGTTTATAAAGATTAGAATTTAAATTCTTTAATAAAATCACATTTAAATAAATATTAAAATGCATTAACAATATAGGAAATCAATTAGAATCAGTTCATTAGAATAAATCCATATAAAAAGTCATTTAAAAGATTTTTCATTTTAAATTAAATCAATAACAGTACAAGGAAGGAAAGACAAGAAAGAAAAATAGAGGCAGTGAAAGGAAAGATTTGAGGAAACAAGAGAACGAATGAGGAAAACTGGAGATCTCTTCATCGCTCCCCAAGGAAACGCCCCTCCTCCATCTTCACGCTCCGCTGACACTGATTGACAGCCACCAACCCCCTACTCACACATGCACACCCACCGGTGACTAAACATGTACACTAAATATAAACCGAAAGCCTCTGGATGTTTGTTGAGGGGGCTTTTGGTTGACTCTCTGCACGCCTGTATTTGTGTTTGTCTGCCTGTGTTGTAGAGTCTGAAAGTATCTGAAAACCTCACTGTGGATTTATTTTTGTGGAACATCGTCAGCTGTTTACAGACAGTTAACAGCATGTTCCTACTTATAGTCAAGTTCAGGGTGTTTGCCGTTTACTCTAAAACAGGATTCATTTGAGAAATTCCAATAGAGTCAACAACCTGGAAGATGATACATGTTGTTTGGCTTTATTGTCCACAATCAAGCCTTTCTGCAGTATCTGAGGTGACAGCAGATAGTTGGCCGGATCAGTAGTTTGCTGTAGTGGTGGATGATTATTCAGATTTTAATTTAATTTAGAATTTTGGCTGAAATCCTAAATTTTAGCATTCTTTATAAGGAAAACAAGATTATTGAGATAAAATTATTCATTTTTTGGATTCAGTTTTTGCTACAGTTCACCTGAACTTAATCATGATTTGGTTCAGGTAGAGCCAAGATGGCGGAAAGACTCAACAATAGCTTGTAATAATGTTTCCAATCATGAAACTAAGAGGTGTCATTAACCCTCAGGTATGGTGGAATCCGGCAGAGAAGTCACTTGGCTGTTCTTCAACTCCCCATTGCTCTCTCTATGGCAACTGTGCAGGGTTATACTTGAGTCCGTTACAACTTGGACCTTTTTGTTAGATCCATCTGTGCCAACAGAGATCCTAAAGTGAAAGGTGCAGGCCAACATTGACTGTATGTTGCTCTTGATGATATTTGAGCTAATGGAAAATAGGATTTAAAAAAATCACCATAAATTTCTCTGACAAAAAATAATGATTGTGTTTTTTGCCACCAGAGCAGCGCTGTTTCATTCTTCTTTGTTCTTGAGGAGCACAGGTATTAGATTGCTAAACCCTTAATGCTTTCCGAACCCATTCTTAATCCTAGATTTGCAATCATTGAAGAAGTCTCTGTATGTGTTTTCCATTCACTTGCTAATTGTATGGGCCCAATACAGTGCACTTGTGTTTGAACAAAATAAAATATACAGCAGATACACAGACATTTTCTTATATTCTTTTTTCTTTCTGTATGATGGCATAGAGATTGGGTATCCCCAATATGGTTATTTCAGACACAGAAGCCCCACCAACCTCCTGTCAAAATAAAAGAAAGTGAGAAGGAGCTAAAAGATGTAGTAGGAATACTGCACTAAGGCCAAATATTAGATAAAGAAGGCTTATTCTGACCTCTGAATCATGCAAAGTTTCTTTAGTAAAATCCAAGAATAAAAATATGGAGCTGAAATTTAAATAAATCAGTTTTAAGGAAACATTTGGTGACAACTGGAGGGCAGTGATGATGACAAGTTGCATCGCAAAAGGGACAAGTAAAATTCAAATCCTAAATCTCCTCTAATACTAAAAAACAAAGAAAAAAACCCTTGGGCAAAATTTTTTTAAAGTGTTAAAGTAAATATCAAAAGAGATCCAATGATGTGGTTTTCTGTATGCACTGCAAATTTGAATTTGCTTAACAAACCAGTTTAATGGTTTTGAATAAGCACTTGGAGTACAGTGAAGTGCTTTGTCAGCTTTGATGGTGTAGATTTGTATTGTTTACATTGTATTACCCCAAAAAATGGGCGATCAGTGAGTGGAATTTGATTTCCATGTGTCACGTGAAGGCTGTGTGCAGGCAGGAGTGGTAGTAGGAGGACCCAATGTGCAGACACTCGTAGGCAGAAAGTAACTTAAACTCAGGTTTATTGCTAGATAGCAAACAGAGAACTAGCAAAACTGGGAATACAAATACTAAACTGAAAACAAAAATAACCTGAACTGGAAACCAGACAGAACACAGCAAGATGAGGGTAGATAAGAGTAGATCACGACACGGACATAGAGAAACACAGGGCTTAAATACACAGAGGGGGCAATCAGGGAATGGGTAACAGGAGGGAAGCACAGCTGGGGCAAATCAGGCCTAACGAGACAAAGGAAGCAATATCAGACGCATTTACATGAGACACAGACTTTCAAAGTAAAACAGGAAACATAACACAGAGACGCGAACTTGACAAGGGGATACAGCTGACAGGGGAGACAGAGCAACTAGAGAACACAGAGACATAAACCATAAGACAGAACTCTAACAAAGAAACCAAAGACTATGATAAATAATATAATAAACTCAAAACCCAGGCATCCTAACACCATGTACATTATTCTCCTGCAGTTCTTCTCTTGTTACGTTAATGACGAGTGAGAAAATGACTACAGGACAGGCAGCTGTTCGAGTATTTCAGTTTCAGTTATTTGCCTTCAAATGGTTGTGCTGATGTAAAGTGAATAAATTAATCTGTGTCACCGCAATCAGTTATAATTGTGTCCAGTAGTTTTCTCATCAGACATCTGACTAATAGGCTCTATTATTATGTGAGTAATGTAATGATGTAGCTGTGATGTAGAAATTGGATAAGGATGATTAGATGAATGAATTCCATACTGAAGCAATAATGAGACCTTTTTAAAATTTGTATCGAGAAAATTGTCTCTGAGGTAGCAATAATAATATGATGGTAAGAATAACTGATTAGTCATTACATTAATACTAATCCAAAGGTGATTTTTAATGTTATTTTTTAATATTATTTAATTTTTAAAGATCATCATAATCATTAGCTGTAGCCCTACATGTTATTTCCAGGGCCAACAACTAATACTGGGAAGGTTCTAGTGGTACCAGTGGACATTTCCCCAGCAGGTAACACTTCAGAATCCTTCTCAAGACTTCCTGTTTGATGGGCCAGTCAAATTCAAATAATCAAAATCCCTCTTTTTCTCTTCACATGGACTCTTTGCCAGTGTGCAACTAAAGCTGCTGCGACATAATAGACCAAGGTTTCGAAGCATACTACAAATGGAAACCAGGAAGCTTCAACCTTTAAATGTCAGAGTTAAAAACCTTGTAAAAATTAATGCTATTAATTCTCCTGTCTTTTTATATTTCCTGTTTCTCGTAGCACCTGGTTTTAGAAATGTGGGAACACAGAAAACCATATCTTAACACAAAAGCCCAGGGTCTATGACACTACAGAACATCAGGGTTTTGCTGTAAGTGGATAAACTTGTGCCTCCATAACAAACGCTTCTAATGTCACCTTCTAAACTTGTTGTTGTGTCTGCTGATTATAAACTGCCAACACCTGTGTCTGACGTCTCTGAGCTCTTTGAACGCAGAGGAGGTCCTACTTTCATCATGGCTCTCTATGAAATTGCACCAAAGGCCTGTGCTGTGATTGGTCCTTTTTGAATGTCAAAGAGCTTCTGTGGTGTGAGTGAAGGGGCTCTTGACCATGTGAGAGAACATGTTGGATAAAAGGCTGATTGTTGGTAATCAACGTGTTTGATTCCCTCATTAGCAATGCCCGTGTTATCCCCCATTTCTTTGGTGGCCTCGATCTGCACGCCAGGTCAACATGCTATTGACCTTTGACCTTAAATTGCACCCTGTTAAATTTCTTTTTACACCTACACGTACACACCCAGCCTTTGTTCCGGGGGTCACACTGTTGACCCCCAGTCGCCAGACGCTCCCTGTTTGTTTCCTGCTTTAATACACAACTCACACATGCAGGGCTATTGTGTTTGTGTGTGTGTGTGTGTGTGGGAGGAGGAGGACTGAGGGTGATGACTGATGATGGTGAAGAAAGAGGCTCCCTCTGTCTGTTAACACCCATAAACTAGCAATCTGTCACCCTCACACCGTATGTGTGTGTGTGTGTGTGTGTGTGTGTGTGTGTGTGTGTGTGTGTGTGTCTCATGCTGGCCGGTCGCTGCTTCGTCTCGAGGGACGGCAGTTGGAAAGCCTGTGGCTTCTGTCTTGATTGGTCACGGATGTCACACACATACACAGACACACACATGCACACAAAGAGGCGTGCTGTGTGCGGTGACAGGGTTGCGGTGTCCTCACAGCAGCAGATGTGTCTGAGCTTTGATGAGTCTTCAGCGTCTGTCGGGCAACAAAAGTTCTCACTTTCAGTCAAATCAACGTTCTTATTATAAAGAATAAACATCAGCTAAATGAGGTCACTGCACAAAGATCCAGAAAGGAGAATACCCTAATATTAATAATGAGGGAGATAAAACAATCCTTTCATTAAAATGACCAAAAACCCAATGGCTGCAATAATGCTGCTCAGTTGTTAAAGTGGCAGTAAATACTAATCAATTTTATGTCAAACAGTCTGGGAACAATACATTTCAATATTTACAATGCAACAGTTGATAGAGACAAGCATGAAAACTGTGTTCGGTTTATTAAAAATATTTCACTATCAATGCCAAAGATATGGGAAACAACAGTTGTAGTCTCAGTTTCAAAGGATTACCTTGATTTCTATGATTAGGGATAGGAATTGGAAATCGGTTCTCTTGTTCAATTCCCTGGAATTGCTTGCTTATCAGTTCTCCTTATCTATTGTATTTGCACTTACACTACAGTCAGCTGATTTCAGTTCTTGTGGGATGGTAAAGTACAAACTGCATCCAAGACAGAAACAAACAAGTTCCTAACACAACTTTGGCTCTTTGCATGCATCTGCAAAGACAGCTTGCTAACGCTAAGCTAGTCAAGAACCTGTCTTTTTCTCATATGTTACATAAAATGTTACAAGTGAAACATAAAACAGTAGATAATTGCAATGAAAGAGGGTGCCAGGCACAGGGTAAGAAACTTTGGTGAACCCTAACAGAAGCAGCCAAAGATAATGGTCTCAAAATTACAATACATCATATTTTACATTAACTTCTTGAGTCAAGTTTAGTGTAATTAGGTACTACATCGAGTTTAATGTTGGATAAGTAGGTTTATAAAAGTGCTTAAGGATATGGATATAAGCCTAGCCAACAAAATTACTTTTTTTCCCAGCTTGTCATTATATCCTTTTTTGTGCATGTTTTGAAACATATAGACAGTACTTGTGATACCCTTATTAAACTTATTGCACTTCATCACCATGGGCAGTCTCCAGGTGACAAGTGTAATAGTCACACTTTTTACAATTTTTAGTCAACAGACGGTTGATGTGAGCTCAAGTCATGCATAGAAACGGAAACAGATTGTCACGTTCATAGTATTGTCTAATGGGACCAACTAATGATTCAAAGAACATGGTGGTCATTTTTACGATGGCTATCTTGAATTTGTAAATTACTCATGTTTTTTTATCAAAAGAGTGATGATTAAAAAAAAGTGCCAGTTGTGTTTTTGTATCCCTTTGCAAGGTTTTCAGTAGAATGTCACATTACCTTCTGCAGTGTCACATTGGAAGTAGGACGAACTCTTTCTAAAAGTAACCTTGCTGCCTCCACATAATTTTATTCTAATAACACCATGTTACAAAGTTACAAATGCTCTTAGGCTGAACCAGCGTATTCCTTTTTACAGTGATTGCAGCTTCTGCAGCACTCATAAGAAACACCAGCATAAGTGGTACTCTTAATTAAGCCTTAAACATAGGGAATAAAAAAATGTCTGCGATGCATAATTGAGTCAAGGTTAGTTATTTGTGATAAGTGGATGAGAAATCAACAGATAAAACTGCCATTAGCCAGCATTTTGTATGTTTGATGAATGTGTCTATATGAGAAGCTTATGTCCCCATTCTTTATCTGACATGCTCAGCTCTGATTCATCACGGTCAGGCCGGGTGTGGGCAGACATACTCTGAAACATATGCCTTCAGGATAGTGGGTGTGTGCATCACACTGGGAGGCAAATTGTAAAGTGCTGTATAAATGCAGCCATTAACGCAGAAAGTTTAATCTTCAGGCTCGCTTTTACTGTTCCATGTGGCAGGGTCAAAGCCTCTATCTGGTAAAACACATTTTCACATGCTGTACCGTGCTCTACGTGCCTCATAAATGGATATGTAAAACAGGAAATGACCCTTTAATGCACCTGAACCTTAAATTTGCTTATTTCTCACAGGTGCAATCAAATATATACAAACAACAACAGAGGCTAAAATTAATGTGCAAGGAAATGGAAAAAATGCCCAGAAGGGTTTAGTGATTGCCTAAATTACATGCATAAATATAAAAAAAGAACAGCAAGGTTACACTTTTATTAACCAAAACAAAATTAATAAGCACAAGAAAACAGAAGAACAGGCTCTTAAAGTATTAAAACATTAAATAGTACTCAAGGCAACCACAACCTTGTTTTTTTAAATGCATATTATACCATGTATTTACCTGTACTGTGGGTGGATGCTGTACAAACAATTTCATATGTTTACATAACCAGCTTCGTACAATCCATTTTTACACTTAGACTGGACTCCTCATTGGACACAGTAATTATGAATGGAGGGAAAAGGAGGTGATACAATTCTACGGGGTTAAACACCGACGCTCTGTCAGGTGCTGCTTGTGTCATAGACCAACACAGAGTCCCGCCACCATTGTAGCCTGGTGGCGGGACATCCATTGTAGCATTGTATCACATTTTTTTACACATTGACAGTCAAAGGAGCTTGTAAAGAAAAGCGTCTGGACTTCTTTAAGTTGCTTGAAGACGTTTCACCTCTCATCCGAGAAGCTTCTTCAGTTCTAAGGTCAAATGGTGGGGAGTCCCAGATATAAACCTAGTGGGAGTGTCCCCCCACAGAGGGACAAAAGGACCCCCTGATGATCCTCTAATCGTCTGAGCCAAGGTGTGAAAGCGGGTGTGGGTCCCAATCAGCCAGGGTTTCGGGTGAGCTCATTGTGAAACCTGGCCCCACCTTATCATGTGATTTCCTGAGGTCAGATGGCCCAGGATGTGAGTGGGCGTTAAGGCGTCTGGGGAGGGATCTCAAAACTGGATTATAGATGGCAGACAGTTGGTGTCGTAAACCACCGCCTCTGTTCAAAGATGGTCGCTCACAGTGGACATAGATGGCTTCTTTCACTCTTTCAAACCATCTGTCCTCTCTGTCCAAAATGTGAACATTGGCATCCTCGAAAGAGTGTCCTTTATCCTTAAGATGCAGATGGACTGCTGAGTCTTGTCCTGTGGAGGTGGCTCTTCTATGTTGTGCCATGCGCTTGTGAAGTGGCTGTTTGGTCTCTCCAATGTAGAGGTCTGGGCATTCCTCGCTGCACTGTACAGCGTACACCACATTGTTAAGTCTGTGTTTTGGAGACTTAACAAGTAAAAGACCAGTTGAAGATGTTCTGTTTTGTTTTTCATTCTTCATGAGGAATAAGTCTCTAAACTAGCGCGGCCTATGGAAACACAGACCCAACAGACAAGTTTAGGGCTAACCTAAACCTATCAATAACTCCTGGATTAATTACCCAGGAGTCTGCTGCTCTCTGTTTATTTTACCAATCACTGCTTCATAGCCTCATAGGACTGCTGTTCACGTATTTATCTTTAACCATGACTGTATCACAACCTGAAACACATATTGTAACCATGGCAAAGAAAGGCTGCTGTTCATTTGTTGTCATAAACAAAAACTTTACTGTATGTCACTGTTGAAACATGACAAAATACACTCTAAGAAATAAAACGTTGGATTTAATTGACAAAGTTAAGGCAATCTTTTCCACAAAACCTGGTCAATTAAAGATAAATCAATATGGTTGTTATCTGCAATTTCAATGGTGATGTATATCAGAAGTGAAATTGTTCATTAAAAGCAACAGCTTTCCTTTCATTGTTACTATTTAACACCATTAATTAGAATTTAAACACTTTGTTCATTTTATTAACTGTATTGCTTTAGGTTCAATTGACAATATTAATTTGAATTTAATGGCACCATTTAGATTGTGTTTTGGACCTAATTAATTTGATTAATTATGATTTAATGAATAGTTTCATCTATATGCTAAATGTTTAGGTACCAACAAAACAAGTCTAGAAAGGTTCCTGAGTTGTCATCTATACATTGTAATTAGGTGTTTGGACCTTTCAGAGGTCTTCAGCAAAGGTCTAACACTTAACTACACAGTACAGGTGACAACTCAAGAACCTTTTTACACTTGCTCACACGTTACCATTTATAACATTCAAGATCCTTGCACTTCAATAGAAAACTCTTACACCAAAGCTTACATAAAGTGTAAATGCAAAAAAAAGGGTGCTGCATCAACAACTTTATTTACGGTAAGCCTTAACAAGGCAAAGCTTCTACAGGGAACAACACCGCATAAGGCAATATTAAATGCTTAAAGTGCATGACCAAAATTTAAACATTGGAAACAACTTTCGAGTTTCAACAAAGTGACATTGTAGTGTGCCGTAAGATGTCAAATCCATCTGGGTAATTTTGTCCCCAGTTCAAAAAACTCTGAATTATGTTTTCTTTTCAACAATCAAAAGAAAAATGGCATTCAGTAAATCTCTTAAATATTAAAAGCTATGACAAAATATTTATAAACAAGGATCAACATATATATATTTATAAACTTTTAAACAGTAAAACAGAGCACTTATTTTGGGGGACATTTCGATCTAGAAGAGTCATTGCGTCTCCTTTTGGCAGAGTTTGTTCTTCAGCACTTGTATTTTGTTAGACAGTTTTTTGTCTTCCAGTCCCATGAGCAGCTTCTGGAAGAACTCAAATGTGTAGCGAAGTGGCTTTGGGTAACTCAGATTGAGGAAGTAAATTAGCCCAAACAAAAGTGCACACCCGCTCGCCACATCGAGAAGATCCGGCAAGACGGTGCATCTCTCGATAATGATGCCAACATCTTCAAGGGAGTCATCAGGCTGTGCTCCTTCATGGATTATTTTAGAAACACCCAAATCCGTTCCTCTCGAGTTCTTCAGCTTCCATCACGTTGAAATCCTGAAAAGGACAGAAATATTTTAAATCCCTTGTATTTTGGTCATCGCATCATCTGTCAATTCACTCCATTTTAGTTAAAATGGTCCACACTACCCTAATTACACATATCCCTGAATGAGACTGAGGAGAACAGACCAAAGAAAAATGTGGATTTAAGACTATCACCAAATAAAGACCAAGAAGAAGATACATGAAACATGGACAGAGGGCAGGAGTATGCATTAATAATATCATCAATATTCTGCTGACCAGGGTTATTTTCTTTCGCATAAAACAATGTAAGTGAATGGAAACTAAATCCTAGTATTTCCCATGCACTTTATTGTTGTAAGCTAATTTAAAGAAAACTGACTGCTGCCAGAACAGGAGAATGCCTGGGCTTGTTTAGAAAATACATTTTTCAACATACAAAACTCTGGGAATTATGACAGTCAAAATTTTACTGAGGGGTGGAATATCCCTTTAAAAATAAACTTACCATGTACTCTTTGATGAGATTTTCAGGGTTCTCATTCAGGTATATAATCACAGCTTTAAGGATGCATTCACGCTTCACTTCGATTCGGGAACTCTAAACAAAACAACACATGCAGCGCAATTACTTTTTTGAAGTTTTTAGAGACCCCCACAGAACTTAAATCAATTTTTATTGTTGTAGAAACAATTATGAATTGGTTAAAAGTAATTTTAAACATGCTTTTTGCAAGCAAGTAGTATTTTGTGTTAGAGAATGAGAAGCTTACCAATTCATTCCCATAAAGATTATAAGTCATGAGTCCAATTACACTGATTGCGATACATTGGGTCGCGGAAAATGCAGCTTTAGCGTGGTGTACCACCCGAAAGAAGGAAGAAAAGTGTTGTTGCATAGGAGTGTTGTTCAAAGGAGTCAAAAACATTTTGATAGATATTTCCAAAAATTAATGACAAAAACTACACACTGTCACGTTAATATGAGGTATGCGGGCTACCACCACATTTGCAGTATTTATACCAAGTTTGAGTGAAAAAAAAATCTATTGTGTCACTGAGTTGTGGCGAAATGTGAAATGTCCTCTGCCTTTGTCTTTTCTCAGTGTAGCTAATTATTCCTTTGGACAATTAATGAGTAACAAAAAAAAGAAAAGAAAAAAGCTACAATGCCAGCAGCGGCACTTATGGCCTCTAGGGGCATGAGTTACTTAGTTCTGCTTTGTGTCAGGACCAAATCCAGAATGTAAGCCAAAAGCGAGATGAGAAGTATAACACAGGAGAGAACAAGCATAAAATGACCCAAGAAAGTTAAAAATACATGTTAATAACCAGACCTGAGATCAACCTGCCACTAATCTATTAGTTACAGAACATTTTAACAAGACAGAATACCTGTGAAATTGCAGACAACGCTGCTGTGATCCGCCATGCTGTTTCCCCTCCTTTTTTTCGTAGAATCTTCATCAACTGGTCAGAGTACTGGTCAAGACTGCTCATGAATGTGGACAGCAGTGGAACTGTGGTGATTTGGGTGAACTCCGCATTGATCTACAAAGTTCAAAAATAAAATTTTTAAATAGTTCAGCTCAAAACAGGACTAAATCCAGACCAAACCTGATCTAATCCCAGACAAAAAGTTCTGGTGCTGTCCAGGTTTGATTTAAAGAAAAGAAAAAGAAAAAAAAAGGGGGGGGGGGGGGGGAATCGATTAATCAGATGGGAATGTGCAAAATCAATTACGATTACAAAAAAAAAAAAGAAAAAAAAAAGAAGATTTTTAAATTGACAGAAAAGTTATTCCAACATGCCACCCATAACCCATGCAGTACAAAAATCACAAAATGCACAAATTTTGCACTTTAGTTGTAAAAGGAAACTCTGACATGTATCATGCTAGCAACGTCCTGTTTTCCCAAAATCGTGTACAGTGACACACATGCAAAGGGGTAGCACAGAGATGGTCTAAACTTAAGAACAATCCTGTTTCTTTTAAAATGTATTAATAATACAAGTTAAATTTCAAATGCTCCAAAATTTCTATTACTCATTTCATAAATCTGTTCCTGTGAGCACGTTTACCATTATATACCGGAGCAGCCCAGTCTGTGAACGTGACCCACTTGCCCTCAAAAATAAAATCAAGTATACTGGGTGGTTAGTGCTCAGTTTGTGCTGGTAAAATCATCGTTTGTATCGCTAGGTGTCGAAGATATTACACTTTTATTTAATAGGTCATTCAGAGTTCACCCCTCACCCCCCCAAGCAACACGAAAATGGCCCAAAATAGGTCAAAACATGCCACAAAATGCTCGGGTGCGAGCGAGCGTTTCCTACGATGTCTACATCACCCGGACGCTCACTCGCGCCCGTAAGCACGGGGAGCGTGCTTGACGCCCGTGACGTCATAGCGAAAAAGTAAAACATTAATAAGTGGAAAACCGTAGCAGCACAAATGTTAATTTTAACGGCACAAACAAGCACTAACTAAGCAGAGCATTTTGTGGCATGTTTTGGCCTATTTTGGGCCGTTTTCGTTTTGCTTGGGGGGGGGGCTCTTCAACTCTCAATGACCTATTAAATAAAAGTGCAATATCTTTGACACCGTAGCAAACAAACGGAGCACTAACCACCCAGTATACTTGATTTTATTTTTGGGGGCAAGTGGGGGTCACCTTCAGAGGTCTCTTTGACACTCGATGCACGAAGATATGCAAACTACGCAGTTCGCGGTTCTCTTCAGTGAAACTGACGAGTATGGACTCGTCAACAATCACTGCACATGTATCCCAATTCTTGTTCGGGCTAACGTTCTCCTAACTTGATAGTGCAATAAAACAAATAAAATAAGTGTGCTATTCGGAGTTCGAATGAAATTTTAAACGCAGATGGGGCAATATTCAGATGTGCAGTAACGTCGAATATGCAAATGAATGTTTCCAATGCTAGCAAAATGCTACAACCTACAGAACACATACGGCCCACATATTTACCTGAAAAATATACACCATATATTATCACAAAGTACTAGTTAAATTATATTCTATTAAAAATAGGAAGAAATTACCTTAACTCCAACGGATGAATCGTGATTAATCCCTCTTTCCAGACACGTGGCCAAAACACACTGTGGCGTAGATGAAGAAGGTCAACGCGTATGCGCGAAGATTTTTTTTCATTCTCTGCGCATGCTCAGAAAGGATGTGGAAAGGGCTCTTTGGATTTAATTAAATGTGTTCAATAAATTGGAAATATCAATATTATTTAACATTAAATCGGTTTAGAATTAATTAAATCAAATGTAAAAATATTAATTACACCCATAAGATTAACAATTTTAAGTATATTGAACATAAAACTATGAATTAATTTTTAAAAAGCCCATGTTTTATTTCTTAGAGTGTAGTACATCTACCATCTTCCTTTTTTGTCCCTTAAACTTGATCAAACAGACATGTGACACATTCAGTCATTTATATCAGTGATACACCATGACACTATCTGTTGGAGTATGCCTGCCACGAGACCTCTGAAGGTTTCTACAGATG
Organism: Neolamprologus brichardi; assembly: GCF_056152115.1. NCBI lineage: Eukaryota > Metazoa > Chordata > Actinopteri > Cichliformes > Cichlidae > Neolamprologus > Neolamprologus brichardi. The sequence goes on from NC_142110.1 coordinate 30,430,992, forward strand.
CCATTGCTTTTGTATACCGTTTTCTCAAGATGTTCTTAACAGATCCTTTTAGGTCCTGTAGGTTGCGCTTTGGTTCTCAAACACCTTGTTTGAGTGTTGCTGTTTTTTTGGTTTATTCCATTTTGGACACTAAACATTGCTGAGCAAGACAACCCTACAAAAATGTCACCTGCATCACTTGTGAAAAAAAAAGGCATGATGCTAATATTCAGGGGAACCATACTTTCTATTTCTGACCAAGTTGACTAATCTGAGTATAAAAGCCTCATAAAAGCCTGTTTGGGTTGTTTATCTCATTTTCCTTGCATTCTGTTTTTTAGTATGTCCCTTATCTCCCACACCTTGAAATGTGGCATTATTCTGTGAGCAGTCAGAATGTTTTGGCTTGTTGATATATAGTATAAGTGTCTATATTAATAATGAATGTGTGTTTCAGGTTAACCTGACTTTTAGGTTTGTGGTATTTGCTCTAGGTTACTGCTTTCATGTTGTAAAGCAGTTACACACAGTTTGTTTTAATATTGTTCCTGAAATATTTATGCTGTGCTTTTGCAGCCTGGCTTAGAGGAATAAGTGAAAACATCACGTTTTCAACATGTGTAGAAATGTTAGCAAAGAGTCTCCTTCTATGAACCTGGTTTGATTCAAAAGGTTTTAAAATAAAACACATAAATACACACCCTCTTTCTTACACACACACACACACACACACATACACACACACACACACACACACATAGTGTGACAGTATTTGTCAAGCTTTGACAGAAAATGTGATAAGATGTCAGTCGATCTGTCTGCACAACCCCCATCCTGTCACACACTCAGGATCAGAGGGGTCTCAGTGTTTATACTTTCAGATCAGGAGCGTGACAGGAGAGGTTTCCCCTGAGATGTGGAGACTGAAAGAAGAAAAGTGAAAGATAGAAAATGAAGAGCGCCAAAAGATGGACAGAATGTGGGTGTGTGGCCCCCTGTTGGTAGATTCAAAAATGTGAGGTCATTAGATTTGGCATAGAAATGATAAATTAATTTTTTTTCGCTGGCCAAAGATTCACATTTTTTTCAATAACTGTCAAGCTACCATTAGTGAAAGGAAACCCTTTCTGCAGATGTTGGATTGTTAAAAGCCTTTTAAAAACTTTTTACTGAGATGGTTTAGACCATGGAGGCGAATATCAATTTCACTAAGGCCCATACCGGGAAATGAGAATCACGTCAAGATCTGGGCATGTACAGTTTATTGATATTTTAAATGTATTAAATGCATGTTCCAGATCGGTTTCTCTCATCCAGTTTGCTCAAGATAAAGCCCTAAACAACTCCACAAAGAGTACAAACCTAATTCCACTGTGTAAAATGTACATAAAGACAGTGTGATGATTTGCAGATCTCATAAACTCATCCTTTATTCACAGACAAAAATAGAAATTTGGTTTTCAACATAAGGTAGGTACAAAAAAGATACCAGTTGTTTCTTTGCGCCTGGCAAAGGTCGCTTGGACCTTAAAGTTATCATTTAATAAAAAAATAATGGTAAGAGAGACAGTGTGTGGAAGTTATATATATGTATATATGTATGTATTTATAAAGATTTTTCTTTTTAATGGAATTAGTGGCTGTTGTCTAGAAAGGCACAAGAAAGGCATACATAGGTTTTAGATCGGTATGTGGGCCCATCCAGATAATGTCTTCTTTAGTGAAGTACTTGTATACTTCATTAAGACAGTGCTAAACTGCATACTGGAGATATTACAACAGTATGGCTTTGTAATAGAAATATCCAAGCGATGATCTGGCCAGATCTTCCTTGAACTAAAAACAACTGGCTCACTATAAAGCAAAAAAAAAAAAAATCTCACATTGAGCACTTAGAGATTTGCAAATCCTCATATATAGGCTACAGGTAACACATAACAAGCTTTTCATAAGCATGAAAATGGCAGGTACTGGCAGAATGGGCCATTTGATGAAATAAAATACATCCCAATGTCAAAGCAAAATAATGAGTCTTTCATTTTATTCTTGTACATATTTCAATATCAGATCTTTGCATGCTTGTTAAAATTCAGAGGGAAAACTTATTGGTCATGTGGATTACCTTTACCTAAACATCTTAGTCTTCTGGCACGTGGCAAACTTTGTTTGTTTCTCAGAGGATCTCTGTCTAAATCTCTATAAACTTTACAGCTTCATCACCTTTAGCAGTTGTGTGTCTCTTTTCAGCTCAGCAACTTTATGCCTTTGCTCTTTGTCCATCTCTCCATACCTCTGCTGATGTGTAGATTCAAAATGCTGAGTCAAATCACATTCTTGAAAACAGAAATCATCTTTTGACAATCAGACATAAGAGCCTTCCTTTCCACCCACTGAAGAAACACTCAGTTTTCCACTTGTCTTGAAGTTGTCTGATTTCAGCATCAACCTTCCTCTTTTGTGTCATTTTGTGTTAGTGAGGTCTTTAACTTGAAGCGGCAGTGCATTTGTGTCTGTGTGGTGTGTGCATGGATTCTGTTTCACTGTGCAGACCACAGCTATAAATAGGTGATCTTAAATTTATCGGGAATTTAAAGTGATTTCTGGCCTTGAGTGTGACTTAGAAAGAACCACCTTGCTACAAATTTATGTTTTTTTTAAAAAATTTATATTCCTTGTTAGACTTTTTTGTGTTTTTACATTGTAAAAAGGGTAAAAGCAAACCTGCAAATTTATTGATGTTGACCTTGTTTTAAGATTGCAATCCAGATATTCAGCATTTATGTGTTACTTAATTTCTTTGATCATTTCTTGGTGCTTTATAAGTTTATCATTTCTTTTCTTTGTTGTTTTTGAGCGAGACCTTCACAATCCCCCTGCTAGTTTTCTTTTTCAAAAGGGAATTGAAATTATTTTGATTATGTCTTATCTGTCGAGTACTATAGAGGTACTATTATGATGCATAGAGTGTGTCTGTTTGATTTTTTTTTTTTATATTAAATTGTCCTCCAAATTGTGTTCATTCTCTAATGAGTATTTTAAGGCCTTTTGACATATTTTTATTGAAAATTCTGGTAGTATTGGATTCTAGGACAAGAACTGAAGAGTCATTTTCCCCCTCTTTAGTCTCCTACTATCCTTTGAGATTGCGGCTTTAATGTGACATATATGTGTGCAAGAAGAGTTGTTTCTTTGATGGTATGAAATTTGTAGAAAATAGCATTTCACTTTGAGAGAGCAACTAAAATATTATTACTAATCTGATCAGTGCTGTGGAATTGCACATAATACTGAATTTATTAAGACGACATAATTATGGAGGAACCGTTGACTTTCCATCAAATTTGTATTTTAATTTTCATGTCGTCTAATATCACAGATGTTCTGTTCATAACTATAACAGACAGAACCTCAAACTTTTGACAAGAGGTGGAGAGTGCTCACTAGTGGTCCTGGGATCCTTCAGGATTGCATCTTTGCAGATGATGTGATCTTCTTCTGTGTCATCTGGAAAAAGAGGGAACGCCTTATTTCCTGTATTAGGTGGATGACTTCAACGTTCAGTCTCACAGAAGGATGAGTGGAGTGGTAGATTCACTTCCTAATCTCAACTTTCATCATGAGCTGTGGTATATATGAAGTGGTTTCATTCATTATTGTGCTATTGCTTCTCCACATTCAAAGCAGCCGGTTAAGACGATTCTGGCATCAGACTTGCACGGCTGTTCAACCAGGAGGAGACCCTGGGGCACAACCAGGAGAGATTATGTCGTCCAGCCCAAAGAATTGGTGTGAGATGGGGAGATGTAGAAGGTTATTAAAAATGATGGCTCATCACAGAACTATTTCAAGTTTTTATTTAACTATGGTTAAACCTGTGAGGTTTAGAGTGAGAATGGTTTTAAGGAAAAACTATTTTAACAGAATAAAAACTGTAGAAGCTGGTGTTCACACACAGCAGAAAGAGCTGCTGAAAGGAGATGAAACATTAATAGGCTATAAAATGGGGAAGCTTCTTACTAAAATACGGAATCAGTTCTTTCACAGATTGTATGGGAATGCTTCACTGTCAAAGCATTTAAATGGTAAAAAAAAGGATAAAACCCCAGAGCCTTCAGGCCGAGCCAAGCTTTCACCTCGGTCTCGACACTAACACAAAGACAAGAAAACCCCCTCAGTACAGGCACCTACAATGATCTCGCACACAAAGAGGAATGATATGATTTCCTGACTGTTTCTCAGCAGTCGGTCCGATATAAAAACATACTGACATCCAACACAGCTGTTAGCAAGCTGCACAAATCTGCAGAGTTTCTTTCTGCAGCTCAGATTTCTGCTGAGCTTAGACCTCACATCATTAAACATACAGCAACAGAAACCCAAACATCAGCAGGGAGACAAACACACACGCACTCATTTACCCAGCAAGCAACACTTTTAATGTGCCTTTCAAGTTAGACCCTGAACTGAAGCCTTTAAGTCTATTAACTCCGTGTGCAGGTGTATATTGTATGTTGTTGTATATTTCAGGTGATCTTAATGTAACCGCGCTGTCACACATACATGTTACTAACAAGAACCTCACTGCCTTCAATGTAGAAAAGACAAAAACAATCTGCATTTTTTTCTTTGCACATATATTGTCATGTATAGCAAACCAAAAAGCATTGAACTTCCTGCTATAGGAACTGTACAAATCCTCCCTGCAGTGCAACAGAGGGCCCTGCAAGATAATCTTTAATGAATACAACTTAATGGAGCTAAATGACTAAAATAGTCCTTCACATCTGTTTCTAGAGAAAATCAACATTTTACTTAGTTTTTGCAAGGTTGATTATCGGTCCAGGCTGAAATAAAACAACACTTATTGAGTCTGTTTTGCTTACTTGAAAGCCAATATTGCCAAAAAAAAAAAACTAGGATTCTGTTTAGCAGATTGTTCTGTTAAGGATTTATGACACCTATGATGGTGCCCATTTCCAAACAATAACTACATGTTAGAAGTTTAGTTAAACCACAGCAGAAACCCCCGTGTGTGTAAAAGAAATGGTGTTTGAAGGTGATATTATCAAATGTCTATCAAAAAACTTCATTAAAATTGAAAAAAGCTTCCATGAAACATACACTTTTGGGCTATAGCCAAGGCGGGGCCCATTTATTTAGGGCTATTCTCCTTATTGCAGCATTTGGAAGTCATTATGAATTACAACTCATTTGTCCCTGTGAAAATATACTTTGGCAAACATATATAAAATGTAGAAAATCATAAAACTCAGCTTTTTAAAAATTAATTAATGAATTATTTTTTACCAAGTCCCTTCAAAATCAAAGTCTGGACTTAAGTACACCTTTACAGGAATTCACATACACAAATGTTTGGCAATGCTAAATACCTGCTAACAGCAGTCCATGAGTATATAGATGGGGTACAACCTATTCCCAAGATTTTCATATTTTTAACCCTTATGAGTTGGATGAGTTGACCCTTTCATTTTAAATCGAAAGCACCGTTATTTTGAAGGATGGTTAAAACTCCCTTAACATAAACACGGACTCTCTGTAAGAGTCGTAAATATTCTAACAGAGTCTATCCAACTGGTTAGCCTGAACCTGCTTTTGTTTGGAACAAAATAAAAAATGACACATTTTGCAGATTGGAAGAAATGTTGATGTATGGCTTCATCTAGCTTGCAGTTACATTTGTTCCAGAACATATTTGTCAAAGTAAATTCACGGGATAGAAATGTTTGCAGCAGGAAATTAGAGGATTTCATGTCAACCCAAAGCATGTCATCTGACATTATCTACGCTGCAGGAACCTTGGATGCCATGATGATTGACAGCCTCGTTTAATATGCTGAGTGTGAAGTGCTTCATGGACTTTTATTTTTAGTGTGTAAACACTCACCGCAGTGTGAACGTCACTCCACTTCCAGGGTTGGATGGACCGTGACGACAGTTGTCCTCGTAAACTGTCTTTTTACCACCAGAGAATGATGAATTTACATAAATCCTTTATGCAAGAAGGCCAGGCAACAAGCACTCATTTATTGTGTGTGTGTGTGTGTAAATAAGGTCAAATCTCAACATTTTACTTTATTCTCATTAAATCCAAATGGGTCAATGCGTGCAAACAGTGAGCAGCATGAAATCGATATCCAAACAAACATTTAGGGTATACACACATGTAAATTCATGCATACATACAACTGCACACATACACAACAACAGTTAGAAGGGGACTCAGAAATATGATCAATAATATTGATCTACCCTGGCCTTGCGATGCTGAAGGCTGATGCAGTGAGGTAATCAGGGTTATAGCTGCCCACTGAACGGGAAGAAAAGTGGAGAGAATGATGGAAGGGATAAAAAATATTAGGCGATGAAGCAAAGAATAAAAGAGGGGAAGGAAGACTGGTAAGGACTTGATAAGGAGAAGAGCCAGAAATGATATGTGCAATGGGAGGAAAGTATAACGAGCTGGAAAACATATGACACGTTTGGCAAAATGTTCTAGAAGCTTGACACTTACAAAGATATCACACCAAAGTGCCATATTTTGGCGAGTGATCATTACCATCCTCAGCCTGAGAACCCCAGGGCCTTTTATTGCTCTTAATGTTCTCATTGTTGTTCTTTCTGACTTTATACCTTGTAGTCAGCCATTTGAACTGTAGCCCTTTAGTTATCAGGTGTTCCACCCCATGTCCCAAACATTGTTCTCAAGGCTTTTTAATTCTAACTCTCAACTTTGTAGCTAGCATCAGCATTTTTAGTTCTTGCTATGTTTGTTGTTGTAAATCTCGTTCAAGGATTTCAAGTCGTGCCTGCTCTCTGTTTCTTCCTCCTTGCTCTCTACTAGTGCTTCTTTCATTATCGTAGTTTTCTTCTTTGATTTAACAGTGATTGTAGAGAAAAATATGAAACATCTAAAGAAAGAAGGAGATTACTTTTTTTTTGTTTATATAACTCAAACATAGCTGGAAATGGAAAAGGCTTTGTGTGTCACCATAGGCATAACTCCACAAGAGTGCCCTGGTTCATAGGCTTTAATATAACAGTCATGGGCCGTTACCACTGGAACTCTAGACAGAGACTGTCCTCCCCCAGAGAACAGACGGATGGGTCCTTTGTGCAAGCTGTCATAACAATCTATAGTTAATTTTTTAGGTTAAGTGAGCTATTGCAGCTATGTGAATAGTTGAAGATAAGACGTGCCCTTGTTTCCTACTAGAACTGGAAAAGAGCAAGTTGTATTTTAAGGCAAAGTATAAAATGTTGCTAATGCGAGTCAAGTAGCTGGACTACCCATACAAAATAAAATTGCACTGAAAACATCTGTAAACAGTGAAAGACTTCAATCCTCCCTAACTTTACCTCCCAATGCAGACCTAACATTGCATTATGTGGCATTTACCTTCAAATATAGTATCTCTATCTCTCTTAGTCTAGGCTTTTTATTCGTTCTTGCCCGAAGCCTTGTCTTCCCCGTAGACTACTCACTACTCTTAGTTGCCTTGGTTGTTCATAACATCATAGTTGTTCTAGCCCTAGCTGTTGTTGTATGCTCTCTCTATAGCTCTTACTGTTTTTGTTGGTTCTTCCAGCCCTTTACTATGTCTAGAAGAAGACATGTTGCTTTTTATGTCTCATGGTCATGTTTTCCTTACTTTAACCTCTTAAGCCCCAAGCCTAACTGATCTCCTGCCTTTTGCCCCCGTATCAGGGGGCGTTGGGGCTTAAGAGGTTAACTTATCATTGAGAGTTCTGTCTTGGAAAATGTCAAGGTCCTAACACAATTTCAGCTGTGGGCTGCACCATTGTTCTACCTCTACGCTTAAGAGTTGTACATAAAGAGTTTTAAGTTTAGCTTGGTTCTGGCTTGCTATTGTTCTACTTCTTTATCTTTAGAACGTATCTGCTGTAGCTCCAGGTCTTTTGTATTTTAAATCTAGGCCTTCTTATCCTATAAGTTGCTGTTCTATTTGTGTTTTCATTGTTCTGTCTTTTTCTTTTTTTCTTCTTGGATTGTTATCTAAAGGCTGTACCTGTTCTTGCTTTAATCACTGTACTTCTAGCCAACAAGTAATTCTAGATTGATTTTTTTCCATTCACTGTCAGTTATTATTGTTTTTTTCGTTCTTGGACGTGTAGCATTGAAGCTGGCTAAACCCTCTAGCTGTTTATTTGCTTTAAGACCTGTTCATGTTTTACTCTTACAGTAATTGTTGCCCTTAGTTATTCTACAGGGTGGGCCATTTATATGGATACACCACAATAACATGGGAATGTTTGGTGATATTAAAGTCCTGTTTGTGGCACATTAGTATATGTGAGGGGGCAAACTTCTCAAGATGGGTGGTGACCATGGTGGCCATTTAGAAGTCGGCCATCTTGGATACAACTTTTGTTTTTTCAATAGGAAGAGGGCCATGTGACACATCAAACTTATTGGTAATGTCACAAGAAAAACAATGGTGTGCTTGGTTTCAACGTAACTTTATTCTTTCATGAGTTATTTACAAGTTTCTGACCACTTATAAAATGTGTTCAATGTGCTGCCCATTGTGTTGGATTGTCAATGCAACCCTCTTCTCCCACTCTTCACACACTGATAGCAACACCGCAGGAGAAATGCCAGCACAGGCATCCAGTATCCGTAGTTTCAGGTGCTGCACATCTCGTATCTTCACACCATAGACAATTGCTTTCAGATGACCCCAAAGATGAAAGTCTAAGGGGGTCAGATCGGGAGACCTTGGGGGCCATTCAACTGGCCCACGATGACCAATCCACTTTCCAGGAAACTGTTCATCTAGGAATGCTCGGACCTGGCACCCATAATGTGGTTGTGCACCATCTTGCTGGAAAAACTCAGGGAACGTGCCAGCTTCAGTGCACAAAGAGGGAAACACATCATCATGTAGCAATTTCAAATATCCAGTGGCCTTGAGGTTTCCATTGATGAAGAATGGACCCACTATCGTTGTACCCCATATACCACACCAAACCATCACTTTTGTTGTTCCAACAGTCTTGGAGGGATCCATCCAATGTGGGTTAGTGTCAGACCAATAGCGGTGGTTTTGTTTGTTAACTTCACCATTCACATAAAAGTTTGCCTCATCACTGAACAAAATCTTCTGCGTGAACTGAGGGTCCTGTTCCAATTTTTTTTTTGCCCATTCTGCAAATTCTGTGTGCCGATCTGGGTTATCCTCGTTGAGATGCTGCAGTAGCTGGAGTTTGTAAGGGTGCCATTTGTGAGTAGCTAATATCCGCCGAAGGGATGTTCGACTAATGCCACTTTCCAGTGACATGCGGCGAGTGCTACGCTGTGGGCTCTTGCTGAATGAAGCTAGGACAGCCACTGATGTTTCTTCATTAGTGACAGTTTTCTTGCGTCCACATTTTGGCAAATCCAACACTGAACCAGTTTCACGAAACTTAGCAAGCAGTTTGCTAACTGTAGCATGGGAGATGGGTGGTCTCGTAGGGTGTCTTGCATTGAAATCTGCTGCAATGACCCGGTTACTGCGTTCACCAGATATCAACACAATTTCGATCCGCTCCTCACGTGTTAACCTCTTCGACATGTCAATGGCTGTGAACAAAGAGAAACTTGTAAATAACTCATGAAAGAATAAAGTTACGTTGAAACCAAGCACACCATTGTTTTTCTTGTGACATTACCAATAAGTTTGATGTGTCACATGGCCCTCTTCCTATTGAAAAAACAAAGGTTGTATCCAAGATGGCCGACTTCTAAATGGCCACCATGGTCACCACCCATCTTGAGAAGTTTGCCCCCTCACATATACTAATGTGCCACAATCAGGACTTTAATATCACCAACCATTCCCATTTTATTACGGTGTATCCATATAAATGGCACACCCTGTACATGTTCTAGCTATTCTAGCTCCAATTATTGTACTATCATTCTTTTTCTAGTTGTGCCATTTTTTGTTGGTTGTGCCTATAAGCATGTTCATTGTTCCTGATATAAAGCCAGATGTACTTCTTGTTGTAACTCAAGGCTGAGTGGTTATACTCACTCTAAGCGTTTGAAAATCATGCCTATGAATTCTCAAAGACCTCTTCTCCTTCTAGTTTCAGGTTGGTAATTATTCCAGGCCCTAGACTCCATAGTTTTTTTGGCTTTCAATCTAGCATGTCTTGATACATGAATACGAATTTTATATAACAGTCGTATGACACAGTTAAACAATTTATATTGATTTTACTGTCACCCGTTTTGGATATTAACACTGAGTAAAATTCAACAATATTTTTTTTCAATATGAGAGCAACAGGCCTTGTAGTTGTTGAAGCTCAAGGTTTTCTAGTAAATTCTAGTACTAGGCCTTGTGATCACGTAGCACTGACCTTTACCACTACTGTAGAGGTTTGTGGCAGCATTCATTTGGAGACAGATTGCTGGACCGTCTGACTGAGCCACACACTGCTGACCTTCCACCTCTGAAAATGGTTTCCAGCTGAGAGACATTTTCTCAGCATGGAACCAATTTCAGTTTCTTCCTGTTCAGTTTGCACAGGGATGGATCTGTTACAGAAACTCAACCTGTGAGAGATTCTGTGTGTTTTAAAAACCCACATCAGCAGTTTGAATTGATGAAATTACTTACTTACCAAAACTTTTAATTAGTGTTAAAGATTTCCTAAAGAAAAGCAGATATTTGCGTTTTTTTATTTATATCATCAAGAACATTTTAGATAAACATTATTATCACTTGACATTTAAAGTGCATAGAAACAACATTTATTTAAACAAAAACCAGGATAAAGACAAATTGGGGGAAAGGAGAGAAGATTAAAATGCAAACTTAAGTCTGAGGAGGAAAAATGAATTAATGGATTTCGAATGAAAACCCCAAACACGTTCACACTTCTCTCCTTCTCTGATATTTCTTTTCATCCTGATCTTTCTTTTCATCCCGGAGCTTTCGGCTCCTATGTTTTATTTCCCGACTCTCTGCGTTTTCAGGATGTGAATCTGTGATCAAAGACGACTAAAAGTGCTTCGACACCGTTTTCGCTTCACACTAAAGATTTCATCCCTGATGCTATCCTGCTGTGAGCAAACCAGATTGGTCTCTGAATACTCTTCCTCTCTCTGTGATCACATGACACCTCGGCTTATTGGTCAGCTTGTAATGATTATGAGTGATTAGTAGCCTTTTTTTAGGGTTATTTTCCAACAGAGCAGGATTTGGTGCATTCATCCCACTGAAATACTTTCTGGGTTTGGCTTATTAAAAAGGATTTAAAACTGCTTGTTTGGCTCAGGTTTTACATTTTACATTAACATTACCAACACTGACAAGATTCACTGGCAGCTAAGCACTAACACCTCCTACAGTTTGTCTTCACTACTTCCCTCAGTCCTGTGGTACACTTGAAAGGTTGAAACCGCTCTCTGGCCTTCTTCAGAAATCCAAGCTATCTGCCTGTCAATTAGACCCTTTTCCTACTAACTTAATAAAAGCTTGCTACTCTCTCTGTCCACCATAATAAATACTATTGTTCCTTCCTTCCTTATCTCTAGTATTGTTTCCTCATTTCTCAAGTCAGCTGCAATAACTCGTGTGCACAAGTAACCTGTAGCAGATCCCAGCAATTTCAATAATTTAATCCAACCTACCCTTTCTATCTAAAAATCCTTGAGGAAATAGTTGGTTCACAGGTTCATGCTCAGCTGTCTGGCAATAACCAGTATAAACAACTTAAGCTTGGTGTATTTGCCCTTCATAGTACAGAAACAGCCCTGGAAAAAAATCAGTAACGACCTCCTTTTGACAATTGACAGTGACTCTTAACCATTCTCATCCTCTTAGATCTGAGCACAGCCTTTGACACTATAGCTCATAACATTCTTAATATTAGTTTCCATCGGTATGCTGATGACACCCAACTCTGTGTCCACCAAACCTATCACCACGCTCACACCCATCACCCTCTGTGTTTGTCTCCAGGAAATCAAATCCCGATTTTCTTGTAACATTCTCAAATTGAACAGAGATAAAAATCAATGTTCTCCTCATTGGCACCAAATCCACTTTGTCTAAATATAACAGCTTTTTGCTCCTCTCATGTTAAGAGTCTGGGTGTCATCCTGGACTTCATGCTTTCTTTTCAAGTGCACATCAATAACATCCCTAGGTACTCATGCTTTCATCTTCCTAACATTAATCACCTTTGTCCATGTTTCACACACAATATTACTGCCATCCTTTCCAGACCTTGCTTACATCTTGCATCAATTACTATAATTCTCTTCTTTTCAGTCCATACATAAACTTCTACTGGTCCACATTTCAGTTGGTAGCATGATCACCAGAAATTCTTCCATTAGTCACAATATACCTGTCCTTCAATACCTACAATGGCTTCCAGTTAAATAACTGTATTGATTTCAAGATTCTACTCCTCGTCTTTAACGTAATCCATAATCTTGCTCTGCAGTATGCTTCTGAACTTCTGAACGTCAATACACCCATTTGCACTTTCAGGTCTTCTCTCCATCTCACTGTCGCTTCCCCCCATTTTACTATTATGATTACCATTCTGCTAAGAACATTTTACATATCTATGGAGATTGACTCACTCTGGAGCTGCTTCCAGTGAACATTAGAGGAGGTTTCTTTGGGTTTCCTGGTTAGCTTTAACTGTACAGTTTAATTATACAGTTACATTTTGCAGCTGCTTATCAGTAACAATGGAAAAGCTACTGCTGTAAAGAGGGGATTTGTGAGTTTGACTGATAGGTAGCATCATAACAGCAGTGGCAGTATTGACCCCAGTCATGCTCGGGAATGTGTTTGACTATCTCATATATCTGTGCTGGGCATCTGGAGGGCAAAACAGTGAGCAGCTGTGAACGGTGTAAGCTTGTTATGTAAAACTTTATATTGAGCAATGTATTTTAAAATTTACCACATGTTTTAATGTCCATTAATGTCCATTAAAACCAAACTTTAGATCAAACTGTGAGCCTGTCCAGATGACTTTAACCTTATTTAACCTCACCTTCCACCTTCATTTTAGATCTAATCAATATTTTGACCTTTTACCTCCAATCGAAACACAACTCAAGAAAAACCATGAATTTTAATTTAATCTCCCACTAAAAGTGATGACCCCATCTAGACAAAACTCCTATAGTGAATTCATAAACTCATTAATAGTTAATCTGATGGTGATTAATTTGATTGTTAAAAGTTAATTAAGTACAAATACGTCAGTGGGAGTGGGGACAAAGTGAACCTGAGGTGTCATTGTCCCGTGTATCAGTGGGTGTCAGTGACATGTATGACATTTATTCTCTTTGTACTGGGACAAAAAGCTACTTTAAAATTGTCATTTATGAATTTGTGTGTGTGTGTTTGTGTGTGTTATGACAGCTACTCCCTTCTTGCCACTTTGACACTAAGCTACCCTGTTGTTGTCATTGTATTTTGTGTGTGCATGTCTGTGTGTGTGTGTGTGTGTGTGTGTGCGCGCGCGCGCGCTTGTCTGTATAATTGGCCTCCTGTTGACCGGTTGGTAATTGCGTCTGACAGCAGTAAAGGTCCCCGTTAACAATGTGCAGACCAAACACTTATTGGTGTTTTAACCTGCAAACACACACACACACACGCACACACACACATACATTCACACACACATAAGGGGGTGTGTGTTTTCCATTTGGTCCTTGTCAAAATGCATCCACAGACAGCAGTGACACTGCATCCCACGAGACAAACATGATCATATTCACTGTACAAGTGTGTGTGTGTGTGTGTGTGTGTGTGTGTTTCCTTTCATTTTGTTTCCTTTTTTCAGTATTTGTTCACGTTGTTCTGCCATTTTTTTGACAGATACCATTTTCTTTTTTTCTAAATCAGTTTTGACGTAATCTATGTTGTCTGCAATATAAATTGCTCTCTCGTTCTATTCAGACCTTCAAACAAACCTGATGAAATGAAGAACCGCTTTGAAATGTTTATTTTTAATATTGTTTTTAGAAAGCTAAAAAAAAAAAGCTGCTCATTTTTGACAGAGTTTTTTTCACTCACATGTCAAATTTTTGATTGTTGTTACTTACTGTTACTGTTGTTGGAGTCTACTATTATACAGGTGGCTTATTCAGATGACTGCTTTATGGATAATATATTACTGACAACAACTTAGCAGAGGCTCCTGAGAACTAAATATTGCTCTTACATCTAACTATGTACAATCGTCTAAGCAGGGATGACAAGCTTATGTTACTTTGTGGGACGCATACAACACAATTTGATTTCATAAGTGGGCCAGACCATTAAAACTATGGCCCAATAACAAATAAAAAAGACAAGCATATTGTTGCTCTGAGGAATGGCATGGCATCATGGCAGTTGGCTATTCAATTGGCTATTCAGTTCTTCATTTCTACTGTTGCCAAGTGCTGCTCATAGTGGATAATCAGGCTATTGGGGTTTTCTCTCTATTAAGGTAGGGGCTTTATTTTATTATGGAAAGTGTCTTAATGTGGATGTTGTTGTTAACAACAAAAATCTCAGACACTTTTGAATCTGAGTGACCTTCATCTCAAAGTCAAGGTCAAACGTCAAGTTTTCTGAAATTCTTGTGAATCATTTAAGAAGGAAGTCACCATTGGTGAATCTACTAACTTTGGATGAGTGTGGATCCCAGTGTCCTTGACCTCAAGGTCAGAGGTCACAGGCCAGGTTTTCTGAAACTCTTTTGAATTTGATAACTTGAGAACGCAGTGACATAGGATTTTGAAATTGACACCATATGTGTATCTACTAGAAGGTTGATGGGTAGCACTGGTGTTGCCACTATGTTTTTTCTTTTAATGTTGTGCCTTATCCTTTGCTTTCTTCCTTCGGTGTAGTACGACAGGCCATGGATGATGTCTTTGTTAGTGAGAAGGTCGTAAAACTGATGAAAACCATTAAAATAAAATCAGATAGTTCTGCTCTTGCAATTCTCACAGTTTCAAAAGTCACCCCGCCTTACACAAGCATTTCTACTTGTCTAAGTAGAAATGCTTAGTAGATTCTAAGTATGTAGTTGACATGAAAGTGCAACAACTTCAGTTTTTCTCTTTACTTTTTGAAGTCTTAACCTTCAAAAAGTGTTTAATATGTTCTTTTTCCATCACTGAATACATGCAATCATTTTGCCACGTACGTGTTTCTGTCTTTGACTTTATTCCACTGCTGTTTAGAATAGCGTGTCTTATAACATCTGTTGTGATTGTATTTATTTAAGGTTTCACTTTTAGTTCAACTAAACCAAAGCAATTTTCCAAGTGTTTCAGTATTTCAGAGCTCTGATTGCTATTTGTTTTTTTGTTTTTTATTCGATACCACTTTTAATATGTCTGAGATGAAACATTTCAGCAAATACAAGCATCTCACTGACACATATCACAAGAAGATTAAAAAAATGCTGCCTCACACCTCTTCACAGAGCTTCACACATTCAGTAAAAATCACTTTCTGTTCATCTGAATGTGTTGTGCACACACGCACACTTCACCCGCTCTGATATTAACACCAATTGGTCTTAATTAGCCTAGTCCCATTCAGCCTGCTGTGTTTCCTGCTAATTACTGTGAGTGTGTGTCTTTCTGTCAGCACAATCAATTGCAGTCTGTTTCTTTTCAGAGTGTAAATTAAATTAACGATAGCAGATGTTTAAACACTTTGGAAAAATATTAAAGCTTTCGCATTTCCTTTCCTTTTTTCCCTTTTTCAGCTCTAATTTTAGACTTTTGTGAAATAAAACATAAAAAACATGGACCATATAAAATTAACTTTGTACACATATATATAACTGTGATAAATCAGCAATGATTGCATGTTTTGTTTTTTGAATCTCGTGATATCTTTGCCTGTCACCCAGGTGACACACTGGGTGTTACCCAGTGTGTCACCTGGGTGTAATGTCCTTCATATTTTATTGGTATTTTCGGTATAGTGTCAGTGGAGCTTCTGAAAGACACCCTATTAAAAGCTGATATTATTGATCACCTTGATGTTTTCCCCTACCGACTTCTCTAAAAAACACAGGAATTAATGCATAAAAGCTCATTGTTAGCTCTGTATTCATATTATTGGCTTAGTAGTTGCATAATTCACAGTTGCAAATAATCCTTATTTATGTTAGACTGAGCCTTGGTGCAGGCCCTGAGTTCATCCTCTGGATGAAAGAAGCTATTTTAGCTCCCATTTTAAGTCAGCTGTCTTTTGATTGGCTGCCCCATATAAAACACGAGGTGAAACAACACCTGGGCAGGGATTCTGTGATCCTCTCTGTGATCCCACAAAGAGCCCTGAGTAGTCTGAGTGTTTGGAGCTTTTGGCTCACGTGGATTACTTGTACATGCTCTGAGCTTATCATTTGAAACTTTGGCCATGTTTTATGTGAACATTCACCATGGAAACTGGAGTTATATTACAGGAAAGATGGAGAAGTAAAGTAGGCCTCTTTTATGCTACAGTTACACAGCTAAATACAGGGACCACGTTTTTGACCACTCACAGTCGGTTGCCATCTTCAAGCATATTTTAGAAGATCAAGATAAACAAAATAATAATAATAATAATAATAATAATAATATAATGTCTGTGAAGGTTCTCATTATATATTCAATAATATATAATATAGTAGATCACCCTGCTATCAGTCTGCAATTGAATGGGGTCAAGTTGGCAATTATGTGATAATATAGCAATTAACAGTAATGACTTAGTGATGATCACAAAACTCTTACTGCCTTACAAACTTGTAAAAATGTACTGTTGTTGATATTTATAGTACATACACAGAAATTCCCATTAAAAAATAATTCACTACTTACATGGACTGGATCTTATATAGCCCAACCTAAGATGTGTCTCATTCACTCCAGCACGTTTTTCTATGACATGTGTACTGTCAACCTAACATTCACACTCCAGTGGATGGATAACAGAATAACTTGGGGTTAGTATCTTGCTCGAAGATATTTGACATGCAGACTGATGCAGCCAGGAATTGAACCCCCAACCATCCAGTTGGTAGATAACCTGGCCTACCTCATGAGCTACAGGCAACCGGATACTGCCACAAATAGTGACACATTTGCTTTAGGATGGCATTTTAACTGTATAATGTGATAAGTATTTGGCAGCAGTGGAATACAATCAAAGTACAACCATTTAAGTCAAATCCACTATTACAAACAGATGCATCCCAGACGAGTTGCGCTCATCAGCACAGACTGACTTAGAGTGCTTGTAACATGTTAGAGTACTATTATTTGCAAACCTTCACCAATCTGTCTGAGAGTGATTGCAGTGAGTCTGACTTAAACTGTGATGGTTTCGACACAGGTTGCCTCCCACTGGTTCACTTGTGCAACCGCCTCTTGATCAAAATTTTAAGCCATCCTGTTTTTATTGCGTGTCTAGTGTGACAGAGCAGCTGAATTCAAGTAATGCTGAACTATTTCAAAATAAAGTATTCCAGTCCATGACTCCTATTGTTGCTGTTGTAGTTTCTCTGAGCACTTCTTTTTATGATCTCTTAACAAGCAAGAATAAGATGTTTAATTGAAGTGATTTCCTTCTGCTGCCCGTTGACTATGGATTGGTTGGTGCGTGTGGTGAGCTCAGCTGGGAGATGGAGGGATCATGGGAGTTTTAACTCAATGAGACACGGAGGGTGGACAGCAGGTGAGGCTTGTTAATAAAGGCTTAATGCTAAACATGCACACACTGCTGTCCAGCTGGTGTCAGAGCTCACTGCAGATGGGACCTTAACAAACTGAGTGCCTACATGCATTGCTAATTTCGGGGGTGAGGGGATATAAATACTGTATGTTTGCACAGTGTTGTAGTGAGGACTCTGAGACGGGGGTCGTGGTGGAGCCAGTATTTCATGCTGTTGACCAGCCCACTTTTTGTGGTGAAACAATAAGATAAATTAAGCTGTCGTTCAGTTCTTATTGTCCAGCAGTTTTTATTGAGTTAATATTTAATATTAGTGATTGGAAGTTGATATTGATATGCTTATCTATTACTTCAAGATGACTCGCATCTAACTCGTCTGTCTGCCTTTCTTTCTTTTTTTTCCTTTTTTCATCATCAGACTCTCAGCACTGAATGGTGTTGAGAGCCACAAGCACACAGCAGAGACTTTACATCACAGAGCAGCTACGGATTCTGTATTATTATTGAGTGACTGCACATAAAAATACCGCTTTTCATAATGTCCTCAAAGAATACTTTTATTTTTCTTTAAATGATCTTAGAGGCACCCTGCCTCTCTGTGTTATCTGAATGAAGCTCCAACCTTGCCTTCTTAAATGCTTGGAAAAGTATTTAGGAAAACAGATGGATGGATTGAAATTTTGAGACAAATTGTGCGAGACATTGAGTTACACGAATAACAGCCTGTTTGACTAAACTGGGAATTGTTGCTTGGTAAATTTGCCAGTGTTGTTAGTAGCAACTTACAGACTTGATGTTTGGGTTAAGCCAGCTCTAGTGTTTTTAGTGATTGACATCTCCATCGTCCTTACAGACCCTAATAATGACCATATATTACATAATGTATAAGCACTTAAACAAACATGAATGTTTTTTTTCATGAGGGATGTTTTCTCATAAACTGGCCACAGGACCATTGAATTATAGGGTGTGTTTAGTTTTTCACACGACTACAGAGGGTCCTGGAAAAACTGTCTTTGTGCACATCAGCTCTGCTCTGAAGTTTGGCTAACAATGATTTTTGTTTCACTTTTGAGATTTTAAGGTAATTGCACTGACACTAATCATGACGATTATTCTTAATGTGCACAGAGACAACAAAAAACTGGTTTCCAGTCAAAGGTACGTAAAAGAAAAAAACAATCAGTAAGTTGCTGATCAGACAGGAAGTGGTGCCAAAGTCTGGTGTAGCTCTGGGTGTGAAGAAGATATGAAGAAAGTGTCTGTGTGCTGCTTCTGTCAGGTTTCAGTTAGGTCACTTTGAGATGAGTCAGCTTGTGTGATGATGCTTACTGTGTGACAGCGTGCGTGAGCTTTGAGTCAGTGTGTAAGGGGTCAGACCTCCATTTAACTCTATCAAACTTTCCTTTACTGCTTCACTTTTCACTGCTTCCTGCTAACTTAGCACTTCTTTTCCTCGAGTTCATTCTTAGAGGTTCTACAACTTTTTCAAGCCTAACAAGCAGAAATTTTCAGCCTTCAGCAATCACAAACATTTGCTCCAGAAAATACTGCATACATCCAGGTTTCTTCTTTTTCTCCTTCTTTCTTGTGTTATTTGTCTTTCATTTCAACTCAGTTAAATTAATGACATTCAATTACATCCAGTTTTATTCGCAAAAACACTCTTGGTATTCTAGTCGTGTTTGAATTAATTTTAAACAAGCTTTTTTAAATTTTTTCAACAGATTTTGATTTAACCTTAACCCTTTCATGCATAGTGGTCACTACAGTGGACAGCTATTCAAAGGCTTATTGTATTTGTGTCAGTGTTGATGGTATACTTGCGCATAAACCACTATATTGGACACTGATGTGTCACTCGATACCGTGCCACCCACTCAAAACGTACGTTGTCCACCTAAGTAGACATGTAAAAAACTCTTTGAAAAGTACATACTTAAAACAATTAAGTTCAAAAATCTTTTTTTCATGCCTAAAGATGAATAAAAAAACTTAACAACTGAAAACGCCTGAATTCAAAGATTAAGGGCTCGTACCCAATACTCATTTATAAATTGGCAAATGGATGCCAAATAAGTGCAGGAATTCTTATAGAAACTTAGTGTACACAATGTACAGTATATGTACAACAGACAGAGGTCTGTTTTTGGTCACATCGCTGTGCCCCATATACCACACAGACATATAAACAGTCTCTCTCACCATCTGAACAACCCCGGACGTTGACTAGTCCTTACTCACTATGACCTATGTTATATTATAATATCTACACCCTCACATGGCTCTCAGTCAGTCTGAAAACTGCATCACAATGTAACTCTAAACCTAAACACAATATAACTGAAATAATGATCACAGCACAACAGAAAATAATTTGAATTTAAGAAACATTAGCGGTATGTCTCTTTGCACTCTCCGTTGCTGTACTGAAAAAAATCAAACTTTTAAATAAGTATGAACAACTTTACTACTCAGTATGCGGGCAAAGAGTACAAATAATTCAACATAATTAATAAGGCTTAACACCTGCAACAAATGACAATAAATGCACTGATTTATATTAAGCAAGGCCGTTGTTTGCATAAAACCAAGTTGTTAAAAGATTTGAGTTAAAACATACTTTTACTGTCAAAATATTAAAATTCTGCAAACATTTGACTTTTAAAATCTTTTGAAGTGACTAATTTCCTCTATTATTTTTCTTTTGTAAACTTTTCAAGCTTCACATGGTTGAAATGCTGTTTTTTCATTTAGCAACACATCATTGGTTTATTTCCTGATATGTTGCTGCTGTCTGATGGTTTCATGGTTTGATTGTGACAGAGATGGGTTTCCTTTTTTGGGCATCCTTTTCCTTCCTCTTCCTTCCTGCTGCCTTCTTTCAGTCAAGCTGATTCTCTGCTGGCAGGCAGCAGCTGGCAGAGACTTCAAACACACACACAGTATCTGGACGTTGTCCAGAGTCGTAATGCAGTCGTTTTCTGTTTTTTTTCCCAGACACTAACCCACAGTGTCAGCCACTGTGAGAATGCGTGCGTGTGTGTTCAGATGGTCTTGGCTGTTGTCCACCTTGCTGTCACCGACTCTCATCTTATCATTTAAACTCCTGGATGGCTCTATATCCTTCCACTTCTTTACCTCTGTGACAAAACTGACTAGTGGCGTATCTTCCATAGAGGTCTTTAGATGGCTTTTCTCTCCTTGCTAACAAATTTGTGATCTGGACCAGGTCTGAAGTGTTTTGTTTTGTCTTGTAATGTTCTGTTAAGTGTTGAATATTTATTCTACTGCAGCGTGTTAATTAGCTCCTCCAGCATTCAGGTCAACACGTTTTAGGATCTTGTAATCAGCGGAGACTGCTATGGATCAGGATCAGTGTGCTTCTATATGGTTTGAATTATTGACCTTTATATGCTTTTGAAGACAAAAGCATATAAGTACAAAAAATATTGTGAATGCCACGAGATTAACAGGTCTTAGAGTTAGTTACTGAAGACTTGAAGGATTTTAAACATCTAAAATTGAATGCATAACCAAAGCCTACACGATTTAGTAATATTTCATATTGCATGTTGCTCATTTTTCAGTTTAGCTTTTTATCAGGATTAAACTGAACAAACACACAGCATCTCAGCTGTTGAATTTCAAGTTTCTATCATCATCATCAGTTCTACTTCACTAGTGTTACGGTTTGGAGGAGGACTCAAGTGCAGGACTCCGGTTCTGATGCTCACAAGAAGGGTTTATTTACAATTCACCCGGTGTATATACAAGAAGGTGCGGGGGGTGCTATATACAGCTGAGTGAGGGAAGAAGGGGTCTCCAGGGAAGTCCAGGGGAAAAACACGCGTTCTTCAAATCATCTACACACACGATCACAGGCTCACACTCCGACACTGCCACACGGGAATCACACGAGGGAAAATCCAGGAAGCTCTGTAGACAGGGAGACAGGGTTAAATACGACGCACAAAGGAAAATACTCTTAACTAGACTTGCTGTAGCTTGACTTCACAAACGCGTGGTAGACAATGATCCAGCGATGAACAGCAGTCACCTCCTGGTTTAAATGCTGATCGTCTTAATGAGACCCAGGTGTCTCATCTGTCAAGGGCGTGGGCCGAGGGCGTGAACCCACAATGAGTTCCGCCCCGGCGACAGAGAGAGAGAGAGAGAGCTGATCAGCGTGCAGCTGATCCGCCTGGCCGTGACAACTAGTATGATCTGGGTGAAATGCTGCTTTCTTGATTGAATATATACAGGCATGCAGGGATAAAGGAAGATAGGATGTCTCTGAGTCTGAGCCCCTGTATACTGTAGAGTGACTGTCATCAGTTTTCATAGACACATCAAGCAACTACAAAGAAATGTGAAATTACATCAAAAAGGAACAAAGGGACCAAAAAAACAGAAGCCAAAAGTCCACAAAAGGAAAACTAGTCCAATACAAAGAGACGCACATCAATCACAAAGAGACTCAAAAAACACAGAGGCAGGAAAAAAATTACAAAATCTCCAAAACATAGACACTGAAGTGAGACCTCAAGCAGCTACAAAGAGATGCAAAATGACCAGAACGAATTGGAGATTCAGAAGAACAGCCACAATTACCACAAGGTAACAAAAAGAAAAAAAATCACAGACACTCAAAATGACCACAAAGAAGCACACCAACTGCAGAGAGTTGTAAACAGACCATAAAAGTGTAAACACACAATAAAAAGAGACAAATACAAAAAAATGTAAAATGACTGCAAAGATGTAACAATCCACACCAGGAAAAAAGAATCAAATGCAAGAAATGCTAAAAAACAACAACCACAAAGACACAAAATGACGAGTGAAAATCGTGAAGAAGATTGAAAATCCACAACCTGAGGAAGAAAGAAGAAATCAAACACATGTCAACAAACACACTTGCTTACGAGACTGTAAGCAAAAACCAATGGGACCAAAAACAACCATATGACCACAAACAAGTGGAAATTCACAAAAATGAGCAAGAAATCAAACAAAAGGTGACAAATCAGTAAAAATTCACAGCAAAAGGAAAGAACAAAAGATTCACGTTCACCACAAAAAGATACCAAACTAGTGTGAAGAGATAGACTGACCACAACGACAGACAAAAAAAACCTAAATGACAGGAAACGGTTTAAAACACAAAACAGTAAATAACAATAAATGATAAATATTC
Source organism: Neolamprologus brichardi (assembly GCF_056152115.1). Lineage (NCBI taxonomy): Eukaryota > Metazoa > Chordata > Actinopteri > Cichliformes > Cichlidae > Neolamprologus > Neolamprologus brichardi. Next base: position 30,453,903 of record NC_142110.1, read on the forward strand.
ATCAATCGCAAAGAGATAAAACACATTTCAGTCTGGCCAACTTGCTCCAGTGGAAGCAGGGAGCGAGGTCTCATATCTCTGCCTGTCTAAAGGACTTTGACAGCATGTATGTTCAGTGTTTGGATAATCTGTGTAGAAATGCACAAGTATTGTTCTTAGAAAAGCTCTTAACTTGTGTAATCAATATATACTTAGAAGCTAGACTCAGAATGCATTTATCTGATTTTAAATTGCTGTCAAGACTGCTCGTTATCACCCTCTCTACAGTCCTTTTATTTTACTTGTTTTTTCAGAGTCTTTGCTTCTGACATATTTTAATTGTCAGGAAATAAAATCACTGAGGAGAGAAATCAGATGCAAGTGGAAGGTTTTCATATTTTGTCAAGTTGACACAAACAGTTATTCATTACGTTTTCTATTGAATCTTGAAATTGGCACCAAAATGCTGGTAACATTCTCCGTACTCACGTTTAATCATCTTATTTTGCCCAACAAAAGTCCAAAATTGAAAGTCATTACATTTATTGACTATAAACATTAAAATGTGAAAATTATCAAATTTGAAAAGCTGGAAGTGGAGAACTGTCATTCTCAGAAATCTTTTAAATGACTCATTTACTGATTATAATAATTGCCGCCTGTCAGCAAATCAGTAAAACCAGAATTTCTTCAGTTTCACTTATTTTATTAACTTGTTGAGATTTTTGTCAAATTTTGTCTATTCCCCATACATTTATAATATATATTTAATATATATTAATTTGTATATATAAATTTTATGCTGAATTCATACATATTCTGTGTTATGACGACAAGATTTTCTCGGTGTACTAACACTGTAAGAAAAATATATGACTTTCTTTTAACAGAAAAAATCCTAAAAGTTCATAAAAAAATATGTCTGGAAGAGTTTGTGGTCAAATAATAAAGTGAAGACCGGCTTCATGTTACAGATGAAATATGAAGATAAAGTGACTGAGAGGCAACAAAGAGAGAAGAAGAGAGTAGAGACGAAGGCTGAGCAGAGACTGATAGCATCAAACTGCAGGACAACGAGGACAAGGACAAGCTGATGAAGTGACTGACTCTGAGCGTGTGTGTGTGTGTGTGTGTGTGTGTGTGTGTGTGTGTGTGCTGGAAGTGAATACAGATAGAGCTGTCAAGATAGTGAGTTACTGATAGAGAGAGAGGGGGACGACTGCTGAAGGAGAATCAATAAGAAGGAAACCATGAAGGAAAAGAGAGCGCGAAAGAAGAAACAAGAAAGGGAGAAGGAGCAAGATTGAGATAAACAAGGGATGATGGGTGGGGAAGGAAACTAGGATGTTTTGGAAGGAGTGAAGGATCCTCAGGTATGGGTGGGGGATTGGCTGCAGGCGGAGTTACCTGTGATACCTGTGATGTTGCTCTTTACAAGATTCTTTTCTGTACTGTATGTGTGCTGTTAATGTTATTGTCTCTCAGTATAACACACTTTAATACTTTTAAGGCCTTTTGTTTGTTAATAAAAGCCCCTTAAAAAGACTTTAAGCACCCTTAGCCACGCTCTCTTAGCCTCAATATGACAGATGGGTTTGCAGGGTATCTGCCATGTCTGTTTGGAGAGATGACGGTGGGAAATTGTTGTGAGTAACAGCTTTGTAGCAGCTAACAAGCCTAAATTAAGAACAATTAACTTGATTCTCACCATTTTTTTTGAAGAGCCAGTGTTAAGTGCATTAGAATAAAGTACCTTTGGTTAATTTGAGTTGAACTGCACATGCATCTATAAATATATATATTGGGAATCCGTTGTTGGTTGACAAATGTTTCAATTAAATCGTTTTATTCACTGACTGTGATGTTTGTTGGCATCCACCTTGTACGTGTGGTTTCAGATTCATTCTGGTTCTGTTTTTGCCTTTTTTGTTGAGTTCAGTTTTGTTGATAAAGTGCCAATCCACAAGATAAGTCATTTCACGGCTCTTGTTATAGTGAGGTAAGGAGAAACCTGATAATTTGCAATGAAAACACACTCAGCACTATATTGTTATCTGAGAAAAGGATGTTGCTTTGCTGAAAGCAAATCCCAGTTCTTAGAGATGAAGACTTTTTTATGAAGTGTTGTTCGTTTTATTTCTCCGGTCCCAATTGGAACAGGCCCAACTGGGATTAACTTTTATACAGAAGTTTTTGCTCTGATTAGTTTTCCTATAGGAGCAACTGAAATGAAAAACACAAAAAAAGAACATCTGCTGCTCTTCAAAGTCAACTCTGCGCTGTGACGTTGTGATTCCAGGTCGTTCTAAAGCCTCCATTCAGGTTTTCCGGGAAATGTGGAGACGTTGAACGGCGGCTTTGACTGAACAAACTGCCTCTCTGATCACGATGAAAGACATTTAAGCAGACTCAACATCAAAGAAGGGAGGAGATGCCGCCACTGCTCGCCTTTCAGCAGATTAAAGAAAGTCTATAAACCTAAAAACAAAGAATACAGCAGGTTCCTGTGGCTTTGATAGCAGTGATGAGTTATCCTGCTGAGTGAAGCTCTACAGGTTGGGGGTTAATACTCAGAGCCACACTCTCTTCTCTGAAGAGACATGTCTGGCAGAGCTAATGACAAATATGGATAAAAACGTGAAGCAAAAAGAGGATAAAGCATTAGAAAATGTATTAGAATTCTAGTCCTGATTGATCTGCTTTAGAAAACAGAACAAAGCCCTGAGCAAGGCATTATTGGTTTGGAGTTCAATTTTGGAAAAAAAATGACAGGAACAAAAGTACAAAAAGCTACAAAAAGAAGCAACAAGATGAACCTTTAACTTCAGTCATACTATATATGTATATATAATGCATTTACTGTCACACTGTGTGGGCAGTTACTGGGTTTGAAATTTGTTTTAGGGGTTGATGAATTAGCTGTTATACTTGTTTTTTTGCTGTGGAAATATCAATCAGTGGTAGATGTTTTGACCTGTGCTACGGTATACAAATTGCTGATTCCTGAGGAGTTTATTTATTAAATGAATTATTTCTACAATGTTTATGATGGTTGTCTGTCTGCTTTTGTGATTGTCCAGTTTAACCGGTGAATACGGGCATCATAAGTGTTGTCTTCCAGAAATGTGCCCTGGATGTATTTGTGTAGAAAGAGAACAGTACAGACTGAACACTATCCCCTCTGAGGATCTTTTAGCAATTTTGTGCTTTGCATTTTTTATGATTTAAAATCAGCATAATATGAGATTTATTTATATTTTTATTATTTATAAGTATAAATAATTAAATAGTGATTTAAATGTGTGTTAAAGCACACCTGTATTTGATGTAGATGAGTTTATTTGTCCTTTTGGTGTCTTGCTTCCCTCTAACTCCTTGTCTCCTTTGCTTTTTCCTGCAGCCTCAGATGCCTCCTCATCTTCTTCCTCCTCGTCTGGTCTTGGAGGTTTTGTGGACTTCATTTTTACCCAGGAGCCTCAGGACACGGTGACAGTACGCGGCAGTGTGCTGCAGCTAGACTGCCAGGCACAGTCAGATGCCATGGCAGGACCCCCCACCATCACATGGCGTAAAGATGGAGTGCTGCTTAGCACGGTGGTCGATGAGCGACGGCGACATCTGAGTAACGGCTCGCTGCTGGTGCAGAATGTGATGCACTCGCGGCACCATCGGCCCGATGAGGGAGAATATCAGTGCCTCGCCACGCTGGATGGACTGGGAAGCATTGTGAGCCGGACAGCAAGAGTGACTGTGGCAGGTAAGAGACTACTTGGTTTTAGAGCTGAACAAGTATCTATTCATTCAAACAGACTCATGAACTCAAAATGCAAAAATGTGATTTCATAGCTCACACTTAAAAGTAGTTGGTTTCTCAGTTTGAAGATCCTGTAATTTTCAGGAAACTATGAAATCATTTTCTTTCTCATGTCTACAATCATAACAAGTTCAGTAGATAAACCATTTTCACTCAGTTCCAGATAGTTTAGCTTCTTCGATATAGTTTTGTGAGCTAAACCTTTGCTTTGTGAGGGCCAAATGCTCTGGGAACTTTTGATCCACAGTTGGCAGATGAAGATGCTAGATGTTGTTAGCTGAAATTGTGATTGGCTGAGTCTTTAGCAAATTGCTTTAGTCACCCATACTTTGTCTGCAAACACTCTTCAAAAAAAGGGCTTTGAAATAAAAGCTGTGCCTCATCATGCATTTATATCAAGTAGGTTAGACTATTGTAAAACTTTATTCACAGTATAATGCAAATCATTGGAACAACAACTTCAACTCCATCACAATGCAGCTACCACTGTCCTGAAACTCACATGGAAATGTGAACATAACACCCCAGTACTGAAGTCCCTTCACTGGCTCCCAGTTCAGTCCTTTTAGAAAAGCAATGCAAGCTCACAATGCTTTGACCCTTCAGTACATCTCCAACTGGTCGGTCTCTATAACCCAATCAGACCTTTCAGGTCACCAGGTGCCGACCTGTGTTTTTTTTTGTGTTCCCAGTATTAGATGTGTGCTCAGGGTTCTCTCACTGTGGTCTAGTTTGTTGGAACAAGCTGTCTGCTGACCTGAGGTGTGTGTTTAATTAAAAAAACACACACTCAAAGATTTTATGTGATTTTATATAAATACACATTTTTTCCAGAGGCCACTGACTGGTCCATGGGTCTGCTTGACTGGGGCTTTAACAGTCGATTTCTCAGCAAATACCATCAACTTCCAGCAACCATTCACCAACCGATTGGGAAATACACATTATTCCCTCCAAATTCATGCTTACCAGATGATTTCTAGACCTCTGTGCTTTGAGCTTTAGCTGTTAGTAATTGTAGCTCACAAAACTTGGAGGTTTTTCTTATACTTGGTGTGTGAGTTAGTTTATAGTTTATAATAACTCTAGCCCTGTCCTCTGAACCTGCTAATATTAAAATATACAACAAATAAATAAACAGCACATCCGTGCTGTTAGAAGCCCTGGTGCCCCTCAGGGGTCGTTTTCAATCTTCTTTTCGTTGTGTGACTGGTTTTCTAGTATGTCGTGCAAAAATAGAAAAAAAAGAGAGTCATTCAATTGTTTTTCGTAGACAAATGAAATGGAATTTGGATGCTATAAATAGACTCAGAGTTGTATTAAAGATTAAAGCACAGATTGTTTTTGACTTTGTCTTTGACTCTCAACCATAATCACACCAGCTGGTATTTGTTGGAGTTGTAAGTTCGGGTTCTTGTGTGTAGCCTCATGATTTTTGGTTGCTGATTTTATTTTGTTTTTTCCACCGATATAAACCATCATGCATTGTAAGAACACATCACTTGTTTGTGTATTTTGCTTGGATACAAAAAGAATAGAAGCGATCCAGCATGCACTGAATACGAAATCACTGGACTTAAAAAATAAGAATAGAGCAACATTGTTGAAAAACCTTTCCTTCAACTGACAGATACAGATATGTCTGAAACCTGGGCTTTGTAACCAGTAAATATTTGCATGTTGTCCACATGTGTATTTACATAACATACAATTTCTATACAACAGAAGAGAAAATGTAAGCATAAAAAAACTGAACAAATGGCAAGAGTGAAAGAAAGAAATAATGAGCAGAAGAAGAATGATATAGAAGGAGATGACTGAATGAATAAAGAGTATCGGAGAGGAGATTCCCCTCATTTAGATTAACATGGCCACAACACCTTCACCTCTCCTTGCAAGTTATAGCAGCACAACACACATACACACACATGCTCCCATAATATTGCTGTTTCCATTTATTTTACTGTTCATATTTACTTAATAACACCAAAGTAATTCACCTGTAATGTAATTTAGTAAGTGGAGCGAGGCTTAAGATCAATACAGTTTATGGAAGACATTAATAGAAAGCAGCTCTGAGGCTTTAGTGCATCACCATGACCATCAGTCTGCGCAGCCTGTACTGTGTGCACTATGTTGTATGACAGCTTATTGAAAGTGTGATGGGATTAAAGACAAATGCAACTAATCAAATATTCTGTCACACAACACGCCAGAAAGTGACCTGTCCGTGACATCTCAACAGGTAAAGATTAATGCAGTCAAAAACAATTCAGAAAAAATAGCATTTAGTAGCTTGTAACATTTATATTACAGATCTAAACAATTTGGATCATGTTTAAAAAGGAGAGCAGCTGCACAAGGTTTCAGACATTTATAATCGTGTAGCAGCTCATTGTTACTTTTACTTTTGGAGGTTTTTCATTGCCACACTGGTGGTTAGGCAGTTTATTGATACATACTGGCAGTAGTCGTATTTTTAAGTGGTTTTGCATTTTTTACGTCAAAAAATAATCGTTATATTTATGAATCACTGACATTTTGTCTTTCTTTCTATTTGTGTCAGTGTGTTAAAAGTACATAGCAGAGAAAGCGAAAGAAGGCAAAAAAAATAATAATTCTTTTGGGAAACTTTGAAGTGGCTACACCCATATATCTAAAATGTAACAGATTGAGATTCTAAATGAACTCACAGAGCAGTTAAATTATCTATGGAGCCCAAAATGTCTTTTTTGTTGTTGTTGTTTGTTGTCGTTTCTATGGGGATCTCCCTATGGGGATCAACTTACTTTTGAAGACAACCTTAAGTGGTCAGCACGTCTCTGCTGACTAAAGTTTCCTGCTCTGGATATTGCAGCATTGTCAAGACATAAGGATGAGATAAGTCGATGCCAAAACACCTACTAAATCAAGATGACTCTGAGTGTAGTCAAACCCCTCCAGGAGACTGAGACAAGTCTGAGTCAAGATGAAATAACGAGCGAAAAACAGGACAACTTGCTCATTTCATGGTCTGTTTGGCATGTGAGTGAGGAAAGAATAAGTGGAGCTGATATGGTCAAGCCTAAATTGATGCACCAAAATACAGCGCTGGGCACTGCCTCGGCTCGGTACTGGCCCAGAATCAACTGGTTATATGAGCTGCCTGATACCCGTGCAATGGTAAAATGGTTCCAGCTATGGTGACCAGCACTGCGGGACATGCAGCACTGCGGGACATGCAGCACACCACTTCATCACCGAAAGAACTCACTGTGAATTTTAAACTCTTATCCAAACCTGACCTGAATCATTAAACACACATGTTCCAATCAAAGTCAATTAACCCACATTCAAGCATTACATTAAAATATGAATCAGCCCTACCTCCATGTCATTCACACAAATGCACACATAGACACGCATGGGCAACACTCAAGCAAGCACACAATGCATTACATGGCAAAATGCTAATGAAAGGCAGAGGCTTAAAATTCAATTAGCAGTCTGGCTGTGTGCGCGTGTGTGTGTTCAGAGATGACTGTAAACTGGGAATTAATTAGAAACACTGAACTCTCAGAGGAAGAGGGAGAGAAAGCATATAAGACTGAACAGAGAAGAAACGCTATTGAAGAATGAAAAGAGAGAACAAAGAAAGTGAATCTATTGCTGAAGGGTGGTAGAATAAGAAAAGAAGAAAAAAAGAGACATCCTACACAAAGTGAATACCAAGTAAAATGAAGTGGAAACACTGGGAAAAGAGAGAGATCAGATCATAATGAGGAGTACCCGTTTATGAAGAGAGTTTAAATTTAGACTTCATTTATCTACAGAAAAGGTACATTTTACCATTGAGATATCTGTTGCATTCAGGGTCTATAAGACCCTAAACAAACATTTGAAGTGTGGTTTAATAGTGTTTAAAGAAAAGAATGAAAATTTAATTCATTTGATTGCAAAACCTGTCAAGCCCGCCATATTGTTATAGAGCATAGTGCAATGTATTTCTTACTTTTGGCTTTCACTTTTCAATTATCTAACCTACTGTTGTTTGTTTAATAATTCAGGTATTAGTGACATTAAAGGACAATAGTTAATACTTATTGTGACTGCACCATAAGCCCTTTCAAATCTGCTTTCATGAAGCTCATAAACCCTCATGAATCAGTTGTTTATTGTTTCCACAAGAATTTAAAGTCAAAACCTAAACAGACAAAATGCATTATTTACCTTATTTATGAATAATTTAAACCTGTACACAGATTGTGCTTAGAGTATACTACGTAGTGTATACTTGAGGTTAAAAGGTCACCTTGTAAGTATATGCACTTACTAATGGCAACTGCTCACTTTATTCCTTGTCTCCAGTCACATTTTACTCTGAGTATACTCAAAATAAATAAGTTGCCCTAACTTAATCATCTTAACAGATGTTGAGAATCAATAAAAAGAGCTGTTTAAAATACACTGTAAAATTAAAGGGCAACCAGGGAAGAGAACCTAAAATAGGAGTGATATGTTTGTTTTGTTCTTCAGTCTGGTGGCAGGGCCAATGGTGATTATAGGTTTAAAATGATTTCTCAGACCACACAGTGGTGGAGGTGTAAAGATGAAACCGCCTCCAGCATGCCCATTCCCAATTAGCCATCAACTCTTAGAGGATTTGTGCAAGTCCCAATTAATGTTGGTGAGGAGGAGCGAGGTTCAACCCACAGAAGCAAATAATAATTGTTCCCAAGGCGAAGACTCGAAGCAGAAACGTCCCGCAAAATCCCTCCGCTGCCCTCGCCTGTTTGCTGTGATTTGCATGTTATTATTAGTCTGAGTCATTTTGATCTATTTGTGTAATGAGGATGAAAACAGCAGGAGACAGCAGCCACCACCATAAAAATGTATTTGTTAGTACATATATATATTTTAAAATGTTTATTTAACACTGTGTGTTTGTGTATGTCAGTGGTTTATTTCCAAAGACAGGAAGTATAAGTACTTTAATGCTGAGTTCAGGGTCAAAGTTTATTCTTTTCTTTTAAGTGTTCTCCTCCATGTTCTGTCCTCCCCATCATTCCTCAGTCTCGACGGACTGACCTATTTCTCGTCCTCTCAGAATTTCCTTCCTGCTGCTTTCCTTCATTTCCTTTTGTTGTTTCATTCTTTGTGATCAGAATTTCATCTCTGACTGAAGATCTCCTTTGATGCTCCTCACTTTTGATAAATGAGGCTCAGTTTTATTAAATTCAAACAGGATGTTCTCAGATCCCATCCAATGAAAACAGACACAGTGTCTCATGGAATAACAAAACAATCTGCTCATCGGATTTCAGTTTCTAGAAAATGCCAAGAAAAGGGTTGAACAATATAAAATTTAAAACAGCTGCCTTAAGAACATTCATTAATGTGAACTTAAGAAGAGCACGTTAATCTAATATTTTTTTAGAGTGCGAAGTACTGAAGGAGGACGAGTGACATGACCTGAACTTTAATGATCCTTTAAGTTTTTGCACTTTTCCATTGAATTAGAGAAATCAAGTATTAACAATTAAGCATGGAGACTTACTCATAGATTTATAATAGTAAACTTCTAAAGCAAAAAAATACGTTCAGTGTACTCATCATCCTGTAAATTTCAGTTGATTAAATTTATATTTGTCAGCTAATTAACCATGATTATACATGACAAATCAATTCACACATCTTTATTTGAACAGAAGAGGTCATTTGCATCAGTCAGTTACAAGGTAGGAGAAAATCTTATTGGTAAATTTGGAGTTAGTATTAACTTCTCTTCCATTTTCAGTCCTTTCAAACCCATCCAGTCATGCTGATCTGACAGGCCAGTTTTGTCCCCGTGGGTCACATGTTTAATGAGTGGCGTTAAATGCCTCACGCATAACAGACCTTAAAGTTTACACAGCTGCATCTTAAAAAACCTCCACTTGTTGGCCTTGTTCATGAATATACCAGCTATGCAGCAAAACATGTCCCAAATCATAATTTTGCCTATTAGGTTTAAAATGGATGACTGATTCTCCAGCCAGCGTAAACTGCAGTCAGCCGGCACAACAGCTGATTAAATATGAAGCTCTGTCTGGACAGACATCTTTTCAGCCACGGTCGTCTCATGAGTGTCTGGTGGAACAGAAAACACTCCTATTCTAATCAGTCCAGATGTCCACACAGGCTGTGGAGTAGGCTGAATTTTACCCTGTAAATGAATCCTTGAATCTCATTTTTATTGTGCTCAGTGTGCATGTGTGCACAGCGTCATTGTGTTTTACGTCTAGAATTAGATTGACAGCAGTATTTATTTTGTGAAATTATATTCATATGTCCTGGCAATGAAAAAAGCCAAAAGCTTGCTGTCAGCTTAAATCTTCATACTGTTCCCACGAGTCCTACTTGTACATTATTCTGTTGTAGTCGTGGCTAAATAAGCTCAAATGAATAAAAATGAAAAAGTAACGTGATGAGGGCTCAGTTTTTTTAATGCTCAGCATTAACCTTTGACCACACAGTACAATAGAAAGCACTGTTTTCCATCTTATATGTTGCTTTAATGTTTGTGGGTTAGACAGGTAGCAGGATTGGCAAGTAACAAAAACAAAAATCTGTGTGTGTGTGCCATTTCTCCCAGCTGCAGGCAGCATAGTGATCTATATAGGAGAAGACAGCAGCAGAACTTATGTAAGATGCACACTCCAAATTCACATCAGTGTTACCGTTGTCTCCGATATGCGTGATGTCACAGCCGCTCAAGTCCCCGCCGCTGTGAAACCCTGTATCCAGCGGCGGCTTGTCTGACGATGCGAGAGTCAAACTGGAGCTTCTCTAATGTCTCAGAACAGAAAGAGAAGAAAGCTGACGTTTGTTTCCGAGTTCAGGTTTCCCGGCTGTTTGTGTGTCGAGGTAAAATGGAGGAAGCATAAACCGATTCAAACCAGCATGAAACAAAAACACAAACCACAAGTAAATCAGACCCCAAACTGCGTTTTCTCTCTTTTCCAGATGAAAACATTTCAGAGTATTTGTATGCTGACAGAAATGTAGGACTCCTGGGATTTAGAAACTTGCTCAAAACTCAAGAAAATAAACATTGCTTGTCTATCAAACTTTTTCTACATGAAGCAGGTGTTCTTTCTCCAAAATGTTATTTTAAACTTGTTAAAATGCACCTACAAGACATCACATTTTGAGAAATTAAGGACAGTAAATGGTTGAATGTATATATGTATGTTGAAAGCTCAGCAGTTGGCATGCCAGAAAACTGACCTAAAAAACTATGCCTTGAACTAGGCCTTGTCAGCTGTCAAACGATACATTTAAAACTGATTTTAGAGACACTGCTTTGCTAATTTCATTATTTTTATACATTTTGTGTGATCACAAACTAAAAGAATTAAGAGTAAATAACAAAAACAACATATACAAATCTAAATATCAGTAGTGAATTTACTCAGACAGGCCCAGATATATTTGGATGCAGATAATACCCATCTGAGAGAATGACATCCTGAGCCACTAATTTATTACTCAGCAGTCCACTTGCTCTTATTTTGACATTTCAGTTGCTGCTAATAACAAGCCCAGGCACTTGCTTTCTTCTCTTCCCCTACAAGCTAGCTCCCCTGCTGTGTCCCTATTGTCATGGTGCTTGTTATTCAGCTGCATCTCCGTGGGTTTCCTCAGAGGTATTCCAGCTCTACCATTTTGGACTGCAGCTTGTGTTGGTAGTTCTTTTTATCCTCTGAGGTCCACACCAACCTTGATTGTCTCTCTAACCAAAACCTGCACGTATTACAGGTGTACACATGTGTGCACACACGTGGAAAACGGACTCTATCATGATGTAACAGACGTTTTCTGTTTGTACTGTGTTACCAATTGAAGTGATTTTCTAAAGAGGTCAAACGCTGATCATCCTTCTGCTTGTATATTCTTCCCGTTCTTGCATGGTTTACTTCCTGGACCAATGTTAACTTAAAATTCATGTCACCCTTGACCAGTGTACTAGCTCACACCTGTACTGCTAACCAAGCACAGCTGCTCCACTGGTCCCAACATCGACGGGATGAATAAAGACAAATTTTCCTACCTAATTTATGAAACAGAAAAAAAGAGCTAATTTGAATGCTGGATATTAGTCCGCTCTTAGTGAGGGTTTTGTAAACGGCTTTGTGGTGTAAATATAGCATAATATATCAGAGTTTACATCATAAAGACACTATAAATCCAGCTGGATGTACACCTCTGCTCAGGCAGCATGTGGTTGTTGTGACCTGCCTTGCTTGTTTATTTTGTCACAGTTCATGGATGACCAAACCTCTTCCCCTCTGCGATTTATGTAGGTGTCTAATCTTATCGTAATCACAATATTTCCTACCTTTTGCCTCGAATACTGACTTCCCTTGGAAACTTGTTGACATGGAACCAGCAGAGATGTTGCACACAAGTACTAAAGTGGATGAATAAAGTGGAATATGTCAGGAATACAATATTCACAGCTGTGTCTTTGAGGAGGAGAAAAAAACGAGCCCACGCAAAGACCTGAATGAATTGTATGTCAAAAAGCTCAGATTCTCATTTAATCAATTAATCTGCTTTACATTCTCAGAGAGAATAGAGAGGAAAACAACACTGCTCTTTATTGAATTCCTGACATTCCTGCACCTTCTTCTTAATCTACTCAGAGCTCCCTGCAGCCATGTTGAAATTAAAACACAACTGCACTAGAGCTTCAGATAATAAAATGCCCTGCAAGAGCCGAGCGAGGCCGGCAGTCAGAACGTTCCTGTGTTTCTGTTGCTACAGGCTGTTTGTTGTTGAAGGGAATCTGATCAGACGGGAAACTGTGTGGGTCCTGAACACAGCAGGCCCTACATTGGTTGGCCGCGCTGTCTCTGTCTCTCCGTCTCTTGCCTGACTTTCATCTGTCCTCCCGCTGGTCCCAGTCTAACTCTCTCTGGAGTTTTTCACATTTTCACCCGCTGAGTTTCGCTGCTTCTTCTGCTCCATCTTTGTCTTTATTATTTTCTCCCTGTTGACCTGAGAAACCTTTGCTGTCAGCTCCCTTCTTCTTCACCTCTGCTGCTTGTGTCTTTTGTTTCTCACGCAGAGGCTGTGGGTATTAATGGTAATGTTTTCATGTCGCATTTAGACTACACAGGCTTTTCATCTGGTTACTTTGACAATGTAGGTGATTAAAAACCACAAACTGATCACTGACCAAACAAGACCTGCTTGATTCAGTTTGATTGAACTTTATAGAACACTAATTAACGACAACCAGGAGCTCAGGATGCTTTATATTGAAAGCAAAGTACAATACTAGAGAGACAGACACAGGCAATAGTGGGAAGGACAAACTCGTGTTGAACAGGAAGAACAACGTTAATGACATGCAGTGGTGGTGCTGGAGTGACGGTCACTCATTGGAAGTTAACTACTTAATCTCTACTTCCAGCCACAGTGGTTCTTTGCTGTCTTTACACAGTTTCCAATCATACTCTTGAAACCACACTGCACATTCTTAATAATCAAAGTACAAATGCAACATAATAGAAATGGCCATCCCTATACTTCTTGATTATCTGAACTTAAGCATGTACCATAGGATGAAACTTTGCACTGCAGCATAATCCATAAAGGTGACCTGTGTTGCTGCAACTGCTTTTTAATTTCTTTATGCTGACTCGGTGCCAAATGACCTAGAGCGGCTTGCTATTTATATTCTCTCCCACAAAGACAGCATTAAAAGTATTGGACTAAACTGTTTGCAATTGATAGTTTTTAGGCATATTTAATAAGTCATTTAAACATTTATATTTTTTTTTCCTGTGTGACTATGACATCCTCATCGATTTATTTGTGGTCTCTGTATTCTAGCCAGTTAGTAGCGGTGCTTTGTGTCGTGTGCTTTCTGGCTGGCTTGCTTGTTAGTTATTTCTGTGGAGATCCTCTCTGGTCCAGCAGTTGAATGTCTGAAGACCACCATGTTTGATTGCAGCTGGTGGAGTAGTTCTTCTACTGATCTGGAGAGCTGCTAGGAGTTGGATAGGCACTCTAACCAGAGTACTGGTTCATCGTCAGTAGTCCAAGGTCATTGAAGCAGCAAAAACTAAAATCCAAGATGATGGAAGTTAGATACATTATACGAAAGAACAAAGTGATTTATTGCAGTGTACACAGTTCAGGGCAGCTTTTCCCCTTGTAGTATTTGCTTACACAGTTCTAAATTTGAAGTGTACAAAACCTGAAGCTGCTGATTATTTTCTCTATCTTTTGTTTTTTTCTGGGTGAGCCAGATAATTCCATGCAGAGAAAACTGAATACTCTCACACACAGTTTTCAACAAAATCCATTGTGTGTATATATTTACACTAAATGACTTGTTGTCAATACTTTTCTTACTCATAAAACTCATTTCCCAACAGGTCCACTCAAAGTGGTCGTCCCCACTGAGTCCGTCTCATCGTACCTCGGCGATACTGCCCTGCTCCGCTGCGAGGTTTCAGGTGACCCAACACCTGTCATCCGCTGGCAGAAGAACCGAGAGGACTTGCCACTGACCTTTGAACCTGACTCCCGTCTCGCTGTGCTGCCATCAGGTTCGCTGCAGGTCAGCCGAGTCCAGCCCCCGGACTCGGCTACATACCGCTGTCTGGCTGATAACCCCAGCAGCACCAGGACGGGGACGGACGCAGAGCTCCGTGTGCTCCCAGGTAACTGATGGAACAACGATGCCCTCCAAACACATGATTTTAGATCTATTGATCTACTGGCTCACTGATAACTGTTCATTGGCTTAAAGAACTTTTGAGACTAAGTTGATTTCATTTATCTTGTTGCGTTGCAATATTTTGGGATAATGTGTTGATTGTAAACATGTATAATACATGATGTATATTTCAAATGTTTGTATTATCACAGTTAAGTGGACTGGTTTAGATTTCCAGTCTTTTTATGGTTAGGTGCTGCACCAGCAGTTTTTACTTAGCGGTGAGTTATACTTTTCCTACAGTCATCACTCTGTCAGGTAGTAATTCTTGTTCATTTCCTCCCAGTCCTGGATGTCTCATTTTAAAATGAAATGTGATGTAATGAATATATGTGAATTTAATAACACGTCTCCGGGCTGAGAGGGAGCAGCTTCTCCGCGGTCTGCAGGGAGTCTGTCAGCCGCTGATGGTCCGTACACTCCACATCATCCAATTATACGAGTCCATACGCCGTCCACTTCATCACTCAGATTACAGCTCGTGTTAGCTCACACTCTCCGCGGTTAAACACCACTTTGAGTCGAACTGGTGAAGTGTTCCCGCGTTCGTTCCCAGCGGGGGCTCCGTGCAGCCGAAGCGTCGACCTTCAGAGGGATAATCACATGTACTTTGCATTTCAAAGTACATGTATTGACTCTCAGCTAAACTGCTCTTTCATCACCGCACACAGTGACACAGAAAACCACATTCACAACTTAACTTACTTTTAAGAATTACACAAATATGAATAAAAACTTATAATAGCTTTTTCAGAACAGACAAAACTTAAGTACAAAACAAATAAAATATAACTGCAATAAAGTTATAAAGAAGGAAAAATGCCAAACATGATCATTTGATTACGAATTATATAGTAGTTTGTAATGAAGATTTTATTACCAATCAACTGAGCCAATCCCCATTACCAGGACATTAAATGCTGGTGTTTTGCTGAAGTTGGCTCTACAAGGTCCTTTATCATCATCCCAGGATACATGTGTTACAGCAGGAGTGAGAATTTTCACCGCTCTTGCTTTAGGAATATCATGTTTTCTGATCCATGAGATCCCACAAGATGTGGATTTCAGAAGTGTCCCAGAAGTGGTTCCTTGCAACACAGATAGTGCTGTATCCATCTCTTAATGCAAACCCATCAAGCTGCATGGAGCAGATAAAGAAACCAGGAAGTCAGATACAAGAATGGCATAGAACAGCTATTTAAATTTCAAAATAAAAGACCCCATGTGGACTAAATACTCTGCTTCTGACTGAAAGACGTGCAGAGAATGGAAAAACAGCTCCAGAGATGCAGTGTCACAGGTATACTCTTGGGGTAGCATTTTGCATTTTAAGCACAATCTTTCCTTAAAAGGACTCAATTTTGGTGACTGAACAAGAACTAGAAATGTTGCCACTCATGGTGCCTACTTTCTTAAACAGTTTTTGAACCCACTATTAAAATCATTTAAAACTTAATACAACCATCAACATGATGTTGTAAAAAATTATTAACCAGGTAGTAAAACTAAAAATGACCGTGTTTTTGACATTTTTTTTAATTATTTTTACTACCAAGTTGAATGAGTATACATTTATCTGGATTAAGTAAAAGAAAACAATGTTCCAGTTTCAGCAATAAATGTTGTAACATTATTATTATTAGTAGTAGTAACAATACCAACAACAACAATAACAGTAATAATAATAGTACTAACAATAACGATAATAATAGCAAAATTCCAAAATATAAATCAGTGCAGGTTTTGTATGGCATACATATTTCCTGATTGCATTTAACTGCATTTAACCGACTGTTGTTGTAAGCCTGGCGGAGCATTTTTACTTTTGAAGGCTGTGTATCTGCTCTGCAGCATCCTGCAGAGATGTGGCTGTAATGTGCGATTCTCACAGATACTTGACACAGACTCAGCTACCTGAGTCGAATCTGTTGCCAGATAAATGGACACTCAGTCGGTTCACACATTCAGTTGCAACATGTAAGCTTAACGAAATCTGGCTTTTTTAGCCTTTAGTGAAGCGGTTTTCCTTCCATTTCCACATGTTGTGAAACATTTGATAAGACTTGTACTTTTATGAAGCAAAAATCTCGACCTGATTTTGGTGTCAACAGAAACAAAATGAAAAAAAATTGGACTTGTTACCTTTGATGTATAAAGTTTGATGGTTTTAGTCTATTAAAGTTTTGGTTAAGGGTGACATACAGTGTTTCCCCACTGTGTTGCAAAGCCACTGGCTTTGACAAGGTTTTCCCTTTAATCCTTTCATGTTTTTTATCCTCTTTTCTCTTTGATGTATATGACGTTTTAATGGGTCACATGATTAAACTTTAATCATTCTAATCCATGAAGATTTGATTAACTTTGCCTTTGTAAAGTTTTTATCAAATGGAGCCATCAGAGGAAATCTGACGTGAAAGGTCAGGGATTATCACGTCTGATTTCTCTGAATGATGCCTCGCTGTGTGTGTGGCTGACTGCATTTCTGCTCAGGGCTCAGCTCTACACGTCTGGATGGAGTGTTAAGATAAAATGATGTAATATAACAGGTTTGGTTACTTCATCAAAGTAATGTAACTTATTTCAGAAATGTTACTGTATGTTTGCATGGAATATGGAGGAAAATTACATTGCAAACACCCATAAAAACATGGTGTGTTAGAAGGTATGGATTGAAGTTGTCAGTGGACCTCTTTTGGCTTAGAGCTTGGTAAGATTCACGTTGGCCTTTTTACATGTTTTTATTGAACTAAATTGAATCAGCATGGATGACCATTCCAAATCAACCAAATAAATTGAGAAGGTAAAAGAAGAGGTCACAACTCTCATAAACAGGTTGTGACCTCTTTGGAACACATTTTTAATTTTTACCTTTCCTTTCTGTTTTGCGCCCTCTGTCTCTAGACACATGGATATATGTTTGATTTTGTAGTCAGTTCCAGTTTTATTTTGTTGGTCACTTTCCTTTGGCACATTTTAACTATACACAACATGCCAACCTGTCATCTTGGTATCCCCCACTGATGAACAGTAAATTTACAGTCAGCAGCTAATTAGCCTAGCTTAGCATGTATTGTCGATCAAAGAATAAAAATAAGAAACTGTTGTGCTACAGGAGTACAATGTGCAACAGAGTTTCAAAGCCAGGATTATTTAATTGTCCCTCTCTCTGCCAACCTGTTCTAAAGAAAAACTGCAGGTATCTCAGTGATACAGTGAGATTCCTTTTGAAGTCAATGCCATGACCTAACGGTAATTCTGAGACCAGTTAAACGTCCTCATAGATAAAGTAAAAAAATAAAACAACAAACTTTTGTCATCATATTTAAACAAAACAACAAACTTTCAGAATTCAGGTATTTGCCACCTTGGGATGAGAACACATTCTATGAACCCCTTCCAACATGATTCTAATATAAAAGTAGGTGGACAAAGCCCACAATAGACTCTTAGGAAAATATGTTTTTCAAAATAAAACGCCTTCTGCTGGAGAGGTACCCTCTAAGATACTGCGATCATATCCTTGATGGCAAGGATTTGTGCCCGTGTCGTTTCTACCAGCTTTGAATGGATGACAATTTTGTACCTTAACACAGCACAGAGCTCTTAAAAGTTTCATTTGCTGTCTAGTCTCACTGACCACTCAAAGGTTTTATCAGACTCACATCTGCGCCTACAGTCAATTTAGAATCTTTTAACCTAATTAAAATCTTTTAACCTGTCATTTAGGTTAATTTAATCAATTAACCTAAATGACAGGTGCCACATGGGAGGAACCTGGAGAAAGCCAACCAGTAAGATTCAAATCCCAAATCTGTGACATGGAAGCACTATTCTCTGCAGCTCTGCATTGATATAAGAAACAGCATAAATATGCCTTTTTTTTTACTGCTGAGGAACATATGCAAGCCATGAAAGATTAAATAGTTACACATAATTACCTTGTGGCTCAATATGCAGTTAGCCTCATGGGGTGCATCCATTCAGACTGTTCCTCTGTGGTGTTATAGAAATTTAAAACAAATGATCTACACATAAACATGTCGTCTTCGTGAGGTTTTAATTTGCCTTTGCAAAGGGGTCAAAACAATAATACAGAACGCAACAGCAATTTGCATCACTTTTAAGAAACAACAACAACAACAAGTGTAGACAAGCAACATTTTCTAATTACCACTGTCCACAGAATACATTCAGAAAATTCCACATAAGATAACTTACAGTAAAGTCCAGTACATCTAGTATTAAAATATTACATAAAGACAAAACATGATACTATGGATCCTCCCATTGAGCCAGGTCAGCTTTTCAATTTTCCGTGACACAGGACAAAAAAATACGTTTTCTGAGAGTCGTTTTCAAACTCTGTCTCTCAGACTCCACTGCAGCAAGAAAACACTTGGAAATTCAAGTATGGAAATTTCTTACAGGAAGCCTACCTTTTACCTTCAGATGAACCCGAGTTACGAAAGGACAGAAGAACAGAAGGCAGGATCGCAGCGAGCCAAAAATGTCCTCTTACATCCTCCTGTGAGATACACTAAAGGTTAAAAATTAAGCCTTGGAAGTCCCGATGAACAAAAAAAAATTCAGCAGGTTAAATCCTATCAGAATCCAGACAGGACCGGGATTAATCCACTTACCTTGGAAATGGGATTTGTTCGGAAACAGTGAACAAAGTAGTGCCTTGATTTTGATCTCTTACCACATTTACTGACCCTAAAAACTTACCTGTTTAGGGTCAGGCTATGTTCATATTTATCACTTTATAGATTTTCTAGTTTCTGAAACTATGCATATTTTGTTCTTGGCTAAATCCTAACCATACACTTAAGTGGTTGGTTGGTGATGTGGTGAAGGCTGAAACCTTTGTTATAACTCAGTGCACAATCACAAGTGGGTAGGAGGAGTACCGAAAGCTACCGACTACACCAAACTGGGAAAATCCACACAGTCCCAGATTTTTCTGGTTTGTGAGTTAAAAGTCCTCCTTAAATGCAAATAAACACATAAAAATAAAAGGATTATATATATTAAATTTACTTTTCTAGCATTTAAAAGTCTGTGATTTATTACCTTTATTAGTTTGGTGCAGCATAAAAACTAAAGAAGGAACAAGGCTGTGAGACGAGAACATGGTAATAACATGATGTGAGAACACGCCTCTTGGCCTGTTGGGTACAAATAATAACTCTGAGTGTGTTTGTGCAGTGAACTGAGCTGAAGGTCTGGGAAAAGGATGACTTATCTAATAATTAGTTTCGAAAACGCATTAAAGGGACAGTTTATCTTTGTTTCAACATTTCTGAGGAGAACAGCGCTGAATATATTTGTCGTCGTTCCTCAAAGGTGTTGTGTGTCTTTGTCTGCATGCAGTGAATAGCTCGTGACTGCGCGTGTGTCCTCCTCGTTGTGATGCGAGGTGTGTCAGTGTTTCATCTGATTTGCTGACAGCCTCCTTGGGCGACGTGCCTGTGAAAATATTAAAGGATCAACGCTTCTGCTCAGTGATTATCTCCGTGATCCCTCGCTCTTTACTCGCCTCTGCGACCAGCACACACAAAAAGAAAATCTGCTGCGTGGACGTTTCTCCCGCTGCTTCTTCTTTTCTTTGCTCGTGTTCACCGCGCACGGTTTTCTGCTGATGATGCTTGTTTTACGTTTCCGATTCTTTTGTTTTCTTTTCTTTTTTTTCAAAATCATGAAGTTGCACAGCTTTACATCTTAGTTATTATCCATGTGTATACTTTTGAACCTCACAGATGGGATCCTAGTGCAGGGAACACTTGCTGAATTAAATATGTAAATATGTAAACGGGTAGACAAACGGGCAGTTTGTTGTGTTACTTAAACTGTTATTGAGGCAGTTTTTGTATCAGCTGATTCTGGGTTCAGGTCAGGTCAGGTCAGTCACCTCAAGGTGCTTTGTATTGTAAGGTAAATACCCTGTATTATTCTAAAGAAGCACACAGTGTATAAATTATGTAATTCTGTATGTAAAACTGTATTTTCATAAGTTTTACACCATTTCTGACTCATAAAGACCTCCCTCATGGCTGTTCATGCTACACTAAAGTAAATAAGAAACAGGTGAACAATTAAATTACACAAAGTTCCTGTTTTTCACTAACTACAATAGAAATGTGGGATTCACATTAACATATTCCACTAATAAACAAAAGTTTTCAGTTTTAGAACGGGACAGGAGAGTCTGCACAATGAGCTGACGGCATGTTTTCTGTCTTTTTATACATTTCTTACAATAGAAGAGTCATGCTGACAGATGAACAGATTTACTACAGAAGTATTTTTTTTTTTATTTTGACGTTAAATGTGTAATTTAACTTCTATACATTGACGAAAAGGGCAGTTCCACTGGTTTGGTGCTCTTAAGATCAAAGTGACATCCCTGCTCTTGGTGATACTTGGAAGGAAAAGCAGCCTTTTTAACAGGCTGGTTGGGTATTGAGGGCAATGAGAAAAGAAAGGCTGATTTTAGTGAATTTAAAAATATGGTGGTACTTGGTGTCAGGTGAGCACCATCAACCATCTCTGACGAATGTTTCCAGGGCACCTTATTTAGACTTTAAGGCAGTTCTGGAAGTAAGAGATCTGACCTACAAGCAAAATGTACCAAAGAAAGGGTCTTAATTATTAAATGAATGAAATGAGCTGTAATCTGCAAAGGGTCACACAAGTTTGAAAAACTTGTGAATCTTAGAATATTCATGCTCTGATCACCTTAATTGACTTTCAGGGGGAAACGGCTCGACTGTTTCTTATTTCACAACGAGCAGCAGATGTGAAATAACTTCATGCCTATTCAAAGATAAGGAGTAAAAGATGATTACAAAATATTTCACGTTAGAGGTGCATATTGGTGTGTGTCAGTGCCACTGGCGGATGATGGTGATTATGATAATGATGTAACTTCCTGTCTACTAAAGGAAATAGTCTGGTTCTGGGTCTAGTCACTCTGAGTCAGATTTTCTTTCACCCTGAGGGGGTGCCCGAGGATGAACACAAGCCTGACCCAGTATAGATGTCGTGTGTGTACGTGTGTGTGTGTACGTGTGTGTGTGTTCCTTCAGGGCCTTAGGTTTTCTTAGATGAAAGCTTGTGTTTGATATCAGACCACTAAACGCCTTTGCCAGTGGATGAAACACAATGTGACTTCTTCTGGTTTGTCCATCAAAGGAGCACATTCACACTGTTTTCTTGGAGATGCATCTGGGTTTCAAATCAGCTTGGTGGAAAACTGCATGAGCTCATCAAGGTTAGACTTCAAATAGAGAAATGTCAATGTGGAAGCAGAATTAGGTGAGAAACGAGAGATGATTTCTCATAACACATTCAATCTTTTTCATCTAAATTGTTGATTTTTTCCACTAAACGAAATGATCTTGTACAGACTTTCTGCATACAGATGCTTACCTGACAGTTATTTACAAGCTTTTTTTAAAAAAAAGAAATTAAGCCTAGTCTCATAGCACAAACTAAAAGATTTTAGAAGACCTTGTATGTTTTAAGGAATTCCTTGCAGGGACTTATCACCCTGGAAACCAGGAAAAAAACCCATCAAAATTCAGATGATTCAGATGTCTTTGAAGAAACCATTTTATTGCATCAGCCTAACTGAGACCTTTTATATTTCCAACCAAGAACCATTTTAGTTTTTCTTGTGTTGTGTTTACAGGTAGGAATACAACCGAAAAGAGCTTTTTATTTAAGCTTGTTTTTTGTACCTCTCTACACAGATGCTAGGTGTATTCAACCTTGGAGAAATTCAATAGTTGCTTTCTAATTAGTGTCAGGTCCTCAGCTGAGATGTCATTCAAGGAACTCCACCCAAGAGCAAAGACAGAAACAAAAGCAGAACCTTTGACTTTATGCTTCTTATAGCTTACCTTTACTGACACATTTTTCTCAATAAGCTGGTTACTCATTGGCATGTAAATGATTACTGATTAGCTGTTCACATCTGTCCTCAGAACCAGCTAATCTTGCAGGACCAAGGACAGCAGTCACATCAATCAGCAATCTTATAAACATGAAGAACTTTCTAAATAATGCATCTATCATAGTTTAAAAAGCTCCAATGGTTTACATGCTAATACGATGAAAATGAGGGCATTTGTTTCATTGCCAGGGCAGCATGTTGGTTAGCACTGTTGCCTTGCAGCAAGAAGGTCCTGAGTTCAAGTCCACCATCAGGCCGGGGTCTTTCTGTGTGGAATTTGCATGTTCTCCTCGTGTTTGCGTGGGTTCTCTCCGGGTACTCTGGTTTCATCCCACAATCCAAAGACATGCAGTTAGTGGGGATAGGTTAATTGGAAACTCTAAATTGCCCATAGGTGTACGGCAGACTGGCAACCTGTCAAGGGTCTACCCTGCCTCTCACTCTAAGACAGCTGTGATAGGCTCCAGTCCCTCCACCCCGTGACTCTGAAAAGAAAAGCAGAAGAGAGGGGATAGATTATTTTATTTCCTGCCCACTTATGGAAGCCAATAATTCACCATTTTCTGGTTCAACACAACCACCCATGATCCATCCATGCACAAAATTACTGTAAGGAAATTATTTACCCAGTTTTGTGCAGAATCCTCCTTCACTACCTTTGTGAAAAAATGGAACACAATGAATGCTAAAAATGCTCTTTTGGCTGACTGGTTAACAAGCAGGTGATTGCTGTTGTTTTCACACGGCATCCTTATAAAATGACACGTGGCCAAATTGTGTGTGTCTTAGAATGTATTAGACTATGTTTGACCTTTACCCTCTCCTTTTCTCCTTTTCTCTTTCAGAACCTGGGGTCAGCAGGAACCTCCAGTTCCTTCAGAGCCCGACCCGAGTAACAGCTCTGCTGGGATCAGATGCGGTGCTTGAGTGTTCAGCCTCTGGTTACCCGACTCCGAGCATCCAGTGGAGGAGAGGAGAGGAACTGATTCAGAGCTGGTCTGTCTGCTTTACTGTGTTAATCCATGTTTAAACCACCAACAGCACGCATCTGATTTTACCCACACTGATCCCAGTATGACCCAGTGATTGCTATGCCCTGGTGGTAAATGTTTGAATGATTTTGCGCATTCATAGCATTATATTTTTTCATTCCTTTGCGGAAAAGAGTTATTACAACATATTAGCGAGTCACTAATACACTGAATTACCTTTTTTTAGTATGACCAATAGACATGCTGTAGTAAAACTAAAGTTTTGGACTCTTTATGTAAAATCAAATAACCTGAAACAACCTTTTGTAAACAACCTGTGGGGCAGTCTTCACTGACCCTACTTGCCCAACTTGGCTCCTAGAAATTTCACCAAACAAATTGGAAGAGATAACAGTAAGAACAAGATTTAGAATAAGACTTAATAAGAAGTTTTTATTTATATTCATATTCCTTAATTCTTCTTTAACACTGTTTGTCCCCTCTCATTTTCACCCACTCTTTGTCTCATCTCTGTGTGTGTAGTCAGTCCTTGTCTCTGTTTTGGTTTACCTTTGGTCTGTGTTTAGTTTGTAGTGGCATGCCTAGCTCTTACTCAGCACAATTATAGGAACCCATATGAGCAAGCACTTTGGTGACAATGGGGAGGAAAAGCTTTTAAAAGGAAGAAACCTCCAGAATAACCACACTCAGGACATCTACCACGACCGGTTTGGGTGGGGGGAGGAAGACAGGACCAAGACATGCTTTGGAAGTGAGCCAGAGATTAATGATGACTAATCATTAAATGCAGAGTGGTGTATAGACAATAGAATAGGGTTTTATTGACATTGTACAACAAAAATTTTGGTGTTCCACACAAACGGTGCAGGAATAAATATAAATATTAAGACAGCAGGAATAAATAACAGACAAGGAGAGTACATACAAGCAAGAGGAATATATACAAAACAGGAAGAAGACACACAATGTAAAAGGCACATTAGAGGACACGTCGCAAAGTGCTTGAAAGTAGTGCAAAGGGTTTGGTCTGAGTAGAGTCTGTGTGCATGTGGTCTGAGTGATGAGGGTTGCTCAGACCATGGCTCATGGCTTGGTGGGGTTTGTTTGTTTGC
This sequence comes from Neolamprologus brichardi, assembly GCF_056152115.1. Lineage (NCBI taxonomy): Eukaryota > Metazoa > Chordata > Actinopteri > Cichliformes > Cichlidae > Neolamprologus > Neolamprologus brichardi. The sequence continues at coordinate 30,478,510 of NC_142110.1, forward strand.
TGTCCTGGCCAAGAGGATGAATGAAGCTGTTTGTGAGTCTGATCGTGTGGGACCTGGTCGACCTGAGGCGGTCCAGAGGGCATTGGGTCATACAGGTGGGGTGGGGGGGGGGGGGGGGGGGGGGGGGGGGGGGTTGTGGCAATTGGTCACCTGTGATGGCCTTGATTTTTCTGAGACAGGAGGATCTGACAATGGCATCCAGGGATGGCAGTCAATGATTTTTTTTTTGGCAGTATTAATTACCCTTTCACTTTACACTTTCTCAGTAGCGTACCTGCGTACCAAACACCCAGGCAGTAGGAGAGCTTACTGTCCACTGAGGAGAGGTAGAAGGCCTGGAGCAGCTTGCCATGCATTCATGTGTGGCTGGCAGTTTGCAGATGGAGATGGAAACTGAACTCGAACAGCTTATATTGCTGGAGCTTCAGAAAACCAAAATGCACAATCACAGAAACTGCAGAATCTGCCTCCCATTGTATTTTTAAATACTATAGGAACCACAAACAAGCCCGCAGTCTGTTGGGGTTTTATAGGTAGTATGAAATCTTAAAGATAGGATGGAGCCTGATTGTTTAAGAACTTGGATGTGATGAAAAGGATATAAATGATTTATATCTTAGTTTTGTAATGTTTGGTTATCATCATTTGTGGTCCCCATCATGTTTCTCTTTCTCGCTGTCTCTGTGGTTGTCTGGTCCTGTTAGTTTTATCAGGTGACTCTTGTGTCCTCTCTCAGTCATGTCTCTGTGTTTATGCTTTTGCTACATAGAGTTTGCATGTTTTGAGTCTGGGTCTCTGTCTATGAGCTTATGTTCCCTGTCTAATTTTGTCTCATGTCCCATGTGTATTTTGTTTTGCTTTCCTTCCCTTTGTTTGTTTGTAGATTCTGTTCACCTGTGTTCTCCAGGTGTTTCCATTCTGTTCTTACCTCATGTGTGTATTTAAGTCTTCCATCTTCTTTTGTTCATAGTCATGTTGTTGTCATACTTCTCCTTGCGTGTGATCTGTATTATCAGTATTGGAAACTAGTAAGTTTTTGATTTGTGTGAGAGTTTTGGTATTTTTGTATCTCCCTCCTTAAAATCCAGCAATAAAACTGTTTTATGTTCAGTCCTGTGTTCTGCAATTGGGTCCACAGTTTGCCAGCCACACACTGGCTCATGGCAGAAAGTATGTGGCCAGTCTTCTCTGACCTCCAACCTTAACAAATCATTTTTAAAGAATTGTAACTCAATATGTATTTTTGCTTTTATTGACCATTCTCTGTAAACTGTAGAGATGGTTGTGTTGGAAAATCCCAGCAGATTATTGGTTTTTGAAATATTCAGACCAGGCTGTCTGGCATAATGAACCATGCCAAGTTCAAAGTCACTTAAATCCCCTTTCTTCCCATTTCCAATGCCCTGTTTGTACTTTATCACATTGTCTTGACCATATCTACATGCCTAAATGCTCTGAGCTGCAGCAATGGGTCAGATAGTTGTGTAGATCAGTTGCATGGGCAACAAGTATATATAGAAATAACTTATTATTTAGGTATCAAAGCTAGGCTGATCGTTCCTCTATGCAAGTAACAAAGAAGCAATAATGAAATGCAAAAACTCTTTCCTCCCTTTTAGGAACAAGAAGTACTCTCTACTGGCGGGCAGCAACTTGATCATCAGAAGTGTCACTGACGACGACTCTGGCAGTTACAGCTGTACAGCCTCCAACAAGAACCACAACGTCACTGCATACGCTGAGCTCAGTGTACTAGGTGAGGAAATACAATTATTATATGACCCTTTCCCACCAGGCGCATGACAGTCCTTACTTGGTCAAATATCAACTTACGTCCTAACTTGGATAGAAAAACAAGAACACACAAAGGTTTCTGTGTAAAATTAAAGAGCAAAATTTACCAATGCTCCTTAGGGAAAAAAGGAAAAAAAATAACAAGAGTTGTTCCACCTCTGTGGAAATTAAAAAAATAAATAAAAATGAATAAGCAAACAGAATAGGGTGAAAACAGTTGGCCTTCTTACATTGACAGATAACCTCCAGAAATGCAGTGTTGTTGTTGTTTTTCTGAGCTGACTGTTTGCTTCAGGAGGTTTTCATAAATAAAATATATTTGTATTTATTGTCTGACTGCTCCTCAGCAGCTCGTGCATTCAAACTGAAGGTGCTCAAGGATTCTGTTGATTGTTTGGTTTGTAGCAATTATTTTCAAAATGTATTTTTTCCTGAAATCTAATTCATTTCATATCAGTGCTAGCAATTTTTACTGTGAAGCGATTGTGTAGAGGTAATTATGAACATCCTAGGACTGTAACTCAGCAGCTGTGGCAAACCGTTTCCCCCAAAGTTTACAGACAAAATATTTAAAAGGCTAAATGATAAACTGATATTGGTAAATATTGATAAATATGAAAATCACCATTTGAATGTCTAGAGACTTCTGTAGTTTTTATTTTATTTATTTTTAAATTCATCGTGTATTCAGATATCCCCTGAAAAAGTTCAGGTTCAACAAGATTAAATTAGTTGTAAAAACAGATGAGACTGAGAATATGTAACAGAAGAGTTCTGAATAATGACTCTTCACTGACAGAGAAATAGCTGACCTAACTACCGGTATGCTAGAAAAGCTTTCTGGTGAAATATAGAGATAAAACACTCTCTGTGTGGAGAGTAGGCAGCATTTAGCAGAAAAAGCCTGTTAATAATGTTCTTATGTGATGATGTACAAATTAGCCACGTACTTATGTCGGTTATCTACGTGGAGCTGTAAATGTCATGTTAAAAGCATACAAGTCTGCTGATAGCTACAATGTGCACAGGTCATTCAGGTAAAGCGAGAGCTACAAATAAACTGAGTTAATTTTTAATCCATGATCTAACTGAGGAATCACGCCTGTGGTAAAAATTGGTTTCCCCTCATTATTAATATCAATCCCCACTAACAAAACAAAACAAAAACTATAGACTGTGGAAAGAAAAATTGAGGTATCCACTCTGAAGTGTGGCTTTTGAGAATTACACCTCTGCTAAATATTTAAATAAAAGGTCTTTCAGTTGCCAGAATCACTCCTAATGTTATAATCAAGGCTCCAGATCATCTGTTTCAGGAGAGAAGCTGAAGAAGGTTCTTTAAGGCTGGTAGTGTCAATTTGAAACCAAGCAGAAACCTTCCTGTATTCCAGATCAGAAAACAAACTTCTAGAAGTCTAAAACAAAATGTTCTCATCATTAATTGTGCCCTGATTTGTGTGTAATTCTGTCACAAAACCAGAAACTAATTGTTTGTGTTAAGGTCTTAGGATCACAAAACTATTTCCCAAGATAAAACTTTTATATAATTTGGGATAAATAATGTTCTAAATTGTTATTTTCCTCTAATTACAGTAAAATGTCTTTGTAGCATCTTTCAAAACTTTGTTGTTTGCTTCACAGATGTAGGCTTACCCTAAAATTATACGGATATATTCACATCAAGCTTTGCGAAAGCTAAACTTCCCCCAGGCTTCGTACAAGACTGAAAGCAATCTATATTTGTAGTTGAATCCCATCAGGCTGCTGCTGTGCTTTAAAGTCAGCACAATCTGTAGGGAAGTTTATCGTGCATGAAGTCTCTCAGCATCACCTCAGGAACAGCGCTGGACTGCAGGGTGAAATTTGTCCTGCGGTGACCAGAGCCAGAATTAGGTCAGTGGTCAAATGACGCCCACTGGGCCGAAAATACTTTCCCCCCCACATAAACACACATTCAAAAAAAAAAAAAAAAAAAAAAGCTGTCAGTGCCAGTAACAGTGAACTCATCTGTGTCACGAGCAGTTAAACATGACTCTTACAGCAATTTGTTTTTGCACCACTCGTGTTTGTGAGGAGTCAGCGAGAAGTCAGTGCCTCAGGCAGAGAAAGTGTTTGGGGGGATTTGCATGTGCGGCTTATTTAAATTAGCTTTCAGTCCTGTTTTAAAGTGCTCACCTGGACCAAGATAAGGGAACTCAGAGCTATTTTCCCTATAGACTACTATACAAAGAGCAATTCTTTGCAACCAGATAAGTCGCCCCCTGCTGGTCAAGAATGCAGGTTTAAGGCCCATTTATATTGTCTTCCAGATGACCGTATATTCTTTTTGCACAACTTAATTGGCATTCTCATTTAGTTAAATGGCAGGGCTTTGTTTTTTTTCACACAGAACTAAAGTTAGAAAGTGACAGACAGAAAAGTTTACTTGCCACATGAAGACATTAGGTCTTCTTCAGACTAGCTGATGAACAGGTGTTTCTTTTAATGTTGTCAGTACCACAAGATTTTTCCGTACAATTAGAATCCGTGATAGCACCTCTAATGAAACACAAGCTAGTCTTATTTTTCTACAGCAGAGAAAGCTGAAATCAAACAGAAGCAGCTGTTGTTTGTTGGACTCAGGAGAAAATCTGCAAATTAACCTTCGGGTATTTTCAGTCTCCTTCCAGCTGGGCCTCTCTGCTCGTCTCTGTCCTTTCATGTCTTTGTCTCGGTGTCCCCTCTGAGTCTTTCTCTGTGCTCGCACCGCATTCATATTCTGTTTACACTCCACTCTCAACGGCCACCGCCGGCAAACATCACATGATGTTTACAACAAACAGGAGAAGAGTCTGCGTCTTCAGTGTGTCACGCCTCAAATCTGATCATAAAGTGGCATGTTCTGACATGTAAACACGAGTCGTACATTTCCAAAGTGTGTGTATTTGTTCCTGAAATGTACCATAACACACAATGGTCCCAGAGACTGTGTTGGTTTGTGTTGACAGAGAATTTCAGGAGGAGCCTTCATATGTAAAGGAGAGAACCCTTTTAAAAAAAGCTCTTGAATCTTTGTTTTCTTCTGCTTATGCAGCTCAGAGTTACAGAGAAATGGGTGAAAAAAAGTGTCCACATGTGTCTTTCCTCTTATAGATGTGAAATAGCAATAAGCTTGATGAGTTGGCAGTGAACGGAAGGCTCTGCTCTTTTATTCTCTAATAGCTAATGTGCAGTCACTAATATATATTGATCCACTTGTGCTATTCCTGAAAACAAGCATTTTTTTACGTAAATCTCTAAAGGCAAAGGTTAAAAAGGGATAATTGTGGGTTGAGAAGAGACGTCCCCTGATTCCCCAAAAAGAGAAGCATTTAACAAACAATAATTGCTCAAAAATAAAAGGCTTAAAGCGCACTGTTCTGCTCATTTCAGCTCCAGCGTTATTTCATTTTTGGATTTTACTAGAGCAGCTGTGTATAATGCAGTTTAAAATAATGCTTATTTGTCTTTTAGTTCTATTTAATTCGATTAAACTGAATTCTATTTATATAGCACGAAATCACAGTTGCCTCAAATTGGTGTATATTTTAGGGTAAAGACCCTATAATAAAAGAAAGAAACCCCCAGCAATCAGCCAACTATCTGTGAGCAAGAACTTTGTGACAGTAGGAAAGAAAAACTCCCTTTTAACAGGAACACACAGCACCGGGCTCAGGAAGCGGCAGCTATCTGCCACAACTGGATGAGGACGATGGGAGTTGGACAAAAAATCATGCTCTGAACTGTTTTAGCCCCCCAAGTTTTTTTTTCCTGATCAATTGCCACACAACACACAAGTGTAAAGCAAGTGGGTGGGGCTTGCATGCAACTCATGGATGTAAGGCCAAGATAAGTGTATACGCAATAACCTCTGCTATATAGAGCCAGGAGTATGGAAAACTGTGAAGCTGGGCATTGAAAGCTTGTACTTGTACATACACTAACATTTTAACATGTTTTGTATTACAACAGTAAAATCATTAAAAACATATTAGACATATTAGGAAAAAAAAAACATATTAGACTCCCTGTAAGTCACAATAGTGGCTGCCATCTTACCATGGAGTCCTTTGTACAGCTACGGTACTTTCTTGAAAATTTATTTAACTGCACTCTAATCTCTGTGCAATTAAATGTCTGAGTGGGCTAGGGTTGAATGAAAGAAAATGTTCAGCTAAGGCCGCCAAATGAAGAAATCCAATTCAGACAGATTTGAAATCAAAAGCAAACTTTAATCAAAGTTACTTGCATGCACACTAGAAAATAGCTGGATAATCAGCAATAAATCCAACATAAGATGATGAAACAGAAGAACAGCAACTTAAAACAAAAAAAGGGATACATGGAAACACTGTAGAGGAGGTGATAACTCAAGTAGGTGAATAACAAAGGATAAATGCTAAAAGAAAAAGCATGACATGAACTATACCAGAGCCTGCAGGAGGTGGGTGGGATTGATGGGGGGCATATGAAGCACATGACTGTCACACTAGAGACGTTTGATCTAGACCTCTGTCACTTGTTAAGCTCAGACAATAAAGAAAGATACTTTTTTTTTTTAACCCTGTAGGCACTCAGATGTGCTTTTGAGTTTTCTACCTGGAAAAGAATAAAATAAATGAATATAAATCAGTTGGTAACGGCTCCACACCTGTAAGGCCAAACAGCCTGGGGCTCTGTGAATAAGCATCACTTGGGGAGTTTTGAAATAGAATTAAAATCCTTGTCCCCATCATAATGTCAGTGAGCAGAAGCCCCATTGCAGTAACTCAATTAATGATGATGTTAGCACAATGATGGAGCCTACGGCTATTATTACAAAGATCAATTATAAACAGACACATAAAAAATACTGAAAGTCAAAGCAACCATTTTAATAACTTTAAATGAGAACTACAATTACTCTACACATAATGGGCTCAGGACAATCTTCTCAGGACAACAATTATCACATCTTTGAGCAAATAATTGAGCTGAACCTTTCTCCAGAGTGAACTTTGTGTCTTCTCTCTATAATGGCAGCTTTTCTTTCTGCAAAGCAGTGTTAGTAACCACATGCAAGTCATTACAGAGGGAACAACAAAGGATTAAGCAGATGTAAGAAGGGGGAGAATAAGGGAAAAGAATTCAACTTTTAAAAGTGGAGTAAAGCTGGTGCATTTCTGATAAACACATGGAGGTTGATGCTGAAGCCTTTCTACACTTTGTGCATTTTAATCCATCTCTCCATCATTTCCCCTCTTTTTTTTATTCCTTATTTCAGAGCTGAGGGCGACATGGTATTAAACTGAAGTTTCTCTTATCATGACGAGCCTCGAGCTATCTGTAAATCCACTCTCAATTTATTCATTCATCCCTCCTGTGTCTGCCTTTTATCTCTGTTTGCTTCATCTGCAAATTAAATATATTTGATAACGTGAGCAGTTTACCTACACGCTCCATTTACACACTTTCTCTGCATATTTATGGACAAAATAACATGAAGATACATATACACACACTGGTCACTTTATTAGCTACACCTTGCTAGTACTAGGTTGGACCTCCTCTTTGTGGCACAGATTAAACAAGGCCCCAGAAACATTCCTCTGAGATTTTGATACGAAATGTCATCATCACACAGTTTCTACAGATTTGTTGGTATCGCATCCATAATGACAATCTTCCATTCCTCCAAATCCCGAACGTTCTTCATAGGATCAAGAGGAACAACTGAACAGGTCTACCTAAGACAGTGCTCTGTGAGTGTATGTGCATGCCAGAGTCATACTCAAACGCCGCCTTGTTAACTTCAACTTATTACAATTTTGCTTTCTTTTTCTCCACTGTTTAGCACCACTGACCATTCTAGGTGAGGGTATCTTTAGCAAGATGCTAAGTTGATGTTAGAAGCATAGCTAAGCTAAACCACTGCAGAAACTTCAATGTGTGTATAAGAAGCAGGTTTTTGTGGTCATTGAAGGCTGCTGCCCTCTTAATGCCTCAAATCAAAATGGATCATGCCGTAGGTGTTCTGAGGTCCTCGTGACTCACAGAAATATGGAAATGATTACAATCAAATTTCATAAATGCTTCACATTAAAGGTCTTCGAGCAGCTGAGCAGGAATGTTATCTCGCTCGTTGGAGGCTTTTAATGTGAAACGTCTTCAGGAGATCCTAATTTGCCTTGAACTCTTATAAAGTGGCAGGAAAGTAAAAGTAAAGAGAAAAATGTGCTTCAAAAAGAAACTGGGGTGGCGTCATATGTAGCGTTTGTTTTTATTTTTATACACATATTCAGTCTCTTCATAACCTGCATTTAAATTTTTTGCATGGTGCCATAAATGCTGCATATACTTTTTTTTATCAGCTCATTAGCGTTAAGGATTTGGAAATGAAATCTCGCTGTTTATGGCCTCTAAAACATTTTGCTAAGTTCAAAAGTCGTCTGAGGACAAAGTAAACAGTTCAAGAGTGTTTATTGGTGCTTCCTCTTTAAGTCTAAAATACAAGAAGACATAAAAACCCTACATTTTAATGACAAAGTTTCCCGGACATGTGAGCGACTCACTTCCCCAGTGTCTCCCCTACATTGGCATTAAACTAAGAAATATGTTGTGCTAATATGCCCCATTACACTTTGTTTTTTTGCTAAATGGAGGCAGTTAGATGCTGATGAATATCCACAGCTAGGTGAAGTATGGAGATGTGTGTGTTCTGACTCCACAGGGCAGTGACCATGATTAGATGATTAGGATAACGAATGTGTGTGTTGTTTTCCATAATAATGAGTGCAGCCCGGCTCATTAGCCACTTCCTGTTAGCAGCTTAATGAAAACTGTGAGAAACAAAGCCAGTGCTGCAGCTATCAGTCATATTCACGGTGCTGCTGTCAGCACAGCCGGCTAATATTTCAGGAGGATGCTAATAGAAAAAAAAAACAAGACAAAAGCATCTTACAGGTCAGAGGAGAAATGTTTATTTTGTTATTGTAAAGATTTTATAGTGTTATCATGACAGGTTCTTCTTGCTTTCATAGCTTTTACAGGTTGTTTTTAATTGCAGGGTATTGTTGTAGTATTTTAATATTATATATGGGATTCCAGTGATGTTATAGTATTTATGACATAATTTGTTTTTGAAATATAAACTCATTTTCAGTAAATCTGCAAAATAGAATGAGCTCAATAAGACTGAAGAAAAAGATTTGACTAAAAATAATCAAACGATCCCTCCAAGAATCGAATGGCGTTCTTATGGTGACTGTTGAATGCTGCCTTGTTTGATGAGTCAGGCTTCACTAAATCAGCTGAATAACATTAGCTTACTTGCTAACATAGACAAAATATATGATCCCCCAGCATAACCAGCTGTGCACAGTGAAGTTCAAGCAATCTTGTTGCCTTTGAAATTGTTCCTGTTTGATGTCTTCTTCTTTTTTTTCTTTTTTATTCTTTTCTTCTCTTGCTTGGTTGCCTGTTTTCTTTTTCTTTTCTTTTTTTATGCCTGTCCCGTTTGGATCTTTAGCCATCAGAATTGTTGTCTGAAGGCCAAAGAAAGATGCCAAGCGGCTTTACTTTACCGATTGGATCATCATGGCCTTGCCATGTTGGTCCATTTGATTGACCTTTATTATAATTATGTATTTATTTTATTTGATTTTCGGTTGTTACAGACATGACTGGGGGATAGGACAGGGAGAAAGAATGACTGAAAGAGAGGGAGAGAAAGAAAAATATAGGGGAGAAGAGATGGGGAGAAAGGGGGGAAGAAAAAAAAGAGAAAAACAAACAAAACACCTGGATCACCTGTATGGAGATAAGAAAGAACAGAAGAGAAAACAAACAAGAAAGAGCAACATAATAAATACAACACCATTGCAATAAACTAGATAACAGTAGATACTAAATATTACATGTTATTGTGCAGTACGCAAGATCGAGAGCGCACAATGTGTTTTGAGGTAGCAGCCAAGAAAGGTGTAGTTTGTGTCTGTGAACACCCGTGTGTACACCTGTGTGGATCAGCACGCTTGTATTCAAAAGGTTTCTCCATGTAACGATCTGCTAGGGAGTGTGGGGAGCCATAGTCCCGCCCCCCAGGGCATGAAGCAGGTATGGAGAAGATCCAGGCCCCAGAATACGAGGATCCAAGGAGGACCACCAGGGGGGCCTGTTTGATGTCTTCAAAGCAGTTAGTGTGCTAACAGTCTGCTATTGCATATAATTGTTATCTTGGTACCATTCATTAATTCGTTGTCATTATTTAACTATGATAAATTGGCAAAACCCACTAATCTGTTGCCATTTCTTACAAATCTTCATACAAAGAAATTCCGATTAAATAGAAATTAGCATGAAGTGCTTACATTTCGAGTCAAAACTAAAATCTTTTAAATGTGAAACAAATTCAGAAATTCCTCCACAAATAGTGATATAGTTGCTGCAGGGGAGCACAATGACCCAGAATGACTTTGTGTACCTTTTTCTAGAGGAATATAACCAGTATACAATCAGCTGGCATTCATTTGAGTCAGACCGCTACTTCAAAGACACGAGCTGAGCTCATCAACGCAGGCTGACATTAAATGATTGCAGCTTGCTGGCAATCAGTCTGCATTTACAACGTGCCTCGAGGCAACTGCTGTAAACTGAATTAAATTGAATTGCAATTATTTGCAAACCAATCTGATAGTGACTACAGTCGGTCCGAGTCAGACTGTGATTGTTTGGAGACAGGTTGCCTCCCACCTAGAAATCTGTACATCATCTTGTAATGAAAAGATCCACCTAGAGTTTGAGGATTAACACCCTCAGCCTCTGCGTGTCCAGTTGGTCACAACTACTTCTATTTGGTCTCAGACAGCAAAAAAAATAATTGCAGTCATCAGTCAATGACCAATTTTTTTTCTAGTCACATGGAGGTTGCTGTTCTACCTTTAGTGTGACTGAGCCACAACGTTAGCTGCGTTGCTAACTGTTGACCCAGAGGAAAATTCAACTGATGTTCTTCTCATAGAAGATACTCCATAGGCTGTTATGAGCAACAGTCTGTGGTATTGGCAATAAAAATCAGTTAAAAAACACAAGTTACCTAAAATAGCTGGACCGTTCAGGCAATCGTTGCTGCGAGCAGAAGTGAGTGATTCCTGAAGGTGCGACTGAAGCGTCACGTGGTTGCATTTAAAAGGAGAGCGTTGTGGTGTAAAATTGAAACACTGTTAATGCAGCTACAGATTCACTGCAGTCACATGCACACTGCCACACAAACATGGCTAAACCACTAACTGCACACGCACACACAAAAACTAATTCACAGCAGCAAAACTGAGATTGGTTTAGTCTCTGTGGTCTGCGGTGATTGTCTCTCTTTGCTGTAGAATCATTAAGTCTCTCTGTTAAAAAAAAGAAGAAGGATAGCAAACACACACTAACACACACACACACCCTCCTGGTTGTGGCCTGCGGGGTTCCTCTCCTGATTAATTACCGGCTCTCTGAATTACTGTGGGTGTTTTAGAAAACATTTAACAAGCTGCCAAACTCCCCCACTGAGCCGCCGGCCGGCCCCGCCACCACTTGCCTAAAGAGACTGAAAGACATGAAAGAAAGAGCGGAGCGATAGAGGGGGCGGGGTCACGGGGCTCCTGTAGAGAGGGAAGTCTTCACTAATACAGAGGGAGGATTTAAGCGTGTCAATATGTCTGCCAGTGCCGCCAAGACCAGAATGTTTTAACACTGTCAGAACGGACAAACTGCCAGAAGTGCCCCTGGCTCTCAGATATTTTAGAGTTGTCCCTTTGTGGCTTGCTGGATGAAAGCACAGTGTCCTGGAAAGTGTTTTTAGCATAAAAATATCTTCAATTTAATTTGAAGTATCATGGGGAGTTGGAGGGAGCAGAGGGATGAATAACGCTTGAAACAAACTAATAGGCAATAAACAAAACAGTAAGTAAGTGAGGTTAAAGTTTAACTTAAAGTCTTTAAGTTGAAAAGTGTGTCAGCATCTACACGGATAACGTATGGTTATACTAAAGGTTTCGTATCCAGGACATGGGTAGAAACCTAGAAGCTACATTTTTTACTTGCCTTTTTTACTTATTTTGTTACTTGCCTCAATGCTTTCTTCCTTCAGTAGATGCTTTTGTTTCAGTGGTACATTTTGTTTCTTTGCGTTTTTCTAGACCATATTTGATTTGATTAATTAGGGAATAGTCAGAACATATCTCCAGTTCTTTCTATGTCTCCAACTGATAAATAAATAATCCTTCCAAACTGTTTTTGATCCAGATGAACTCCAAAAGCCTCCTCTCTGGTAACATTTTCATGTAATTCAGTGTATGACTTTCGGAGTAATTCTGCCTACAAACACAAGAAAATCAAGCGAGACCTTTTAGAGGAGGAAATTCGGCTAAACTTTTGTGAGAGGTATAAGGTTGTGAAAACATGGATTAGCATCTTACAATTTCCTTTAAGAGCTCGTGATAATTGACAAACAGATCGTATTACAAAACACCATGAATGAGCCTAAAATGAGCACATGGTGTTCTCATCCCGTGGTGTCAGACCACAGTATGTCTTTTCTTGATTTATTGTACAGACTACATCTATATTGTCTGCTGACCCAGGTTTATCAGCTACCTTCTTTTTGGACCTTTGAAAAGCTTTGGTTTGGATAAAAATGTGCATGTTTGCAACATTGACCTCTAAGTTGAGAGTAAATGCCCTGGTCTCATCGATACCATGAACTGGTTTTCTGGACCTTGTGATGAAAGACACCTTGCAGGTTACTCACATGCCAGAAGGTTTGACAAAACAACATTATTTGGTAATGATGGGGTTAGACAGACCGTGGGCCAGGACACAAACTTTCCAGCAACCTGTTATTGTCTTATGTTCTACATCTGCCGCACAATATATACAGCGGATGGAGTCCAAGACACACTTTGGGGTTTCTTTGGAGAAAAGTCAAACAGTCTTACCCTACGTACTTCATTAGTAACATTATGAAATCTTACAGCATTTTAAATACAGTAAAACATATAAAATATCTTAAATTCAAAGGTGCATTGTCTCCAAGACCCTGGACATGTAATCAAGCTTATGAGAATGTGTGGGAATTACAAAAGTCTGCAGGAGGTGTTTGGTACCTTTTGGGGGTTTGACTTCATCCTGAACAGACAAGGAAGTTTCTGAAGACTAACCACCAGCCACCATAAATGCCATCATATCCAGTGTACATTATTTATGTCTGCTGTAGATTTTAGCAAGCAGTTCTATAAAATTCCAATACATATCATTCTCTTCTGTCTCTAATTCTTTTATAACCCCTCCTTTCCCCCCCATATCCATTATTCTACAGATTAAAGCACTGCTGGCTCTTTGGTCACGTATGGTCAGGCCATGTAATCCTTCTCAGTCTGTCCAGCGCACCGCCGTTGCTCATTTCTTTCTGCCTGATCGCAGGTTTTTAATGCGTCCGCAGAGGCCAACAAATCAAATCATCCTGACCCGTCCTTTGTCTCTTAAGCTTTGTAATCCAGGATTTGAACTCAATCAAGTCGCAGTGGGGGAAAGAAAAAGGACTTTGTGTGACTTTTCCCTAGGGCTGACCCCGAAGGGAACTAACCTGCCTCATGTTTTATACCCATCAGGCTCTCTTTGAGCTGAAATTTCAGAGCGGATTATAAAATGTCACTCTTGTGGAGGAATATCTTCTTCAGCTCGTCCATAAGACAAATGAAAGTAAAATGCAGGAGGTGATCAGTTGCAGACATCTGTTTGTTTTTACCATCTGTTAATGCTGCAGATTGTTTGGATGTTTGTGATGAATGTTGGGAGATTCCCAGTTCCTTTTCACCAGTCGGATCAGCGCCTGTTTTGTTCTTGTTTGCCGTCTTTATTCCTGCCATCTGTGTGTCTGTTGTTTGGGAATTTTTGTTATATAAAATTCTACTGCTTTGAGGTGATTTAAGAACTGAAGGTTATTCTGATTCTTTACTTTTAGCACAGTCTGTCCTTCTAGTCTGTCCTTTAAGACGATATGATGCCTAGACACTCATTCTCTACACTGCAGATAGTTTCTACACTCAGCGGCTTGTTTGACCTTTAACCTTGCACTGCTCTCTCTCAGTCTGGTCTGGTTTTTCCTTACTACAATGTCACAGTTTGTCAGTGTCCTCCCTCCTGCTTGTTTGTCTGAGGTGATTACCTTCACGCTGGCTTCACCTGTTCGTCCGGACGGACAGCTCCGGCAGGGAAGGGCAGGTGATGTCGGCCTCGGAGGTTTTGACCCGGCTGCATCTCTCAGCATGGAACATGACTTCACTGATCTGACAGGATTTAGGTCAGGGCTGTTGGACGGCGAGAGCCACACTGAGCTAATTAGGCTTTATAAATATCCACTGTGTCATCCCGTCATGATGACCACCGCTGTTGCCTGTTAAACTGCTGCCATGGCAACCAGCTGGAAGTCAGTCTTCCTGCTGTAAGCTGCATCTGAGGAAGAAATCCCATGTAAGCTCAGCTGTCTTTGACTTCTGTGTTCAGACAGCAGAGAACAATCAGCAGAGAACAATCAGTCTGAGAAGGATTTGAGTGCTCAAAATTGTAGTAATATCAAGGGGGGCAATATGTTCGTGCCAAAAACTGGAATTTCTCTAATGACCCATACAGATCGGCACCACGGTGAGTCAATAGCCCTGGACTTCACTGTTAAAACGCTTGACCTTATAGCAAAAAGCATAAATATAACATAAATGCACTTTGCTGCATTTCCTCTTGATAACAACTGAAAAGAGGGCGATTTTTAAATTTTTTTAAAATTAATTCACCATCTTAAGTTGTATTAAAGTTTCCATTGTTAGGGCCTTGAATGGATATCAACATAGTCTGTTTGGCACTGAACTTGACTACTAGACAGTTTTGTATCGTTTGAGCCTTATGCAGTATTTTAACTGATTTTGTGTATTAAAAAATGACTTGTTGTGCAGTCATGCTGATTTCCATGGTAATTTAACATTAGGTCTTCATTAGAAAACAGCTACCATCAGATTGAACAGAAAGCATTGACCTAACATGCTGGGCGCTTTGAAAACCTGGACGATTCACCTCATATGGTAAATTAGAAGACAAGACAATGGGTTTTGTACTAAGAGACCATCAAAAAAGTCTAGTACATGAAAACTGAATGTTACTTAGCACTAATTACCAGATATGTGTACTTTATGAATACAACTTGCTAACCAAGCTAGCTAGCATTAGCCGACTTATAATTGCCACTGTATCCTCTAATTTATAAGAGGTCACTCTTCTACTCTTCTACAAAAGCAATAAAAAGGGGACTACCGTAGTGCCAGATTCAGTTTATCTAGTGTCAACTATCCACATGCAAAACCATAAATGACAACAAGATGTTGGACACGTTCTTCTGAGATCCTATGACATTTATGCTAGCACACTGCTCTTGAACAGCCTCAAGGTCTTACAGGATTCAGGATCTGGTAACTGTGAAAGTCACTGAAGTCCACTACACCAGTTTCCATGTTTATGAAACCAACTTTAGAGGATTTTTGCTTTGTGACACAATTTATTTTGGACACACGTGGTCAGCAGATATACTCAGTTATGGCGTGATAAACATAATTGATTGGAAAGACGGCATTCCCTACACAATTTACAACACCAACAGCAGCAGCCTGGACTTTTGACACAGGGCAGGTTGAATCCATGTATTCATGCTGCAAATGCCAAATTTTGGACTGGCCATCTGCAGATCAGACCACATTTTTTCAATCTTAAACTGTTTAGTTCTGGTGAGCCTGTGCCCACTGAAGTCTCAGAGTTGTGTTCTTGGCTGATAGGACACCCAGAGTGGAACCCAGAGTGGTCATCTGCTGTTGTAGTGCCAACTGGCTTTAAGGGCGGATGTGTTGTGGATTCTGAGAAACTTTTTTGTGGTGAAAATGCAGATCACCAGTTTAAAACACCCAAACCAATCAAATCTGAGTCACCGAGTTCCCACTTCTTCCAGTTTGATTTGTAAAGTGAACATTAAACAAAGCTATTTTAAAAAATTAATTTTTTTAAACAATTGTTAATATCATTTTTTTTGTCTGTTCCCTGGATATTTAACATTCTCTTCTCTCTGTTTTTTACTTTTGTGTTCAGAAATAATTTAATTGTCATTCAGTCCATAAAGGAAACTTCTGTTGCGTTTTGATCAAAGATGCACTATTTAAATAGTGAGTCTTTGCTCCCCCAGTTACCCATTAAAACATCTCTAAAGGCTTTTCAGTTTCACCTTGAGTAATGTAAAACTGAATACTTTAGTGTACATGAATATAGTTAATGTGATTTAGTAAAATGAGAACGATGAGATCTCTGAACCCAATAAATGTAATGTAGTTTTTATCTTTTTATCTTTTTTATTTTTTCTAAGTTTTTTTTAAAAAGTGTTTTACATTTTTACCTCACAGTTATACCAGCAGTTCTCAGATAATGTGCTGATCAAATTCAGGTTTGTGACAGCCACACATTATTTCTTGAACAATAAGGGAGTCATAAAACAAATGCTAATTTATTATATTAGTGATTTAAAAATAAAAGTTTCATTTCAGTTTTATTTATATAGCACCATTGTCCTAACAGCAACAGTCGTCTCAAAGTGCTTTAAATTGTACAACCCTCTCAGTCAGAGACATGATTTCAAAGACACGTACACGGTAGATCCTGAGATTATGAAAACATGACACATTAAAGGCCCTGACTGATTGTGAAGAGGGTAATAAAGAGGGGGGAATCTATCACTTGTGTGGAGGCCTGCAACTTAAAAAAAATCGTTTAAAAAACTGTCAGGAAACAGTTCTGTGACAGAAAAGTCTAATGGCTTCATCTGTATGATGAACTGCCAGAAATAGTCTAATGCTAACATGGTGTCACAATTTAACATCCCAGAGAATTCTGGGAAAAAACAACCAGATGTGGGAGGTTTGTTGGCTTGTTTGAAAGTCTCTGGTAAGACAGCCGTGTCTAATGTCTGTGCTAAGGGAATGATGATAGTCTTAAAACAAGTCCAAATCCTGCAAATGGCCTCATAAAAGTGTGTCACGTGATTAAAAAATAAAATCTGCTTTGAAACTAGAAATTTTCAAAAGCATTTATCTAATGAAGTCCAGTCACTTTCTTTCAAGCTGCTTAGACAACATTTCTGTACAATAATAATAGTTTTAAAGAGGTGAACAGAGTAAACAATAAATTCTGATTATTGTTACATGTAACCTCTTTACATCCACCAAGTCACTGATGACACGTTTAGGGCTAAGATCAGGTAACCCCGTTTTTGCCTGTATGTAACCCTCTAACCCTCTAAGATCTAGCTTGTGTCCAGTGATGATAGCAATTCTAAGCCTTACCCTGAGCAATTTTCATGAAAACTTTAATTTGCATGTGCCTTAAACCAAACCCACCCCTAACAGTACCCAGATTAGTGGTGACCTGGATGTTCAACAGTTGAAAGTAATTCAATGCATTACAAGGTTACAGCCATCAAAGAGTAGTCTGTTACTTTATAGAGTGTCCTGTGGGAGTGCACATTACATTTCCACTAAGCATACTGGTGAAAGTATGCAGAGAGAGTGTGTACCTCTGAGTATACTGAAGTTTCCTCTAATAAATGGGAAACTGTATCTGTAGCGTGCTCTCGTGGATGGACACCAGTTTAAGTGTTTCCCTCGCTGCTCTTTGAACTTGCCCTGCTCTCACACATTGATTAATGCCAAGCCGTGCATCTTGATTTGCAAACTGATTACCTTTCCTCTTTGCTTTGTGCTCGCTCAGTAATTCTGTCGAAAATGAGCACTTGTTTAAGAATGCGCAGACAGAAGATTCAGCAGCTCTCGGTGTGAACGGTTAGAGTCTCTGTAATGAGAAGTCTTGTGCTGGAGTTGTAATGAATCTGGCCCTGCTGAGACATGGAAGCCTAAAGTGCCTCATTTTGATTGAAAATTGTTTGTTTTCAGTGGCACACAGAAACAAAAAGGTGCTCTTGATGAGTTTTCTCCTTTTCTCAGCTTTGACAAACACAACATCCGTGAAAAGTACCTGTTGGCATCACGTTTGCCACCATCAGAGACAGTGCACATTTGCTTGGGTGGTGCAGAAGAGTATGAATGTAATTGTCAAAGCTGACACAGATTTAGAGTTAAAAAACTGGTAAAGCATTGGTAAGAAAGAACCTGAAAACATCATCTATCTACAAATCCAATTCCCTAATGGACATGTTTCAATGTGTCATTAGGAATAATCCAATATTGTGCTAATACATAGACATATGGCACTGCTCTTCAAATTATTACATGTGCTTACAGTTACACAGAATGGGGTAATTTTCCAGAAGCCAATTTTATTTTTATTTTTTTACATTTCTGCTTAAAATCACACCCAAATTCAGCCAAAGTGGCTCCACAGCTGTGAGGTCAAACTGAATAACCTTGAGCTGTTTAAATAACACTTGGGAGATTTTAAAATGCAGTAAATCTTTGTGTTCCCATCCCAAGGACAGAATCTGGTTTGAAATGCAAATAGAAACTGACATTTTTACTCCTACATATTCAAAATGGTAAATTCACTGAGACCGATATTAATCAACCAGTTAGAAAAAAATTTCCTCTAAGACTCCACCAGATTTGCTCCTTTAAGTAAATATGTCACTTTTGGCAGCGGCAGCAGGTTGTTTTTAAATTCAGATCAGATATTACTTGGCCCTGTCACGAGGACCTCAGTGGTGGAAAGGAATAAAGGTCATAGGGAATACACAGGCAGTGAAGGAGAAAGTACTAGAAGAAAACCCTTTGATTCATTAAACTAGTCACCTTGTATTCTTTATTCGGCACCTAATGAGTCATTTAATTCTATTTAAGTTACACAATAAAATCTTTGCAGCCTTAATTCTTTTATATCAGACACTATGAGTGAGGCATGATTCTGACGGGGA